>NC_071657.1:54919376-55226876 GCF_014839835.1 Dryobates pubescens | reverse complement strand
GGCAAAGGCCCAGTTGGAACTGAAACTGGCCACCTCTGTGAAAGACAATAAAAAGCATTTTTACAAACATATCAACACTAAAAAGAAGGGCAAGAAGAACCTCCACTCCTTACTGGACCTGGAGGGGAACACGGTGACTGAAGATGAGGAAAAGGCTGAGGTCCTGAACACCTTCTTTGCCTCAATGTTTAACAGCAAGGCAGGAGTTCAGGATGAGTGGCCTCCTGAGCTGGGCAATAGGGTTGGGGAGCAGTGTGATGCCCTGGAAATCCATGAGGAATTAGTTCGGGACCTGCTGAGCCACTTGGACACTCACAAGTCCATGGGACCGGATGGGATCCATCCTAGGGTGCTAAGAGAGCTGGCAGATGTGCTGGCCAAGCCGCTCTCCATCATTTTCCTCCAGTCCTGGCTCACTGGAGAGGTCCCAGATGACTGGAAACTGGCCAACATGATCCCCATCCACAAGAAGGGACGGATGGAGGAACCTGGAAACTCCAGGCCAGTCAGCCTGACCTCAGTGCCAGGGAAAGTGATGGAACAGATTATCCTGGTGGCAATAACTGCACACCTGAAGGACGGCCAAGGGCTCAGGCCCAGCCAGCATGGATTTAGGAAGGGCAGGTCCTGCCTCTCCAACCTGATCTCCTTCTATGATCAGGTGACCTGTCTGGTGGACGTGGGGAGGCCTGTGGATGTGGTCTACCTGGACTTCAGCAAGGCCTTTGACACCCTCCCCCACAGCAAACTGCTGTCTAAGCTGTCAGCTCGTGGCTTGGACATCAACACTCTGTGCTGGGTTAGGAACTGGCTGAAGGGCTGAGCCCAGAGAGTGGTGGTGAATGGTGCCGCATCCAGCTGGCAGCCAGTTACCAGTGGCATCCTCCAGGGATTAGTACTGGGCCCCATCCTCTTTGACATCTTCATTGATGATCTGGATGAGGGGGTTGAGTCAGTCATCAGCAGGTTTGCAGATGACACCAAGTTAGGAGCAGATGTTGGTCAGTTAGAGGATGGAAAGGCTCTGCAGAGGGACCTTGACTGACTGGACAGATGGGCAGAGTCCAATGGGATGGCATTTAACAAGTCCAAGTGCTGGGTGCTGCACTTTGGCCACGGCAACTCCAAGCAGAGCTACAGGCTGGGGTCAGAGTGGCTGGAGAGCTGCCAAACAGAGAGGGACCTGGGGGTGCTGATTGACACCCGCCTAAACATGGGCCAGCAGTGTGCCCAGGTGGCCAAGAAGGCCAATGGCATCTTGGCCTGCATTAGGAATAGTGTGGCCGGCAGGAGCAGGGAGGTCATTGTGCCTCTGTACTCTGCATTGGTTAGGCCACACCTTGAGTCCTGTGTCCAGTTCTGGGCCCCTCAGTTTAAGGACATCGAGACACTTGAACGTGTCCAGAGAAGGGCAACAAGGCTGCTGAGAGGCCTTGAGCACAAGCCCTGTGAGGAGAGGCTGAGGGAGCTGGGATTGTTTAGCCTGGAGATGACCACCTGAAGGGTGGTTGTAGCCAGGAAGGGGTTGTTCTCTTCTCCCAGACAACCAGCACCAGAACAAGGGGACACAGTCTCAAGCTGCGCCAGGGGAGGTTTAGACTCGAAGTGAGGAGAAAGTTCTTCACTGAGAGAGTCATTTGTCATTGGAATGGGCTGCCCAGGGAGGTGGTGGAGTCACCGTCCCTGGAGGTGTTCAAGAGGAGATTGGATGTGGCGCTTGGTGCCATGGTCTAGTCATGAGGTCTGTGGAGACAGGTTGGACTCGTTGATCCTTGGGGTCTCTTCCAACCTTAGTTATACTGTGATACTGTGATACTGTGATGTCTATCTTGCCTTGGACAGCCCAGGACTGCAGACAGTAGTCCAGATGTCTCTCACCAAGGCTGAGGAGAAAGGAAAGATGACATGCCCAAATTTGTTAGCATGCTTCCTAATGAGGCCCAGGAGGCTGTTGGCCTTTGCTGCAAAGGCATGTTGCTCTCTTATGGCTTGCTTGTCCTTCAGGACCTTGAAGCATTTTTTATCAAAGCTGGTCAGACATCAGCCTGGACTTGGGTGGAAGGTTTTTTCTTTCCAAGTACATGACTGGGCACTTTCTTTCCTTGGATGCTGTGATGTTCCTTTTGGCTCATTTCTCTGGCCTGCCCAGGTCCCTCTGAATAACAGCACTCATCTCAGTTTTGTAGCATCTGGAAGTTTGCTAAGGTTGGTATCTTATACCACCATCTCTAAGCCATTAATGAAGTTGTTAAGCAGTGTAGGGCTCAATCACTCTTGCATACCAGTAGTGACCACCCCACACCAATGGACTTTGTGCCAGTGACCACAGCCCTCTGGGTCTGGCAGTTCAGCCACCTCCATTTTTGTAGTCCAAGCTTCATCATTTTGTCAGAATTTTTTAGAGATGACAGTGTCAAAACCCTTGCTGAAGTTGATATGAACAGCAACCACTACTTTCTGCTTTTCCACCAAGTCAGTCATTTTGTGGTAAATGGTTGTCAGGTTGGCCACACATGGTTTACCCTTTATAAATCCATTTTGACTACTACCTGTCATCTTCTTTTCCTCAAAATATCTAGAAAAAGTACCCTGTATTTACTCCTAGCCACTTGCTGTGTGACTGAGAGGAAAATGATCAGCCTGTAGTTTTATAAATCACCCACTGGGTCCTTCTTGAAGTTAAGAATGATGTTTGCTTTTTTGCAGTCTTCAAAAATCTTTCCCAGTTGCTGTGACCTTTCAAAGACACTTGAGAGCAGCCTCATAATGACATGGGCCAGCTCCCTCAGCACTTGTAGGTGCAACCTGTCAAGTCCTGTGGATGTATGGTTATCCAGTCTGTTTAAATATTCTCTAACCTGATGCTCTCCCATCAAGGACAAGTGTGCATTTCCTGGATATTTTCCACTGCTCTTAGTGACCTGGGATTGCTTTACCTCTAAAGATGGAGGTGAAGAAAGTATTGTATGCTATGGCCTTTCCCACATCCCTTGCTTCTAGATCTCTAACCCATTCAGCAATGAGTCCAGATTTTCCCTAGTCTTCATTTTCATGCTGATGTACCTGTAGAAAGCTTTCTTTTTCTTTCTCCATCCCTCATCTGAGTCAACTTTCCTAACTCTTAATAAACACAGAAATCCCAACACCAGAGTCTGCCCATTAATCTTTACCTATCAGCTCCCACCCACATCGTCATCCACCCCAAGGCAGAGATCCATGCTCTCTCACTGCTCTCTCACATAAAAAATTATGTCCTCTCCTCACCTTCCAGGCCTGTCCTTCTTACAGACCTTCCATCTTCTTGTTACAGCACTTCATCTGTGTGATCTATCCCAACATTCTCTCTGATCACCAATTCTTATTTCAAACATTATAGTTATTTCATGTTAATGCTTTTGAGCATGAAGTAACTGAGAGACTCGTGATGGCTGAGGTATTTTCTTAATCTTTGTGAATCACATAAACCCTATTGCACTTCAGTACTTACTCACTCATATTTTACAAGATATTAAGTGCAATATATGTGATAAGAAAGAAGCCTCACTTTCCATCACTTTTAAGAAAAAACAGGGTATAATTTCTGAATTTAGACATAATTTCTACTGAATTTCTTGTACAGTTTTGAATTAACATATTTTTAAATGACCATGATTAAGTGAATATACACACAGATTAGAAGTTATTTCAGATAACTGTAGCATGTTTTATTTTTGGCAAGATGTAGGGGGAACAGTAAGATCTAGATTGTGCAGGTTGCTCACTGCCAACTTCAGTGTCTATTCAAATACAGTGTTATCATCCAAAGGAATAAAATCACAGACAAGAACAGAAGCACAAGGAAGTTAAAAGAATTTTCCAGGATCATACACTGAGGCAACAAGAGATCAAGAAATCTGCATCCTCGTATTCTGTATCTGGGTAAGGATATTTCATTTCACCTGTGTAATTTTCACTGGGTAATTTTCCCACAAGTTTATAAGGCTTTGCTTAAAAAGGGAAATTCCAGGGCAAAATACCTTTCTGACCTTCATGATATCAAGGATCAGGCCCTGTTATTACCTCTATGCCAATTCACTGAGTGCAACATGCAAGTTATGTTCAGTGGCTGTAGAGGGACCAGAAAAAATGGAGCAGTACAAAACCTCAGCTTTTAAAAGTGTATGCATTCACTTATATAAGGGAAGGAATTTGGCTGAAATTGTGGGTAACCCTTGTCCAAGCAATGGAAAGAGAGTCACAGTGGGAGGAAAGACATTTTCAGTTAGATCTACACAAGACTGTAAATGTTGCAAGAACAAGTATGCGATATCTACCAAAACAGAAGCAAGGGTGCTGGCTTACATATTTCAGGGTGCCTGTGCAGCTCACAGGAAGATTAGGTTACTGTAAGGTGGAATCAGTGTTACTCCTGAAGGCTGCAACCTGTGCAGCTCTCATCCCACACACAGTTTACTGTGGTGTGAACTGAAGTATTTCATCCTGGTAAAGTGTAGAGCCATGAGGCATTTGACTCATTCCCCCTGATGGCTGTTGCTTACTGGGTATTTGAGACGAAAGTCCTTATAAGGGGAGAAAAAGCAATATGAAGGTACTGGTTTCTGCAAATCAGAATGAAAAGACCTGGAAGAGGAGAGAGGTAGTACATCCAAAAGCAAAACCTAAAAGCATCCAATAAAAATAAATTGTCTCATTGTCATCAAGTCTAATGCTTTTTAATGGTGAGTATCTTGGCAGACTGTTTTGTAGCAGATGTAACTTCAAGGACAGTAAAAGAAGAAAATAAAATATTAAAATTTGTTACATGTAGAAAGTTTTCTATATATTCTATCTTGTTACCTTTTGCCTCTTCTGGTACATAGTACTATTTTGCTGCTACCTATAGCTCCAAGATGATAACATTACGTGTTGCTGTTAATAGGAACAGCAAAGACTTGATGGTGGTTATAAATGATGGAGTGTGGGCGTGTCCTCCTATCATTAACCCCATCTTTGTCATAGTAGATAAGCTACTGAGGCAGGTCTGAGTTTAAAATTAATGTTTGATTCTGGCATTTCTGGAATGCAAAGCAAAAATTCAGATTCTTTCAACCTGTTGGGGTTTTTGTTTGTTTGTTGGTTGGTTTGTTTGTTTGTTTTGTAGGGAAGAATAAGCATTAGACATAAATGTCATGTTGTTTTGTAGGCAGCTAGGCTCTCTTTGACTTCTAGAATTCTTGCTTGTGATTGCAAACTTCTGTTTGCAAACCCAAATGGGGAAAAGTATGCTTGCAGAATAATTTAGTTTACTTGTTTAGGTATTTTCTCATTAGTTCAGAAAAATACTTAATAACAGGATTCTGGAATGTAACTACTGTAGTAATACACACTGTAGAAAGCCTTCCTTTATAGTAGTTTTTTTCTTCGCCCCCCCCACCTCTTTTTCAGGAGGACACAGTGGGGATAATCAGTTCCTTGAAGTTCTCAGGATTATTCCTCTTCAGCCAATTACAGATTTTTTTATTTTTTTTTTGTAATGTATGATGCAAAATCAGTGCTATTCTGTTGGATTTTTCCATTGCATTTTCCTTGTCTAGGTTCAAATATATTTAATCAAAGTGTAAAAAGAAATTTCTATGGTGGCCCTTTTGATTAAGTCTCTATGCTTCATTCTTAGGAAATTTGTGAAGTTATTGATTTACTTAGCACTATAGTCAATTTCAAAGTATTATTGGTTTACTGTATACCAGATAAAATTACATTTATGCTAATAATTAAAGTGCAGCCCTGTCTGAAAAGTGACTACACAATATGCATAATATGGCATGATTTTTATTAGGTAAGAACCCTGTGTCTACAGACAAGAAAGAGATACATCTTGAACCCCGGAGATCTCATAAGCAGTATGAGAGATGGGGAATGAATGAAAAGACAGAGGAGGAAAAACAGCCTGTGCAGCCTTCACAGGTGCATATAAGCACTGTAGGAGTTGCCATCCTTTTATTGACAGAAGAGACTCCAAAAGAGAAAAAGATTAAAGGGAGAGCCTAAGGTTTTAGTGTTCACTTATTTTTATGCATCAAGAGGAAGTAAATAGCTTGGGGCCAGCTTAGGGTGTATTTAAGCTGTTGCAGAGGGTGATGTGCCAGGCATTGACTTTCTCCAGTGCCCCTTGGCTTTCTGTCCTTACTGGCACATGTTTATGCCTTCCTGGGAAACATTTTGACAATGGCAACTAAAGCAGGAGTGAATACAGTGGTGGGAAGGCAGAGGCTAAGCAGCGTTTAAGAGCTATCAGAAACAATGAAAAGCATAAGAGGAAAGTACCTGTGTGATACTGCAGGGCTGAGCAGCTGCCTTGTGAATGCTAGCGTTGTTGCTACCATTGCAAACTGCTGTGTTAAAGAAGACACCATTCTCCTAACCTCCTCTATTGCCCTGATAAGTCTACCTGGCAGTGCCTGAATTTAATAAATAAATAAATAAATGATAATAATAAAGCACTAAATTCTGGATGCGTAATGGTACAAGAAGCCTGGTACTTCTTTTTCTGTAAGATGTGTTTGTGTGAGTGAATCTTTACAGACAGTATCTGCAGCCTGGCACACAAGTGCTTTTGTAACCAGTACTTGTTGGAATAGTGAAAGAAGAATAAGGAAGCTAGCTCAGCACTTTCAGAAAGCCTCCCCAGAGTACTCAAATATTGTCTCAAAGTCATTCTGAGGTCTCAGAATGGATTTTCAAATATGGAAAAAGTGGATTTCTTAGATCAGTCCAAAGCAAACTAAACATAAAACCATCAAGCCTTCTGCACCAAGCTTTCATAGAATGTGGTGCTTTAGTAATAGAAAACAGCCCTTAAGGACACAAGTGGTTTCTGCCAGACCTGCCTCTGCTGTTTCAAAAGCACTCAAAGGTCTTCTTTTTCCTTCTTCCGGAAAGAAACTGTATTGCAGCTTCTCTGTGGAGGTTAAGAAGGAAATGATGCACTTCATATAGGTATACATATGTAACCAGTAAGTATCTATACAGGCATTAATGCTGAACACCAGCTAGTGCAGAAAATCCAGGAAGGGTGTAATGAAGCATTTTGAGTTACCATAGTTTCAATTTTGCCAATGTGTCAGTTTCAGACAAAAAGCTACCAGGAACATACATGAGATATAATAAACACTTTTTTTTTTTTTTTAATGGCTGGACAAAAATAATTCTGCCACAGTATTCAGGATTAGCACCATCAAATGATGGAGTGGGAATCTAGTGTATCCACTGCTGGGAGAAACTCTGAGGAACTGCATCCTGCCCCTTCCTGTGCAGGAAGGCCAGCAAACATGAAGCACTAACAAAAGCACAATCAGTGCACTCGTCAGTGCACTAGTCAGTTAGTGCACTAGCTGACTAGCAGCTCACTAGCCCTCTGTTTGCCCTTAATAGCAGCATTGGTAGGAACTAAAAAAAATTTTTTTACTTTTGGAAAGCTAATGTAGGAAATAGATATTTAGCAGCATCATGGGTTTTTGTTTGTTTTGTTTTGTTTTCCATAGGTTAGCCAGCCAGAAGATGTCTACTGTAGAAAAGCTTTACATTTAGTAGTAATATTTCTACTTTCGTGGTAGTAACAGCATGTCATGATCTGCAGAGAAAAAGTGAAATGGAAGGGGAAAAAAATACAAAAATGCTTTTTGAGATCTTCTACATGGTACTTGTCCCTATAATGACATCTTTGAATTTTGATTTAAAAAAAATAATACTGCCAACTTATCCAAGTGAAAATAACTAGTCAGCACCTCCCAGAAAGACTGGGTTTGAAATCTTAAAAATTTTTAAGGAGGCTATGCTTGTGCAGCTTCAGTTTACCTTTGCAAATACTGTTCAACCACTTATCCCTAAAATGAAGTAGGTTTTAAAGATCAAATTAGAGCGTGTGGTGGGAATAAACACAAAACCTTGTAGTAAATACCTCAAGATCAACTCATCTTAATTTGATTTAGCACGTGTAAGTATCCATGTGGAATTCTTTGGCAGCAATGCTTTTGTTTTAAGCTCAGTATTATAATTGTTGTTGTTGTTGTTATTGTGGGGTTTTGGGCCTATTTGCTTGCTTATTTATTTCAAGACAAGAAAAAAATTACAAAGGGTTTCCTACATAATAAAATACTGTGTACATTTGCATTGAAAGGAGACCTTGAGGGCTCACTAAGATTTAACTGGTCACCTTAGCACTTGATTTATGTCATCCATTACCACCTATAATGTGTAAGACAATGGCTTGTCAGGTAAGCCTGACTGGAGGCTTGACAAGCTGCTTTGAAGCCCACTGCTCACTCCTAACTAGTTTAAATGCCACTGGCTTCCAAGAATTGATGATGAATATTTCAAGTCAAATAAATAAATCAAATCAAATCACAGCTGCAGAACTAAGCCTGCAAATGTTTTCAGTTGTATGGTTGAGTCCTCTTTATTTTTTGATGAAAGTGAGACAAATATTTCGTTGGGACCAATTAAAAAACAAATTATTTTCCTTCCACACTTCTGGAATTACAGAGTCATAGAACGCTTTGGGCTTAAAGGGACCTTAAAAGTCATCTAGTTCCAACCAGCCTGACATGAGCAGAGACCTTCCACAAGGCCAGGCTGCTCAAAGCCCCATCCTAGTGGTGTTGGACACTTCCAGGGACAAGACAGCCACACCTTCCCTGGGCAACCTCTCCCATTGTCTCATCACCCTCACAGTAAAGAATTAAAGAATTATTTCATTATATCTAATCTGCCTTTTTTTTTTTTTTTCCCATTTAAACCCATTACCCCTTGTTGTATTATATAGGTTCTTTCCCCTTTTCTGGTCACTGGGAACTTCACCAGTTTAACCTTTGTTCACCTTCTCTTTTGACCTGATAGCACCTTCACCTTCTCCTGAGACTTCTTATTTGTAAGAGAGCAACATCCATCCCTCCCCTTTTTGTATTTATCAAAAGTGTTCATAGCACATCACACCATTAGAACTGTTATTTCTACTTCTTGCAGCCAACCCCAAACAAGACTAAATATGGAGATATTTACCTGTTACAGTAACCCACATTAGACACAGGCATGTTGACAAAAAAAGATTGTGTTATAAAGTGCAAAATTCCTCAGCAGATATCTGGATGGTTGATATTTAAACCACAACCAAATTCATGTGGATTAGATTCACATGTCGATATTGTGAGCTTTGTTACAAAGAACCTAAAGGTAAAGTGATAGTCTTTTGCACATTTAGTATACTCACATAGGTACAATTTCTAAAGTAGAGCCTAGAACAAGGAATAGTTGAATCTGACTCCAATTGGAATCAAGCTGTTTAGGTAAAATCTGTCATTTCTATTTATCATACTTTAATCTTACCTCCTTGAAGAGCAGTGATGAGGGTGTTGAAACATTTCACACTTACCTAATGATTAAGTTACCAAAGAGACAGTGCAGTAAATAAGGAAGCAATCTTCGAATGTACTCCTAGTTAACACGACTTTAAGGCATTTCCTTAGTATTTTGGAGGATGTGTATATACCAAATTACCATCTAAGGTGTTTTCCCATGGAAATCTCATGGGACTATCACCTTCTGCCCATCCTTGCTCCTCAAAAGTATGTGATCTCAACATATAGTTTCTCCAAAGTTTTCCCATATACTGATTGCGATCTTAAATTCCAGTTGTGCCTGAAACTCTCACTAAAGAGGGGCAAATCAGTCCTGATGTTAAAGAATAACACCCTTGCTTCAGATAGTTATTATTACAAAAATTAAGCCTTTCACTTGCTCATTTAAAAATTATTTTTGTTAAAGGCAGCACTCTAACAAATGGGTTTTGGCTGTTGAACAATGATCAGTAGAAATCTCCACACATTTCCTCATCTGCTTTTCCAATAGGTAAGGCAAAAGTAACAAACCTGAACATGTCATTTTATACAACACTGGTACTTGTAACAAATGTTTTTGGAATGGTTACGTTAAAATTTCTTTATCTGAAATCTCCCCCTGTGCTGATCCTGTCCTGCAAACTTTATTCTCTTGAGATTGGCCTTCAATAATAGAGATGGTATTTGACACAAGCTTAAGTATGGCCTTTGCCTTTGTATTACCACAGTGGTGATAATATATCACAGAAAGGTGATCAGGCTGTGTTACCCAAAAACCCTGATGTCAGCTGTTGATCTAGGGGTGCCAGGGCCAGCATCTTCCTGGAAGAAGATTTGAGGAGCCATGCAGAAAAATATCCCCTCTGTTTTTCTCCTAAATTGCTACCAATGTTTGGATTAATAGCTGCAAGGACATTACTGCAGGACACTCAGTTCACAGGGATACATTTAACAAACAGCCAAACACCATCTGGAACTGAAAAGAAGTATTACTTACAGGCTGTCCATGTAAATTAAATAACCAGCTAAACAAACTGAAGGTGGTAAGACAGTAGTCTCAAAGAGCAGACTTAAACTTGGCCTCTTGATACTTTTTTACTTACTCCTAGTTGGACTGAGGGTAAATGGGGAACAGGATTTCCTTCTCAAAAATGTGCAACTCTTGATATATCCACCAAAAAAACCCCCACACAATATCCTGGTCTAGAAGGAACAATCTGCCATATAACTAGTGATCTTCTTGATGGGCAGTGAAATCAGTGCTGACTAGAGACTCTTTGCCAAAAAAAAGCAGGTACCCCAGCTCTGAGGAAATCACAAGAGAAGCTAAAACTTGTACTATTAAGAAACAGCAAAGACAATCTGAAAACAGTGTTCAGTAACTATGACAATGTACATGGAACTGTAGCTCAGGACCATCAATTGTCCTTTCACTGAGTCTAACTATAGGAGAAAAATAACAAAGCTCCATGTTTTTCATTGTTGTCTCCATCTTCTGACCTTAACAAGGCTAGAGTTTGGGGATGGGATGAAGGAGAATGTATTACCTGAAAGTCTTGTAGTATGCAGTGTACCACTGGGCTTATGGGTTCATGTTGTCTGTTGTGCTTTTTACTTTTGTCCTGCAGTTATTGGCACAGGCACATATTATCTCCTGTCCTCTATGTAGGGCTGCACATTAATGTTCATTGGAGCAAAACAAACAGAAAGTGGCTTGCCATATCTCCCAAGCCAAGCAGATGAATAGATGAATGGAACTGAGACTAGACACATCAACCCAGCACCTCCACAGTTTATTGAACACTGCAGTGCCTTACTGCTCAGAGATGCCTTACAGGCATCATCTTTTGCCACATGAATGGATATGCCAGGCCCTCATGAAAAGTGTCTTTCTTGGTTGTTTTGGAAATGAAGGAATGAGAAAGGTATCAGAACACTCGAGATCAAAAGAAATGCACATGGAACCAGCACAGTGAAATCAAGTAGCATTCTATGCGTATTTTTGCTCACCATAACCACACATTCTTATTTTGCTCTTTCCATGGAACAATAAAAAATCTTCTACAGATTTTGACTGTGTAACTTCATACAGTGTGTCAGATGGACATATATGTGGTAATCCATCTCTCTGAGTTTTTTAGGCCTATTGGAGGGAAAAGAAAAAAAAAGTGGAAATTAGAATGCTGAAGAGGGCCATATGGAGATGTATAAAATCAGGAGACAACATATGTTTTATGTGCCTTGTAAACATTCAGAGGAGCTGATTTTAATGTGATATACGTGACTCCCAGGTCATGATCAGCTCTTTGCTCCTAGCCAAAATTACTCATTTTTATATTAAAGTTTTGGTATGTGGTCTGCCAATGCCATATGAAAGAAATGAACTGCAGTAATTTAGCCAGAGTCAAACTTCACAATGGCAGTCAGAGAAGCATAAATTCTTGCCATGATTATTCTTCACCTTATTTGAGTGATTATCAGAAATTTTCATACCACAGGCATTTTTTCAGTTAATCAGATTCACAAATCTCCCTTTTAAAATACAGTAGATTGATCACAGCCCTCTTCTATGTGCTGTACAACTTCAAGCTGAGAGATGAAGTTGAAGTACTCTTTGTAATAAGTAGATGATCTGCATATTTATTTCACCAGAACAATAATGAAAGAAAAACCTGTCAGCCTGATTGTCACCTGCAAGAATGTACTTCATATATCTCAGCACTGAAGATGATGAAAATAGACATATTTACATTAGCACCACCTTCAGTCCAAGCATGAATAATAGGGTGCTTTACTATTGCATACAAGATGCACTGGAGCTAAGCATATCACTTGAAAGCTGTATCATTCCTCATGACTGGGGGAAAAAAAAATAAAAAGAAAAGAAAAGAAACATCTTGTGCTGGCAAACGCTGCCAGTTCTGTGTTCTGTCTTCTGCCTTGTGCACTTTGGTAACATGGTGTAAAAGCCACACTCTTGCATGTTCATGTTTTGTCCAATGACCATCTGCCACGGGTTGGGAAGCACTGACAGAGTACCTGCAAATGCAACTCTGTTTTGCAGAGAAACATCTATAGTCTGTGGGAAAGGCAGCTCCACCTACTGACCTTTCTGTCTGTCTGCTTGTTTAACGGTGGAAAAATGACTCAGAAGTGGCACGCAGTCTCATTTCCCAGTGGAAATGATGTTCCCAGAAACACTAAGAAGGTATTCCTAACTAAGCTTTCGAGCTAGAGGTCCACATTAAATCATGTTCTCTGTCTTAAGCTGACTCAGACTTTCTATATATTCACAGTTTCTTAAAACACGAATCTCTGATAGTAGAAAATCTACCAAAAGTAGCACATGAGTAAATATAAAACTAACTCAAAAATCAATTCAATTTTAACCATGCTCTGTCCTGAAGTAGCTTGTCTATTTATTCACTTTTGATCAAGTCATATTTTTCTGTGTTGCAGGTGCTCAAATGTTTATTTTCGTAACCTAGAGCACATTGTGTCTTTTGAAGGATTTTTCCGGGCACTGCGAAATTTGCCACATTTGCCTCCAATGCAACATTGTGGCATTAGGGTGTTTTGAGATCACACCTAATACATGCCCAGTGCCATAGAGACAAATAGCACTCTGCTTGGGTGGAATCAGGATTTGGATGTGGATGTCTCACAACTTGTGATCAAAACATGGTCCATAACCTCACAAGGACTGCTGCAGTGCAGATCGGAAGAACTGAAAGCACACCTTTCAACAAGGGGCCGAATGTGGAAGGGATGAGAAAACCTGTTGTGCTGTGGAGAGCCTAGGATGATTGCTGTAATAATGTTTGGGTGGGAATGAGAGTCAACTGAGCTTGATCTGAATGCTAATGTAGCTGTGAGTGGGGTTGACCTAATTTCTACTGGCTGAGTGGATAGGAAATGCTCTTATGCAATCTTTATTCTGCTTTTCCAGGAGGGTGGCAGGGAAGTGGTGTTAATATCAAACACACACATATACCTTATTCTTGGGGAAAAAATAATACACTTATTCTCCTAGATTTTGTGGAATTTTGAATAATTTGACTTAAATCACTCACTTTGAAAAAGTTCAACTGTAGGTTAAAATAAGCTTGCCTTACTAATTTTCATTCCCTTTGCACTCCATTTCATTAATTTATTTATTTTTTTAAATTTTTTTTTTTTTAAGAGTCTCATTCACACCTACAAAAGTGAAAGTTAGTTTATCCAGACTTAGTGATAAACTCCACACTGGGCAGTCTCAAAAAATATCCAGTAGATTTCTATTCAGCTAAAAGAGGCAATTAGTAGTGACACATTGATGACAATTTGCTGTTAGATCCTTGCTTGCTAAGATGAAGAACTGTAAAGGCATAAACAAGAGAGTGTCTTAGTGTCCAGTGGATATCTGCGTACTGTAACTCAAAGTTACAGTCTTTGCGGAGGGATAATGAAAATGGTGCTGCCAGTCAGACACGAGGAGTAATAAAGAGAAATAAAATAATGGGAGGGTTGGACTGGATGAACTCAAGGGTTGGACTGGATGATCTTTGTGGTCTCTTCCAGATGGATATATTCTGTAGCTCTGTGATTCAGAGAGCTAATAAAACCTTGGCAGATTCAGAGCACCACTCCAGGGAACCAGACTAAATAACTCACTAAACAGAAATGAAACTTTAAGAGAGCAGGTTATAGCAGACAACCAGCAATCCAGTGGGGACTCTATGCCAAGTACAAAACTACTGGACAGAAGAAGGGGCTCTTTCTTCATTTTCACTGAAAAAGCTGCTGGTGACTTGATCTGGTGAGCAGAGAGAATGACACCTGACAGAGCTGACACAACACTGGCACCACCACCAACACAACTGACTCTTGCCATCCCAAGGATGGGATGACAAGGCCCTAACTTCTTCCATCATGCGAGAGGGAAAGAGAGAAGTACAACACTTCAAAAATGAGGTGCTGGATGAGCAGGCAGAATGTGGGGAGTTGTTTCTGGCTCTCTCGTTCTCCTGGTAACAGAGTCAGAGGAAACCAGCCCTGCCAGGGTAGCACTGCAGGATGACTACCTATGCACAGTTTGTTCAAGAGCCAGGCTGCTGCCACTACCTGTTTTGGTTAAATTAGGTGTTTCAGTGTCAGTTAAAGAAGTGCCAGTTTTAGAACTGAGGCAGTAAATAAGCCAGCACTTTTAGCATAGAGGTCTCACAACCATTGTCAGGTGTCGAGGGCTAAGGCTGGGCCAGCCATTTAATGTGAGAGACGCTCAGTATTAACCTTTTTCTTTCCCAAAGGGAAAGAGAAATGGAGTAAGAAAGAGATTTATGGGTTGGAAAAGAAAACTAAACCAGCTTTAAGAAAAATACCAAAATTTTAAAAGTATATAAATGTATAGAAACTCAGTATTGAACCCAATGCCTCCAACAGCTGTGGTTTCCAAAGGAGTAATTATAAGCAACAGCCTTTCTGCATAGCAGTCCTGGGCAGTAATTGTAAACCTCAAGCACTATCACATCTAAAGCATACTATCTGTGAAAATACGCTGTTAACTTCAGTTTGTCAGAAGAGGCTTAGCTGAAAAGTAAAATGGATGAACAGAATTTTGTCTGTTCTAGCTCAAACCAGCACAACAAATTAATGTGCAAAAGGTCCAAGTATGCTGCTGTGGAAAGAAAAATTTGAAAGAGACCTCCTGCTTCTTTTCCTCAGAGACACGGATTCCCATTCACTAAAGCTGGTGTTTGTTTGCTGCGTAGCTTTATGTGCATTAGATTATCATACTGGAATACAGCTTACTGAGTGCTCAACAGAAGAGGAATTCATTATTGTCCAAGGTCAGAAGTGTTACAACAATACAAAATTAATGCTTAGTACTTCTCTGCTACAATTTGTTATGCGGCTGTGATTATACCTCTTTTCTAGAACCTAGATTAAACATGCTGACATATGTATGGCAGCTCCCAAAGGCAAAACAATTTTGTCTGCTGTTTGTCAGGTGATTGAACAGAGCCATCTGGAAACTTATCTGTAACAAAGTTTTGTCACCTTGCAACAAATTTTTGGCCCCCCTCCCCCTCTCCCCTTTCTCCCCTCCCATTTTTTGAAAAAGCATTTTCACAGAAGCAAGGCTGTTGTGCAGAATAATTTCAGAATGGATCCATTCTGTGGATGCTAGAAAGGAAGACAGAACTTGATGATGGACAGGCACATTATGCAAAATTATACAAAAATATGGAGCTAGATGTAACCCAAAATTTAACCATTCCCCAGAGGAGTAATCTGTGTAAAGTCTGCTAACAGCATCACTCAACAAAATACATTTTTTGGGTATGTTTTATTGCTATTTTTTCCTTGAAAATATATTTCAGGTCTTTACCGTGTCACTGTTTTTCAGTTGAAAAAACAGAAAATTCTTCTGCATGTCTCTAAAATTTTCCTGTTATGTGAATAAAGAAGATGAATATTAGCAAATGCTTTCTGAGAAAAAAATCAGGTGCAATGATGGCCCTCATATTTTTTTCTTACTCAGTTTCTGCCTGTTGTTTCTCTTTCAGTGCTTGTTCTTCTTCCTCTATTGTGCAATGTTACTATCTTAGTAAGAAATGTAGCCACTTAAATTTTGCTGTTGAATTATGTCCTGTTATTCCTACATCACAGTGTGAATTAGTGTAAATTACAGAAGGCCCACTGAGCCCCAGATGATACTGCTCCAGAAGTGTGGACCCATTGTCAGGGACTCTGATGAAACTGAGGACAGTAGTCTATTGTCTACAGCAAAACTGTTAATTTTGTGGAAATTATTTTTACATAGGTTTGTAAAAAACTATTTTATGCTGTTCTCTCCTCTGCTTATCCCCACAAAAGATGTAAGATTTTGTGGGTTTATTTTATACTCCTACTTTGACAGGCTTCAGTTTCTTGACAGTCTTTATCAACAACATGAAAATAGTTTGTTTAGTCTGAAATAATATCTGAAAGAAGTGACAGAGAACCACACTATCAAGTGTGTATCGTTGTTTAAATTCTCATTTGATTTTCTATTTTAGGTTGGGGGTTTTGGTTTGGGTTTTTGTGGGTTTGTTTGGTTTGGTTTTTTGTGGGTTTGGTTTGGTTTGGGGTGGGTTTTTTTTGTTTTGTTTTGTTTTTTTTTCATTTTGCATACAAAATGTTTGGTAGTTGGCCAGTTATTGTGTGGAGTGGTTTAGAAAAGGGAGTGATGAAGATTTAACATCGCTGTCAAATTATTGTTCAGTGTGTGAGGAAAATGCTTTATAGATTCACTAAAGTTAGCAAAGGGCTTTACTACATAGAACTTGAATGTCTTTAAAGTAAATCTGAGGCTTTAATGCTCTGTAACTACCCTCTCTATTATCTCATTTGCCTCTTAATCTTTCATGTTTTCTCCTGATCTACATGGGGCAGATTGCTATTTTTTCAAACAGATTTGAACTGGTGCTGAGTCTCACGCAGGATTAGTTACCTTAGTTCAGTAATGTTGGCTTAGAGTCAACACACCATCCAAGAAATTTAAGTTGGCTTCATTCTATGTTTTAGTGCATTTTTCATTCATATTTTATATTAGGTACTCTGAAATCAGTGATAACTTCATGAAAGCTGTTGTTAGAATTGTAAGGGGCCAAATACTTGGTTCCTGGCTTATTTTGACGTGTTAAATGTTCACAGTCATGTACCTATTGAGATGCTAGAGGAGAGATAATTACCTTCTGCTTGCCATTTTCTCCATAGTACTGATGGCTAGCGGTGATGATTAAATGTATAGACATTTTATTCAACAATGTCACAGTCCAAGACCACTCTCATAGTAAAAAAAGGTTTCATTTTACGCTTAAATGGAATTTTCTGCAATTCAGTATGAGGCCGTTGCCTCCTGTTCTGATAGGGCATCACTGAGATGAGAACAGTTCCCTATTTTTGACTCCCTGCATATAGTATTTATATATGGTGCTGAAATGTCCTGAGCCTTCTGTTCTCCAGAAGAGAAGACTAGAAGATGACAGGAGCCAATGGCCTCTGTCCAGGGCACCTGTTTTTTTTTCAGGACAGGTGGCACAAGCAATGCGCAGGGAGCTTGGACTGCCTTGCTCTGCTGCTTGGAAAGTAGAGGCCGGAAGAGTATGAATAAAAAGGGCTCTGTTGGAACATATACATTAAAGAAGTTCACATATACTCCAAGATATTATCCTGCTTTGCTTTCCTCCACTGTCGAGACCATGCAGAGATCATTGCCCACATGGTGCTTTGATTTTGGAAGAAAAAGTCTGAAAAGCTTCTGGATCTTTATTCAAGGTCTGTGAAGCCAATAATCTGAGCTTGCAGTGCAAGCATGTTGAAGTGGAGAACTTCTGGGCTGGCCAGGTGCTTGAAGCCTGTTGTTCGGGGGGATCAGAGGTCCTTAGAGCTGCATTCCCTCATGCTGCTCTGTCCCTCCCCACAGGTCCCTTTCTCTGAATGGCTGGCTTGTTGGTGGTACTTTGGGTGCAGATAGTAGTGCTGCTGTGGGTATTTGTTGCACACTCTGCCTTATTGTGTTGGCATTTTGAAGACAACTAGTCATGTAAGCAGGGTCTGTCACAGATGTAGTTTTAATTTGTGGAATCAAGCCTTTAATTCTTCTTGTTGTTTATTGTTATTATTGTTGTTGTCATTATTATTATTAAAAAATAATTCTGCTGGCACACAGACAAACTAACCATGGGCTCCTGGTAGTCATTGTCCAGCCTCCTGTGTGCAGGATATAGTAAGAAGGCTGTCAGCCCACCACTGTGGGGAGCTGAATCAGAAGGAGTGGAATCAGGTGTTGACATAGGCTGCAGTGTGCAAATGTCATCCAGGCAGATGGGGCACAGGCCATCTGCCACGGCCTCCTGCTGCAGCTGGATTGTGCTGGCCATATTGGCGTAGCCACTGTCCAGCAGACCCTCCATGGAGCCTGACACCATGTCCTGCCAAGAGATGTGCAAAGTGCCTGCGCTTTTCTGGTACTAGGAACACAACACAAAAGAAAGCCACAGAAAGCAGTGAGAGAAGAGAGGCAAGGACCTCCTGAAGGGGTTTTTTGCAGGCTTCAAAGTGATCAACCAGCCCTATGGCCTGCCCCCCACTTCTGCCTGTCACCCTGAGCTGTCCCCAGCAAGCTGCCCACCAAGTTCAGGACCCTCTACCCTGTTCACTCCCCCCATAGACAGACATCATGACTTGAGCTAGCACAGACTACCTACTGGAGGGCAGTCAAGGAATGTGGAGGAACTGGATGGGAGCCTTTGGTTGTGCCAATGGTCCCTGCACCTCCTCAAACTCACAGGCCTGGAACACACGCCATTGGAATGGGCTGCCCAGGGAGGTGGTGGAGTCACCATCCCTGGAGGTGTTCAAGAGGAGATTGGACATGGCACTTGGTGCCATGGTCTAGTCATAAGGTCTGTGGTGACAGATTGGACTTGATGATCTTTGAGGTCTCTTCCAACCTTGGTGATACTGTGTGAGACTGTGTACTGTGTGTGACTGCTGCCATATGGGACCCGAAGCACTCATGCCAGCCAAGTGGCCTAGATGCTTTCTTTATGGGATGGCAGAAACTCGCTGAGCTCTAGTCTGTTTAAGATAAACCGGGCAGTGCTGCAATCGCAGCCACAACACACGTGTTATACCAGCTGCTCCTCCTAAATCTAACACCTGCATTTTGGGTTACATTTGTTTCAAATCCAATCTTGTCAGTAAGCAAAACCCAGTTTTCTTCTGGGTCCTATGGAAGTCCAGGCAGACAACAGTTGAGGTGTAAGGACTACCACCTCCAAGTCAGGGCTAGTGCACACAGGAAGAGCTGCACGTAACAAAGCTGTTAAGAATGCAGACAGAAATACTTGAGCTTTCAGTGTTCAGTCTGTCAACATTCCTAACAGTGAATTATCAATTGATATACTTTATATTTACTTTGTATTTATATAAGCATATATATAACATATATACAAGTTTGGTAATGCAGGTTTGATGAGTTAGACTGTCTCCACTGAGAAAAAAAAAAGAGGTGTAAAAGGTGTATTTTGTTTAAAAGAAGCACCACAAGTTTACCATCTAAGTGAAAATCCTACCTGAGACAAGGCAATTTTGACTTAGTACCTAAACTATGCTAAAGGCAGCCTGTGTAACATCTCCTGTGGGACTTCACATTGAGGCAGGTAATTTGTATTCTTTCACTTAAAGTACCATCTTTTGCAATAAAAATTTAATGGTGAAACTGATAGAACTCCAGCAGGCACACAGCACAACAGTAGCTTGATGACAGTTAATGATCGGGTTAATTTAAAGAAAAATGGATAGAAAGATGGAAAAAAAGAGATGTGAAAAAGGGAAGGGAAGGGAAGGGAAGGGAAGGGAAGGGAAGGGAAGGGAAGGGAAGGGAAGGGAAGGGAAGGGAAGGGAAGGGAAGGGAAGGGAAGGGAAGGGAAGGGAAGGGAAGGGAAGGGAAGGGAAGGGAAGGGGAAGGGGACGGGGAAGGGGAAGGGGAAGGGGAAGGGGAAGGGGAAGGGGAAGGGGAAGGGGAAGGGGAAGGGGAAGGGGAAGGGGAAGGGGAAGGGGAAGGGGAAGGGGAAGGGGAAGGGGAAGGGGAAGGGGAAGGGGAAGGGGAAGGGGAAGGGGAAGGGGAAGGGGAAGGGGAAGGGGAAGGGGAAGGGGAAGGGGAAGGGGAAGGGGAAGGGGAAGGGGAAGGGGAAGGGGAAGGGGAAGGGGAAGGGGAAGGGGAAGGGGAAGGGGAAGGGGGAAGGGGAAGGGGAAGGGGAAGGGGAAGGGGAAGGGGAAGGGGAAGGGGAAGGGGAAGGGGAAGGGGAAGGGGAAGGGGAAGGGGAAGGGGAAGGGGAAGGGGAAGGGAGGGGAAAGGTGTAACCTAAAATGTCAAGTGACAATGCATGATAACAATAACAAATGATGTGTATCTAGCATCACAGCTGTCATTGAATTTCCCTCACAGGCAAGACATCCAATGGTTAATCCAAGTTGAATCGTTTCGCCTGATGCAGAAAGGTTTGGTAGAAACTTGACATTGGCTTTCAGTGTTAATTTTTGGAGTAATGGTTTCCTGAATCTGCAACCCTTTTGTCACTTAGGATAGAGACCAAAAAAAGTTGTATTTTAATGAAATTTTGTCAGAAATAAGATTTTCTTGTATATCCTAGAGCAGCTCTCCTTGCACTGGTGCTCATCTAGAAGAGAGATGCAATGCAAGCCCAGCTTCCTCAAGAACTGTGGAACCTTGACAGTCCTTTCCACAGTTCAGCAGTGCTAGAAGGGTATATTCTTTTGCCATAGCTTTTCATACTCTCTCACCCACCTTCACCTGCACGTACCTTCTCCTGAAAGGAACTGCTGCCTGAGAAGTAAGAGCATCTTCCATGCTTTGTGTAGCATCTCCTTTGACTTTAGTGCCTTCCTGAACAAAGTTATTAATCCTGTGGCTTGGACCTTAAAGTTCTTTAAGATTTCAGAAAGTCCTAATCAGAAATGAATTTGTCTGGGTTTGTTAGTCTGGAGTCTAAGGTGATAGAGAAGAGAGAGTGGGGGAACTTAAAACTGAGTGTAAAATTCACAATTGCCTGCAAATATGCTACTGACACATTAAGAAATTAATCAGTCCCTTTACTACCTGAAAGGAGGTTGTAGGTAGTTGGGGATCGGTCTCTTCTCCCTAATATCAAGCAGTAGAATGAGAGGAAATGGCCTCAAGTTGTGCCAAGGGAAGTTTAGATTGGATATTAGGAAAAGATTTCTTTACAGAAAGAGTGGTCAGGCTTTGGAATAGGTTACCGAGGGAGGTGGTGGAGTTGTTGCTGGAGCTGTTAAAAAAATATGTGGTCATGGCACTTCATGGTTTAATGGCCATGGTGGTAGTTCAAGCCTGCAGTGGGCAGTAGTGGCCTCCCTACTCTAGTCATGAGGTCTGTGGTGACAGGTTGGACTTGATGACCTTTGAGGTCTCTTCCAACCTTAGTGATACTGAATACTGAAAAAATAGTATTAGATAAACAGTTGGACATGACAATTGTAGATGTCTTTTCCAAATGTAACAGTTCTGTGATTCTATGCTTCTGAGACTGTTACTGATAAATTGTACAGCTGCTAAGTAGAAGTACCATGTCAGCTTTAAGTTAGCAGTTAATCTCAAGTCATCTACACTTGTGCCAGGTTTTGTTGCCAAAAAAACATGAATGCTTGAGAAATGTCTATATCTGGTCTGTATTGTACATCAAACACTTCAGATTGGGACTTGTCAGTAATTAAAATCATTGCTTACATAAAATAAATTATTTACTGTACATACAGGACAGCCATGTTTTTTATTTTCATGGTTAGGTCTAGCTTAAAAACCTTCGACCATATATGCATTGCCATGATGAAATTACAGCTGCATGTGATTCATTCTCACATGTCAGATTCTTTCTTAAAAAAAAAACAAACAAACCAGATTGTAGATTAGATTAATTTAAATTATCATTCTAACCATAAAAGATTCCAAATGTGTGTGCCTTTGTGAGCAGAGCAGTTTGTGAGACAACAGCGTACGTGATACTCTCCTTTTAAAGCGGGGTTTCTATACTGTTGTTTTAGCCATTGCAGGGATTGGTTTATTTAAGGGAAAAGTCTGAGGTAAATAATTCTGTAACACTACACTTCACTAAACAATTCTGCTGAGGAATGTGCAGCCTTATTTACAGTCAATAGAGTATGGTGATGAACTTCATATCACTAACATCACTAACACTACTCCAAAAGGGAGAATTTAGCATGGGCTTAGCACAGAGCATATTCAGAAAGAGCTGGGGTGGACAGGGACAGATGGATCTTTCTCAGTGCCCTAAGCAATGCCTGACAGTGCAGAAAGTATCTAACTTCACAAAGCTCCCTGTGATTGCTATACCATTTAGCCTTCCCCTTCTGTGGTTCATGAAAGAAAGAGGGTATTTGTACAGTTAAATAATTTCAATCTCATAAGTTGACCCAATTTTAAAAATAGGGATGCAGGAATGTAGTTCATTAGCTTTAGATCTGCTTAAGATATCCTAATACCTTGTACATCTCTCAGGTCTGGTGCTAGCACAGCTGCAGAAGAGCTGTTTTCTTTGGCATGCCATGAAAGCCTTGTCCTTTTATTTTTTCTGCTTTTTACAGGAATAACTTTTCTTTGGTTTGTTATTATTGTTATAGTTATTGCTATTATTATGCCAGTTGACTGGACTGTTCTTACAGGTACATCTTTAGTTATCAGTTCAATGCAGTGCTTAGTTTATTCACCAGGGGTCATCAAAGGTCTGGATTTTCTTTGTTTGCTGAGATGAACTGAATGATGACATTTCACAGCTTTCATCAGGATTTGGCATTTGGAAAAGTTCATGTACTCTCTTACAGCCCCATTGCTCCGTCTGTGACAACTATACAATGCACTTTGAAGACTTCTTTCAAATATTTAAAATGTGGTTCGTGGGTTTGTTTGTTGGTTTGGTTTTTTTTTTTGTGGGTTCTTTTTGTGTGTGTATGTGGTTTGATTTTTTATTTTTTTTTGTCAGAGCAATCTGACAGTAATTTTTTCACATACTGTTATTTTTTCTCTTACTGAGTTTACATTCTCTTATGTGGTATTTAAATCATTAACAAATGCAGGAGCAATACCAGTTACTTGCTCCTTGCAGATATTTGTTAAACCAAATAATATGGAATAAAGCTGCAAAACGTGCCATAGGTACAAGTCTGGTTTTCTTCCAAATTCTGGACCTTTTAGACAGAAGAAGAATCAGAATTTTCAGCTCTGCCTCCATTATAGCATTTCACAAAGGTAGCAACAATGGGGAAAGCAAGTTGGAATTTTCCTAGGAATTGTTTTTTCAGCACTGGGCAAAATTCATAGTGCTGAGGACAAACAATGCAGTGTAACACACTGTCTATAGACTTGGGTCACTGAAACACTGTAAGAAGTGCGTATTTTCCTGGGCTAAACTTACTGATTCTGAAATAATCAGGTCAAATACACTCTCCATCAACTTCAGAGTCTTTTGGACATAAACTGAAAACAGTTTCCTCACTTTGCCAGGCACTTCAGGATTGTCTTCCTAATCCAAGCCAAATAACCCAGTCAATGATAGGTAAGTGTTGGGTGGCAAGATTAAAACTAGCAGTTTCTGCCACTGAGTCTGAGGTGCTTTTCCCTCCCTGTTTATGTTTGTGACTAATGGCAGTTCCTTAATCCTCTATTGTACAGAAAATTATTTCTAAAGTGCTGAGATAGAAAGGTATTTTAATTAAAGGATGCATGCCAGGTAGATAACCATGTTGAATGTAATCCCAACTGACTGTTGTTCAGAGGGTAATAAATGTTCTGTCATTACTCTGGCATAGCTAAAAGTCTGATGTAACCTAACGGCTCCTCTAAACTTTGTTACTGCTTTCAGTTGTAAGTGTATTTAGTGATCACCTCACTTTCACCAGACTAAATACCAAAGTTGTGTCTCATGTCTAAATCCTCTACAAATCACACCTTCTTCCCACTACATCAGCCACAAAATTTCCCCATTTTTGAAGCTTCCAGTTCCACATTATTTCTGTTTCATGCTTGCATTAACATCTATCTTGAAAGAGATTCACTCTTCTTTAAGGTTTTTTTTTTCTCTCATTTTGAGATTTTCTCTTTCTATGGACAACTGGATTCATGCTGTATTGTGTTAGTGGGTCACTGGAGCACTGATACGTTTTCTCTCCTTTGCCCTACTCTAAGTGCTTCTGCAAGAGCTTTTATCATTGCTGCCTGTGTCACATTCGTTTGAAGTTGACCGCCAGAGTTCAAAAATGTTCAAGGGAGGCTTGAGTGACAGAAACACTTAGATACAGATAAATTATAAAGTAAAACCTAATGTTGCCATTAATCCTGGAAAGATGCCTCAATAGTCATCTTACACAGCTACTCCCTTGCCAGAGAAGGAACTTTTTGCACTCACATGTTTCGTGCTTTTGTGCTCTAATTTGCAACACATTCCTGACAATTACTGTTTTAGATTTCTTTTCTTATCTGGCTAATTATATATGTTTTTGTCAATGTGCATCACTATAATCTTCAAAAGCCTTTGTGATGAGAAGTTTGATAGGAGAAAAAAATTGCATACTAAGGTGAGAGACATCTGTAAAGGAATGTTTAAAATATGGAAAAAACAGTTGATATCTGAAGACAATTTCCCTGTGTTCTATGTGTTCCATAAGATGCCTTATAACCTTTTAAGAAGTTTCAAAAAGATGACATACTCATATCTGATTTACCAAGATATCACAATAGGCTTGAGGAAACCACACAGAAAACTTACATGCTTTGGCTGAGTTCAGTGCAGCAGTAGTGATTTAGGCCACCTGATTATCCATTCCTAATACAATAAAGGATTCTTAAGTCTGTTTAATGAATATTATTAGTCCAGGTCTGGTGCCCTCAACACAAGAAGGCCATGGATCTGTTGGAGCAGGTCCAGACAAGGGCCATGAAAATGATCTGGGGGATGGAACACCTCTCCTTTGAGGACAGGCTGAAAGAGCCTCATACAAGATGTGGAAAAACATTTCTCAGAATCAGAAATGAAATGAATGACCAAAACTCCTGGCTAAAAATTACTCATCTTTATCTCTCATACACCCCTTTTTTTTTTTTTTTTTTTTTTTACTGGGGAAACAGAATAACCATTAGTAAAAGGCATTAGGATAAAAAAAGTCTAAATTAATTGCTGGAATTCTAAATATGTAGACTAGAAAAATATTTGAGGGTTGGGGTGGGTTTTTTTGTTTGTTTATCTCTGTAAATGGATAGCTTACATAAGGAGCAGGTAATAACATGGACACTAAACCTTTCAAAATTCACAAGAGGGCAAAACAGATAAAATTACCTGTCAGAAACAAACTATAGCACTAGAAAGTGCGATAGTGCAACACAGTGAGGAGTAACTGTACACTGCACTGGTTAGGCCACACCTCGAGTACTGTGTCCAGTTCTGGGCCCCTCAGTTTAGGAAGGATGTTGACTTGCTGGAATGAGTCCAGAGAAGGGCAACGAAGTTGGTGAGGGGTTTGGAACACAAGCCCTACGAGGAGAGGCTGAGGGAGCTGGGATTGCTTAGCCTGGAGAACAGGAGACTCAGGGGTGACCTTATTGCTCTCTACAACTACCTGAAGGGAGGTTGTAGACAGACGGATGTTGGTCTCTTCTCCCAGGCGGCCAGTACCAGAACAAGAGGACACAGTCTCAGGCTGCGCCAGGGGAGGTTCAGGCTAGATGTTAGGAAGAAGTTCTATACAGAGAGAGTGATTGCCCATTGGAATGGGCTGCCTGGGGAGGTGGTGGAGTCGCCATCACTGGAGGTTTTCAGGAGGAGACTTGATGGGGTGCTTGGTGCCATGGGTTAGTTGTTTAGGTGGTGTTGGATTGGTTGATGGGTTGGATGCGATGATCTTGAAGGTCTCTTCCAACCTGGTTTATTCTATGTATTCTATGTAATAACACCACATTCTGTTCCTAGAAGTCTTTGCTGGCTTCAGTTAGAATCTTCTGAGGTTTCCATTAGATTTGCTTCTTTTTTTCTTTTCTTTGTTTCCTCATAAATTCTGTTGTTTACAGCACTGCAGCGTCCTTTGCTTAACTAGCTGGCAGGTTCTGCACTAAAACCAAACCAAAACAAAAAACCAACACCAAACCCCCCATCCCCCAAAACTCCAAACTACTGATCAGGAAACTCAAAATGTCTTTCCTGATTTGCTGTTATTATGCCAAGCACTGTTTGTGTTAACTGCCCTAAGAAAGATTTTCATAATAGATCCAAAGACAAAAGTAGAGACTGGAAGTTTGACATCAAACATTACACTGTAACACACTATGTTTCCTTTTAAAGTACTTGCAGTACTTGATGCTGTTAATTGTGTTCTTACTATGTAATAAAATTTCAAGTTGTTCCAGAGATTTGTTAAAAGCTCTCAAATTCTGTCTTCAAACCAGATGTCTGTGATCATCGATTGTTGCTATTCAGCGTTCTCTGTTATTAATATTGTTAGGATGAAGATGTTCTAGGTCAAAACCCTAACTTGCTCTTCATCTCATCTGCTTCCTTTAGTTTGCTTTAAGAGGTTTTCTGGCATTATATGAAATGAGTGTTTCTCCAGTTACTCTTATTGTTAAATCCTCTCAACTCTTCCTCAGTCTTGATCTTGGTCTTGATCTTCACCTTCAGCTTTGCCAGATTTTAAGTTTATATTTCTATTTTTACTTCCTTGTGACTTGAAACAATGCACTGCTTTATTCTGGATGATTAAATTCTTTTATAGGAAGATCACAGGATGTTAGGAGGTGGGGGTTTTTCACATTGGGCATTTACTATTACTTGAAACATCTGTTTGTTGCTTTCTTGTTTAAAGTCTCTCCAGACTTCCCTGTTGTGGCAGATGGTGCAAGCTTATCCACTAAAAACTTGCTAAGCAAGATTTTACAGCTTCACAGCCAATACTTTCAATAATCTATCCCACACCCTGAGAATATGATTCGTTGGTCTCCCATGCACAAATGTGTCTCCAAGAGATGTTCCATTCAGTGAACAAACAGAAGAGAAAACTAAAGGAAAAAAAAAATCTAAATAGTTTTCCCCCACTGACATAATGAGGGGAAAAGATGACAAACTTGACCTTCTGGAGAATGAGATTAAAGATGGACACTTTTTAGCTGGAGTCACCATCTGATGTAGAGAAAGCTGCCTGCTTTCCTGAAAACTGTCATCCAGCTTTATTTCATGGAAGGGGGCAGAGCACCATACCATGAAGAGTTATCATTCACAGAAAACACAGGTCTTGTCACCTTGTTGCAGTTTGAGCTGGGTGCCCCCTGATGTGTTCACTTCCTGTGTCCAGAAGTCCAGCCCAGAGGGATGGACGCAGGAAATTGTGTGTATTTCCTACCATGATTCCTTGCACCACTATAAGATCCAGTGCGGGGTCTAGCACTTTCTCTTTTCTTCCTCCTCCGTCAGCTGGTAGCTGGGGGAGATGTCTGCTGGCCTTGGGCCTGGCTAGGCCCAATGCCACAGGGGGATGGGCAGTCTCAGGCCTGGCCAGCTGAGACTAGCCCAGCAGAGGGAGGGGGAAGAAGGAGCCCTGAGGGTCTCGGGTGTACCCTCAGGTGGGAATGGGATGCCTCTGGGTTTGCTTTGGGATCTTTCTTTGTCACTGCGCTTTGGGTTCTCTGTAACATTCACTGCTTTCTATTTAAACTTTCATCACTTTTGCAATCCGTTTGTCTGAGTGTTTTATTCCTGCCCGTGGTGGGGAGAGAGGGGGCTGCCTCAACCCAGAACACACCTTTACCAGCATATGCTGGCAGTGTTGTTTGCTGCTCCATTCAAAAGAAGTTGTACCTGTGTTTTCTGTCACTACCACCTCTTTCAGGTTGCAATGCTTTCTATCTTGCCTTCTTTTGAGAGTATTCTGAAGCCCAGGACTGTTTATCAAATACAGTAAAGGTTTTATTCCATATTTTAGTAACACCATATTTTTAGGATAAAGAATGTAATTGATAATTCTGAATAGTGGTACAGCTTGAATATGGTTCAACTCATGGATCTTGGAAAAAACCTATCTGCCATGGGTTTTCAATTCTGGAGATTTTCCAGGGCAGACTTTGAGATGTCGTATCTGCCTGCCACTGGTCACTTGATATCCCAGGACAGGCAAATGGACAAGCACCCAGTTTCGGTGATGACAAGTGTATCCACCCTGAGCTCTGATCTGTAGGAGTTCTCCAGGGCCACTGTCTGAGGTGCTTTACAGCAGCTGGAGGAACCTATTAACAGGAAGTACCACATTTGAAAAGCTGCTTGTGCCTATTGTAGTTACCATTATATTGGAGCAGAGAGAACCAAGGAAGCTGATGGTTTGTTTGATTTTTAAAGGAAAAATTGGACATTTTCCACTCACAACAAAATGGTAGAGCCATCTTCAGCCTACATAGCTTTAATGCACCTTGCGTTCCATTTGAAGCCGTTAACACACTAAATTGTGATCTGTACCAGTGCATTTTGGCAACTTAAATGTAGGTCAAACCATAGTGCATTGACACTTTGAAAGGATGTTTCCTCAAAAGGGGAGGATTCTGTTGCTTTTCTGAATCTCTTTCTTTTCTTTCCCACATAAAAGGTTGTCCCAAGGAAACCGAGCAATTGATGTAATAAAGACAGGTCACAAAGAGCACATGTTAAAAGGTTTACAGGAAGAGTGAAAGAACCATGGTGACTCCACCATCCCCCTGGGCAGCACATTCCAATGGCCAATCCTCTTTCTGTGAAGAATTTCTTCCTAACATCCAGCCTAAACCTCGCCTGGCACAGCATCAGACTGTGTCCTCTTGTTCTGTCACAGGCTGCCTGGGAGAAGAGACCGACCCCCACCTGGCTACAACCTCCCTTCAGGTAGTTGTAGACAGCAATAGAAGAATAGAAAAGAAAAGAAAAGAAAAGAAAAGAAAAGAAAAGAAAAGAAAAGAAAAGAAAAGAAAAGAAAAGAAAAGAAAAGAAAAGAAAAGAAAAGAAAAGAAAAGAAAAGAAAAGAAAAGAAAAGAAAAGAAAAGAAAAGAAAAGAAAAGAAAA
The DNA here is from genome assembly GCF_014839835.1 of Dryobates pubescens. NCBI lineage: Eukaryota > Metazoa > Chordata > Aves > Piciformes > Picidae > Dryobates > Dryobates pubescens. The sequence goes on along the minus strand of NC_071657.1, from coordinate 55,197,853 downwards.
GAAAAGAAAAGAAAAGAAAAGAAAAGAAAAGAAAAGAAAAGAATAGAATAGAATAGAATAGACCAGGTTGGAAGAGACCTTCAAGAACATCATGTCCAACCTACCAACCAATCCAAACCAACTAAACAACTAAACCATGGCACCAAGCACCCCATCAAGTCTCCTCCTGAACACCTCCAATGATGGTGACTCCACCACCTCCCCAGGCAGCCCATTCCAATGGGCAATCACTCTCTGTGTATAGAAATTCCTCCTAACATCCAGCCTAAACCTCCCCTGGTGCAGCCTGAGACTGTGTCCTCATGTTCTGGTGCTGGCTGCCTGGGAGAAGAGACCAACCTCCACCTGTCTACAACCTCCCTTCAGGTAGTTGTAGAGAGCAATAAGGTCACCCCTGAGCCTCCTCTTCTCCAGGCTAAGCAACCCCAGCTCCCTCAGCCTCTCCTCATAGGACTTGTTCCCAGAACTGGACACAGGACTCAAGGTGTGGCCTAACCAGTGCAGGGGCACAATGACTTCCCTGCTCCTGCTGGCAACACTATTCCTGATACAGACCAGGATGCCATTGGCCTTCTTGGCCACCTGGGCACACTGCTGGCCCACATTCAGTCTACCATCAACCAGTACCCCCAGGTCCTTTTCTGCCTGGCTGCTCTCCAGCCACTCTGACCCCAGCCTGTAGCTCTGCATGGGGTTGTTGTGGCCAATGTGCAGAACCCGGCACTTGGATGCGTTCAATCTCATGCCGTTGGACTCTGCCCATCTGTCCAGCCTGTCGAGGTCCCTCTGCAGAGCCTCTCCTACCCTCTAACAGATCCACACCTGCCCCCAGCTTGGTGTCATCTGCAAATTTACTGATGATGGACTCAATGCCCTCATCCAGATCATCAATAAAGATATTGGACAGGATAGGGCCCAGCACTGATCCCTGGGGCACACCACTGGTGCCTGGCTGCCAGCTGGATGTGGCACCATTCACCACCACTCTCTGGGCTTGGCCCTCCAGCCAGTTCCTAACTAATCACAGTGTGCTCCCATCCAAGCCAGGCACTGACAGCTTGGCCAGGAGTTTGCTGTGAGGGATGGTGTCAAAGGCCTTGCTGAGGTCCAGGTAGACTACATCCACAGCCTGCCCCACATCCACCAGGCAGTCACCTGATCATAGAAGGAGATCAGGTTGGTCAGGCAGGACCTGCCCTTCCTAAATCCATGCTGGCTGTGCCTGATCCTTTGGCCATCCTGTAAGTGCTGTGTGATTGCACTCAAGATGACCTGTTCCATAATCTTGCCTGGCACTGAGGTCAGGCTGACAGGTCTGGAATTCCCTGGTTCCTCCCTCCGTCCCTTCTTGTGGATGGGCACCATGTTGGCCAGCTTCCAGTCTTCTGGGACCTCTCCAGTGAGCCAGAACTGTTGAAAAATGATGGAGAGTGGCTTGGCCAGCTCATCTGCCAGCTCTCTCAGCACCCTAGGATGGATCCCATCCAGTTCCATGGACTTGTGGGGATCCAAGTGGCTGAGCAGGTCTCTAACTACTTCCTTCTGGATTACAGGGGATCTATACTGCTCCCTGCCTCCATCTGCCAGCTCAGGAGGCCAGTTGTCTGGAAGACCACCTATCCTCCTATTAAAAATTGAGGCAAAGAAGGTGTTAAGTACCTCTGGCTTTTCCTCATCTTTAGTTACAATATTCCCCTCCGTGTCCACTAAGGAGTGGAGGCTGTCCTTGCCCCTTCTCTTGCCATTAATATATTTATAAAAGCATTTTAAATTGTGTTTTTTATGCATAGATACCATAGCCTTTTCCCGAACCTTTTTACCAGTGCAACAATTAAAACATCAATAAAGCACATAGCATGTTTTTTATAAACCCAAGCAGTTTGTGCCTTCCCAGTGTAAGTATAGAATTGATCTGTGTGGCTAGCCGTGTTTCCCAGGCATCAGTACTGGATCCAGTTGTTCAGTGTATTCATCAGCACCTCGATGAAGGGACAGAGTGCACTCTCAGCAAATTTGCTGACAATACAAAACTGGGAGGAGTGGCTGACACACCAGAAGGTTGTGCTTCCACTCAGTGAGACCTGAACAGGCTGGAGAGCTGGCAAGAAGTAATTTTATGAAGTTCAACAAGGGCAAGTTGCAGTGTCCTGCACCTTGGAAGAAATAATTTTGTGCACCAGTACAGGTTAGGAGGTGACCTGCTGGAAAGCAGCTCTGCAGATCTGGGAGTGCTCATGAAAAACAATTTCACGGTGAGCCAGAAATGTATCCTCATGGCCAAGAAGGCCAAAGGTATTCTGGGGTGCATTAAGAAGAGAGTGGCCAGCCAGTTTTGGAAGGTTCTCCTTCCGCTTCTACGCTGCCCTGGTGAGACCACATCCACAGTGTTGTGTCCAATTCTGGGATCCCTAGTTGTAGAGAGACAGGGAACTGCTGGAGTGAGTCCAATGAAGGATGATGAGGATGGTTAAGGAACTAGACCATCTCTCTTATTAGGAAAGACTGGTGCTCTTTAGCCTGGAGAAAAGAAGACTTGGAGGTTTCGCTTGAACTTAAGGAGAAACTGCTGTGAGGCTGCCAGAAAAGTTGTACAGTCTCCTTCTCTGGAGACTTTCAAAACTCACCTGGATGCATTCCTGCACAACCTGCTCTAGGTATACCTGTGTTGGCAGGGTGATTCGACTAGATATCTGCATGATCCCTAGATGATCTTCAGATGATCCCTATGATTCTGTGAAACAAATAGTGACATCACTTCAAAATTAGGGTAACTTAGCTCAAAATCAGGACCATCAAAGACAGAGAAACCTAGCAAACAAAATTACCATGGTCAAGCAGTACTCAGGACTGAAAGGGTCAGGAAGTTTGGAAAGATCACATACCAGTTATATGAAGCATATAAACAGTTTCAGGAGTGATGCCGTGGTCTTTTGGAATTCTATGACTCAGCAAGGTTATTTGGTCTGGCATAAGATCAAACTTTAAAGAATTTGGTTTTGTATGTCTTGCACAATTGCCATTTGCATTACAAGGGTTGTTGCACTGAAACAGAAATTTGCCTTACCCCCATTTTGGTGATTTGTTCGTTTTGTTGCTGGTTTTCATTTCGGTTTGGGTTCTTTGTTTGGTTGGTTGGGTTTTTTTATGAGAAGTAATAAAAGCCCTTGAATGGTGGAACACACATGTTTGCAGCTCATCTGCTACTGGAAACACACTGATAGCTAATTTCACTCTTTTGTCTTCATCAGGGTTTTGAAGTAACTCAGTGGCCACTATCATATCAGGAGAGGCTTTTGTTATCATTATGAAAGCTTTCTAAGCTATTTTACAGAACAATGAATGGAGTTCAGACATTCCCAAGAATATTCTTGGGACCCCAAGTGAACAGACAAGTATGGGGCCTGGATTCCTCCTCGGCAAATCCAAAGCCTAGGCAGAACCTGGTGTAACATTTTTCAGTGCTCTCCTCTTGCTGCAGCCAGACGGAGGTGGTAAAGCCTCAATGTTGTTTCACTGAAATCCTGCATTTTAGACAGATCTTACTGTTTCAACATAACGGAACTTATTTACCTCCACCGAAGAGTAGTTGGTACCCTAACCAAATCCCTGGGTTTTCCTCAGCTTCCAACTTTGTAGTAAGATGAGTAGCTCATGAAAAAGATCGTTGTTATTTTTAGAGGTGTTTGATGGTGTCAACCCTGATAAAGAGACTGGTAGATCAGAAGATAATCTGAGCAACATATTTTTCCAATATATCCTTACTTTGTAAATGCAGACTTTCAAATGGTAATCATCTTGCTCTGAATTAGGATTGGAGCATAGCTTGACTCTGCTTTTCTTTTCTTACTTTTTTCCCAAGCTATGGAATGCATATCTTGTTTTGGGGCCATCACATTTATGCTATGCATTCGTTAAGAACGTGACCTCTTGGAGATGTGAGGTCTGGCATAATTTTTCACCTTGCTATTTCTGGATTGCTCCTGCACCCCATTACGTTTTGTCACTGTGTAAAAATGTATGTTTGGAATTCCCAGGTACAGTTTCCAGAATTAATTACTGGAGGTTGTAAGGTGACTCAGAAAAGCAAAGAACCTCCTGATCCTTGCATGTAAAATGCAAATCTGCAGCATCTGGACTTTACAGACTTATATAGATTAAACCATATGCAAGCAGGTGACACACTTCTAACAGAAGTATTAGATGCTATTTTTCTTCTCCTTTGCTAAGAAACAAAAGCCAGTTTCAGGAGCTCATGAAATGCTGTTGCACAGAAAGCTTTTGTTATCATAGATGTCTGGGTGAATTATTAACATGGCATCGTGTCAGGTGCTCTTTGTCCCCTTTTTCTTTCACTCACTTCTGGTAATTAGCTGAAACTCAGCATTCAAGAATGCTGCCTTTGTTAAATTCCTGCAGGATGAGGTAAGGCTGTATGATTAATTCCAACATTTCACAGACCCCCATATAATTTAGCAGACAGCAGCCTTGAGAAGCAAAAAACTAGATTACTCACTTTTTCTCTCCTTTCCACCCAAATCTGAGCTTTTACTGTGGCACTTACTAGGTCTCATTTGGTATTCATGTTCATGACATGTTCTCTCTATACAGATTTTAGCAGAATCACTCCTTGTTCACTTCAGTGCAAATGGGACTTGAATTAAAGTTAACATTTCTATGTCACTCTTTTATAGACTTTTCCCCAATCCCACAGAATACTGAAAGAAAGGATGGCAGACATCCTTCCTAACTCAGAGGTGAGATTTTTCCTACTTCCCATGTAGAGTGAGCTTGACAGAGTATCACTGGGTATTCAGTCACTGCCATTGCATACATGGTGTCAGTTCTCTTTCAAAACCTGTGAAACAAAAATTAGAGAGGAATAAAGACTATGAACCAGCGAACACAGAATTTTCCTTTGCAGTGTAGTCTGTGGTGTCAGTTATGGTAAGGAAGAGTTCAGGTCAACTCTCTTGTGCCAAAATGGAAATGTGACCACAGCAACTTGCTGTTCACAGGTACACGTGGTACATCACCATGGAGAATCTGCTAAGGCAATTGGACGAAGGCTCTCAAGAGCTGTGAGCATGAAATCAAGGTAACACAAATTTAGAAGGCGATGAACAACCACTGCGCGGTCTTCTAGGTAATAAGCAACCTATATCTTCCAGCAAGTGGTATTTTCTGTTGTTGACAATGTTTGCAACGACTAGGCCTGAATTGAAACTATGTAGCTGATAGTCTTATAAATATTACTGGCAACTGCAACACCAAATTGAGGTTAATGATGTATTCTTCGCCTCCTTCAGGAAAGAGCCTTGAGAGCTTCCAAAGGAAAAAGCTTTTATCAGCTCCTGCTTTTACTTCTGTTTCTCTGTATATATGTATAGGTTATAGGTATATTGTATTATGACTGGTTTTATGCTTTCTTTCACCTTTTTTTTTTCCCTAGAAAATTAATGCTCATGAGCAAATCAGTTTTAATTGCCTGTGATCAGTTCCCTGCTACAACTAGCTTTCTATAATGCTGCTTCTATTTGTAATTGAATCTAAACTGTTAGGATGGTTTCATTGCAGGTTAAATGTTTGCTATAGTTTTCAATTGGAGAGCTAGGTTATTTGTCTGTCACCCAGTTTGCTCTCTTTAAAGAGCTGTATGTTTAGAACCCAATTCATCCTCAGCAAAGCAGTGATGTCTCATATGATATAGCGGGCCACACTTCACATACTAAGCATGAAGATGTAATTTTTCCATTCACAGGACCACTGCTTACCAGTGGACCTTGGGAACAGCAGCATAACTTGTTGTGTTTAGGGTTTTCTAAAGCCACTCTGAGCTTGTTTCCATATTAGCTTAAACAGTATAAAGTAACTGGATAGAAATTTCATGTCTGCCTTCAGGTCATTTAGTTATGTCACATATCAGTGACTTCTTTTTGCTTTAGGTTATACACAAACTTCAATTTAAATTTATACTTGATTCTCAGGCAGGACATACAAGTAAGGGCAATATCTGTTACCCTACCTATATTTTTCTGTAAGTAGAGACAAGCAAACTCATCCTAATCTTTCTTACTGCCTGCCTTTAAGTGCTGAAAGGCTGAAGGTAGGTCTCCCAGAGTTTTCTCTTCTCCAGACTGAACAACTGCAATTCCCTGTCTTTCCTCATATAAGAGATGTTTTATTCCTCTGATCATTTTTGTGGCCCTCCACTGGACCACCTCCAACATGTGCATGTCTTTCTTGTGTTGAGGACTCCAGAGGTGGACGCAGTACCATCCAGTAAGTGGGGTCTTACAATGGCAAAGCAGAGTGGCAGAATCACCTCCCTTGACCTGCTCGCTATGCTTCTTTTTATGAAGCCCAGGATACTGTTGGCTTCTGGGCCGCAATTACACATTGCTGGTTCATGTCCATCTTTTCTCCAAGCAGTATCCAAAGTCTCTTCTCTTGCAGGGCTCCTCTCAATCTGTCTCCCGCCTAGCTTGTGTTGATACTGGGAGTTGCCCCAGTCCAGGTAAGGCACCTTCTGCTTGGCCTTGTTGAACCCCATGAGATTCACACAGGCTCACACCTCAAGCTTGTCCTGGTCCCTCTGGATGTCATCCTGTCCCTCAAATGTGTCAACCATGCCATTCAGCATGGTGTCAACTGCTAACTTGCTGAGAGTGCACTCCACCTCACAGTCTATGTCACTGTATCACAGTATCACAGTATCACAGTAACTAAGGTTGGAAGAGACCCCAAGGATCATCAAGTCCAACCTGTTCCAACAGACCTCACAACTAGACCATGGCACCAAGTGCCACGTCCAATCTCCCCTTGAACACCTCCAGGGACGGTGACTCCACCACCTCCCTGGGCAGCCCATTCCAATGACGAATGACTCGCTCAGTGAAGAACTTTTTCCTCACTTCGAGTCTAAACCTCCCCTGGCACAGCTTGAGACTGTGTCCCCTTGTTCTGGTGCTGGTTGCCTGGGAACCAGAGGGGGAAAGATATGAACCAGATATTAAGCAGCACTGGTCCCAGTATGGACCCGTAAGGGACACTACTTGTCCACGATGTCAGTCTAAACATTGAGCCATTGAGTTGCATTTTACCTGCTGGACATGACCATCCAACCAATTAATTTTCCACCAAACAGCCCATCCATTAAGTCCATATCTCACCAGTTCAGAGAAAACAATGTTGTGGGGGACTGTGTGAAAGGCTTTACAAACGTGCTGAGAGATAACAGCTCTTTTCTTGTCCACCGATGTAGCTATTCCACCATAGAAGGCCACTAAGCAGGTGAGACAAAACCTGCCCTTCCTAAAGCCATGCTGGCTGTCTCAAATTACCTCCCAGTCCTCCATGAGCTGTAACATAGCTTCTAGGAGGATCAATTCCGTGATCTTCCCAGGCATAAAGATGAGGCTGACAGGTCAGTAGTTCTCACAGTCCTCTTTTCTACTACTCATTTTAAAAAGTGGGTGCAATGTTTCCCTTCTTCCAGTCACCAGGGAGTTCACCTGACAGCCAGAACTTTTCAAATGCCATGGAGAGTGGCTTGGCAACTACATCAGCCAATTCCCTTGGGACTCTGGGATGCATCTTGTAAGGTCCCATAGTCTAAGGTATGTTTGGGTCATTCAGGTGTTCACAAACCTGATCTCTTACAGTGGGATGGACTTTGCCCCCCCAGTCTCTGTGTTGTGATCCATTGATTCAGAAGGTATGAGGAAGGAGGCTGCAAGTGAAGGCTGAGGCAAAAAAAGTTGTTGAGTACCTCAGCCTTCTCCTTGTCTGTTGTTACCAGCTTGCCAGTGTTGCTCATCAGGGCAGGTTTGCTTTCTATAGCCATCTTTTTCTGGTTGACGCACCTGTAGAAGCCATTCTTATTATTTTTGGCATCCCTTGACAAGTTCAGCTCCAGCCATGCCTTGGCCTTTCTAACCCCCTCCCTATACAACTGGGCATCATTCCTCTACCCTTCCCAGGATATCTGTCATTGCTTTCATTGCTGGTGCATTTTCTTCTTGCCCTGTAGTTTTACCCACAGTTCTCAATTCAACCATGCTGGTCTCTTCTCTTCCTTTCCTGATTTCTTATAGAAAAAATTTCTCCCCCAGATTGACAGCTCTTGTGCTTTATGGATCCTTAAGGTCTGCCAGCTCTGTTCTGCTCCCTTGTCTTTGAGGGTAGTTTTCCAACTGACTCCTTGAAGAGCTGGAAGTTTGCTTTCCTAAAATCCAGGCTCCTGTCTTTACTCTTTGCTTGACTTGTATCTCCCCAAAACTGTGAACTCCACCAGCGCAAGATCACTGGAGTCCAGACTGCCTACAGCCTTCATGTCACCAATTAGCTCGGTTGCATTTGTGACCGTCAGGTCCCCTCTGGCAGGGTTGTGACACTGGCTTAAAAAGGTATCCTTAATGCATTCCAAGAGTCTCCTGTATTGCCTACAGTTTGCCATACTATTTTTCCAGCAGATGTCAAGGCTGTTGAATTCTCCCAGCAGGATGAGAGCCTGCAAATGTGAAGCCTCTAGTAACTGCAGTATGATTTTGTCAATAACCTCCATTGATTGTACAGCCTGTAATAGATACAAACCATAAAGTTCCCTCTGTAGCCTCAGTCTCTAATTTTTACCTCTAAGTTTTCGGTTTGCTTGTGGCTGTTCTTTAGGGACATCTCTTCACACACTATCCATTTCTTGACGTAGAGGGCAAGTCCTCCTGCATCACCTGTCCCTTCTGAACAGCCTGTAGCCGTGAATAGCTGTAGTCACAGGATTCATCCCATCTATTTTCAATCATGGCAACCAAGTTGTAGCTTTCTAGCAATATGATGGCCTAAAATTCTTTCTGTTTGTTGCCCATGATGCATGTGTTGGTATAGCCCACTTAAACTGGGCTATTGGTAGTGTCATCTTCTTAGGGGAACACCCCTTAATAATTTTGAGGTATTTTACTGGTGTTTCCCTGTTGACTTCTATTACTTCAGGAGCCCCCAACTAAGCTTTGTAAAACTTCAAGTGTGCTCTGGTGTAACCTGCATGTCCCAAGCATCAGACTGAGAGCCCTTGCTAGCAATCTGTCCCTCAAACATTGGCTCATCGTTCCACAGCTTGTGACAGGTAAGCTTGATATATTCTCCCTCCCACTTCAAGTCTAATTTAAAGCCCTGTCAATGAGCTCTGCAACCTCCTGAGTCAAGACTCTTCCTCTTTTGAGGAAGGTGAATACCTTGTGGTGCCACCAAGCCTGGTGCTGTGTAGGCATTATCAGAAAACCCAAAACTGTGGTGGTGATGCCAGCCACAGAGCCATGCATTGGTAGAGCGTGTCTGTATGTTTATTCCAGAGCCATTGCCCCACAGCTGAAAGGAGAGAGTGAAAAATAACCTGTGCTCCAGATTCCTTCACCAACTATCCCAAAGTCCTCAAGTCTTTGGACGGCTCTTAGATTGTGTTGTGGCTTCATCACCATCCACAAGGAAGAGCAGTAATGGGTAACAGTCTCAGGGCTGTACCAAACTAGGAAGTTTCCTTTATCTCTTTAACATGGGAGGCAAAAGGTTTCCTGAAGAGGAGAGTCTATCTTGAAGATTGCACTCTGTTCCTCTCAGAATGGAATCTCCTACAACTATAACCTCTCTTCTGTTCCTCATGAATGTGGTCATGATGTGGTGGATGGATATTTCTGACCTTGGCAACATCTCTGTTATAGATGGGCCATTATCCACATCCTCTACTAAGGATTCCATACCTGGAGCCTCATGCTTGTTTCACAGAGGCACCTGTGAGGGTGAGCTAGGCAAGGAGAGCATTTGCCTGACACCTTGAGCATGGCTTTACCTCCGTTCACTCCTTTCCTTTCAGGGGAGGACACAGGGTCCCCTTGACTTTTTTTTTTTTTTTTTTTAACTGGTGGGTCATGCTTTCCCTTAAGGCACAATCAGAGCAAGAACAGGATAGGATAGGATAGGATAGGATAGGATAGGATAGGATAGGATAGGATAGGATAGGATAGGATAGGATAGGATAGGATAGGATAGGATAGGATAGAATAGAATAGAATAGAATAGAATGGAATAGACCAGGTTGGAAGAGACTTTCAAGATCATTGTGTCCAACCTATCAACCAATCCAACCCACCTAAACAACTAGACCATGGCACCAAGCACCCCATCAAGTCTCCTCCTGAACAACTCCGATGATGGAGACTACACTACCTCCCGGGGCAGCCCATTCCAATGGACAATCACTCTCTCTGTATAGAAATTCCTCCTAACATCCAGCCTAAACCTCCCCTGGCGCAGCCTGAGACTGTGTCCTCTTGTTCTGGTGCTGGCTGCTTGGGAGAAGAGACCAACATCTGCCTGTCTACAACCTCCCTTCAGGTAGTTGTAGAGAGTGATAAGGTCACCCCTGAAGAAGCTTGACTCCAGCTTGTTCCTGTAAGTTACATGTCTTATTGGAGGTCACACAGTGATGTGCTCGCTTTGGCAGCACATATCCTGAAACTGGAACGATACAGAGTAGGTTAGCATGGCCCCTGCACAAGGATGACAGGCAAATTCGTGAAGCATTCCATATTTTTTTTTACAGACACAAATTAGGGTTAACTGGGAAGTCGAGAGCCCAGCTGCAGTGCATGTACACCAATGCACACAGCCTGGGCAATAAACAAGAGGAGCTGGAGGTCCTGGTCCACCAGGGTGACTATGATATAGTCACCATCTCAGAAACATGGTGGGACAACACACACGATTGGAGTGCTACACTGGGGGGTTACAGGCTCTTTAGGAGAGACAGGCGAGGGAGGAGAGGAGGAGGGGTGGCTCTGTATTTTAGGGAGTCACTCTGCCACAGAGCTTGAGGTGGAGGATGATGGGATTGAGAGCCTGCGGGTTAAAATCAGAGGGAGGCCTCACAAATCTGACATCCTGGTTGGAGTCTGTTATAGACCACCCAACCAGGATGAGGAGGCTGATGAATTATTCCGTAAGCAATTGGAAGCAGTCTCAAGATCACCAGATCTTGTCCTTATGGGTGACTTCAACCTGCCTGATATCTGCTGGGAACTTAATTCATCAGACAGGAGGCAGTCCAGAAGATTCCTGGAGCAAATGGAGGACTGCTTCCTGACGCAGCTGTTAAGTGAGCCTACCAGGGGACAGGCTCTGCTTGACCTGCTGTTCTCCAATGGAGAAGGGCTGGTGGGAGACGTGTCTGTGGGAGGCTGCCTAGGGTGCAGTGACCACAAGATAGTGAAGTTTTCAATAGGCAGGGAGATAGGGAGGAGCACCAACAGAACCTTCACCTTGGACTGCCGGAGGGCAAACTTCAGCCTCTTTAAGAAACTTATTCTCAAAGTTCCCTGGGTAGCAGCCCTCAAAAACCGAGGGGTCCAGGAGGGTTGGACCTACTTCAAACAGGAGCTCTTGAAGGCACAGGAACTGGCAGTTCCCATGTGCCGAAAGATGAGCCGGCGGGGAAGGCGACCGGCCTGGATGGGCAAGCAGCTCCTGAAGGATTTAAGGGAAAAAAAGAGGCTGTATCACCTTTGGAAGGAGGGGAAGGCTTCTCGAGGTATGTTCAAGGAAGTGGTTAGATTATGTAGGAAAAAATAGAGGCAAAGGCCCAGTTGGAACTGAAGCTGTCCACCTCTGTGAAAGAAAATAAAAAGCATTTTTACAAGTATATCAACACTAAAAAGAAGGGCAAGAAGAACCTCCACTCCTTACTGGACCTGGGGGGGAACTCTGTGACTGAAGACAAGGAAAAGGCTGAGGTCCTGAACACCTTCTTTGCCTCAATGTTTAACAGCAAGGCAGGAGGAGTTCAGGACGAGTGGCCTCCTGAGCTGGGTAATAGGGTCAGGGGGCAGTGTGATGCCCCGGTAATCCATGAGGAATTAGTTTGGGACCTGCTGAGCCACTTGGACACTCACAAGTCCATGGGACCGGATGGGATCCATCCTAGGGTGCTGAGAGAGCTGGCAGATGAGCTGGCCAAGCCGCTCTCCATCATTTTCCTCCAGTCCTGGCTCACTGGAGAGGTCCCAGATGACTGGAAACTGGCCAGTGTGGTCCCCATCCACAAGAAGGGACGGATGGAGGAACCTGGAAACTCCAGGCCAGTCAGCCTGACCTCAGTGCCAGGGAAAGTGATGGAGCAGATTATCCTGGTGGCAATAACTGCGCACCTGAAGGATGGCCAAGGGCTCAGACCCAGCCAGCATGGATTTAGGAAGGGCAGGTCCTGCCTCTCCAACCTGATCTCCTTCTATGATCAGGTGACCCATCTGGTGGACGTGGGGAGGCCTGTGGATGTGGTCTACCTGGACTTCAGCAAGGCCTTTGACACCATCCCCCACAGCAAACTGCTGTCTAAGCTGTCAGCTCGTGGCTTGGACAGCAGCACTCTGCACTGGGTTAGGAACTGGCTGGAGGGCCGAGCCCAGAGTGTGGTGGTGAATGGTGCCACATCCAGCTGGCAGCCAGTCACCAGTGGCGTCCCCCAGGGATCAGTGCTGGGCCCTGTCCTCTTTAACATCTTCATTGATGACTTGGATGAGGGGGTTGAGACAGTCATCAGCAAATTTGCAGATGACACCAAGATGGGAGCAGATGTTGGTCAGTTAGAGGGTAGAAAGGCTCTGCAGAGGGACCTTGACTGACTGGACAGATGGGCAGAGTCCAATATGATGGCATCCAACAAGTCCAATTACCGGGTGCTGCACTTTGGCCACGGTAACCCCATGCAGAGCTACAGGCTGGGGTCAGAGTGGCTGGAGAGCTGCCAAACAGAGAGGGACCTGGGGGTGCTGATTGACAGCTGCCGGAGAGGCTGAGGGAGCTGGGATTGTTTAGCCTGGAGAAGAGGAGGCTCACGAGTGACCTCATTGCTCTCTACAACTACCTGAAAGGTGGTTGTAGCCAGGAAGGGGTTGGTCTCTTCTCACAGGCAACCAGCACCAGAAAAGAGGACACAGTCTCAAGCTGTGCCAGGGGAAGTTTAGGCTCGAGGTGAGGAGAAAGTTCTTCACTGAGAGAGTCATTTGTCATTGGAATGGGCTGCCCAGGGAGGTGGTGGAGTCACCGTCCCTGGAGGTGTTCAAGAGGGGATTGGACGTGGCACTTGGTGCCATGGTCTAGTCATGAGGTCTGTGGTGACAGGTTGGACTCGATGATCTTTGAGGTCTCTTCCAACCTTGGTGATACTGTGTGATACTGTGTGTGAAGACACTGGCACGATCATTTCTTTCTGTCTTTCTGCCCCACCTTCATCAAAAGTAGGTTTGCTCATCACTGTTTAAAGCAGTGGAGAAGGACTACTAACCTGAAATGCCTGAACATTAGCACAAATTCTGTATCTACAGATCTCTATGGTTAGCCACATCTCCTGAGTAGTGGAGACACACAGCTGCAAGTAGCAGAAAAAGTAAGAGTGCCACAGTGGATTTCAGTGCTGTTTTTCCCTTTTCATTGTTCAAGCAGCATTTCCACTAGTTAGGTAATCTCATCTAATTGTAAATGTTGGTTCCATTTTGATTTTAATAATCATGATAGAAATGACTGGTATTGTGCACATTCTATTTCAGCAGGTTCCCTAAAATCAGTTTAATAATTGTAACACAGTTGTTATTCAATATGTATCTGGATCACAAAATTGCTAGCATATTTAATGCTTTTGTGAACTGTCTCAAGAAAGTCACAAAAGAGAAAACTGGCATTGGAACTTGAAAATTTTCACCTAGTGGATTCTAAAAAATGGTTGGGAAAAAAGTAATAATGCAGCTTCCACAGACATTAAACTTCTAGGATGAAAATAAGTGATTTTGCAGCAATGTTTTGACTCCCCATTGGATGATTGTCAAACTGATCATGAATACAACTTTAGTGCAGTTATGGTGCCACGTAACGCTATTTGTCCTTCCTTCATAGACAAGCTTGTCCAGTACTCCTGCTTTAACTTTAGCCTAGGATCATAACTCAGCCAATTTCCATTAAAGCATCCTTCCTCTTCTTCCAAGCAAAGATAAACACAGCATAATTGCAACTGTGTGCTATCCAAAGTGGTCAGTCTTGATCTGGAGGTTTTAAATATGTCTACAGTTCTAGCAGCAACATAATTTGGTGTTTTTTGAACATACTTATGCTGGAATTTTCAGAGCATTTTCAGTGACTGACATGGCCAGGTCACTCTGATTCTAATAAGCTTTATCAATCTCACCATGACCATTTCTGCAACAGCTGAAGTCGGATGATTGAAATGTACAGCCAAGCCTGTAGAGTGCCCATTTTGGGAGAAAAGGAAAAAATGCATGATATTGAGGAAAAGATTATATTTTCTTCTGTCTGCCTAGATGTACTTGTAATGCTTTATCCTGTGTACCTAGTTGCAACCATGCATGAGGTTTGCATTTTCTAGTTACAACAAAGGTTTAACGAGACACACAGAAAGGCATTCTTTGTTACAGCTCAGTGAACCAGCCTGTCTCATTTGTGAATCATTAATGACACTGGCTGCTGGGTAAATTTACTTTAGTTGTAAATCTACAAATGGCATGGGAAGCTGTGGTAGAATGATTTTCCATACCTAGCTTTTAAATGGGTGCACTAAAGATTCAAGGAAGGTACAGGAAAAGATGAATTAACATTTTGCAAGAAGGCACAGCAACCTTAAAAAACTAACACTTTTCACTCTCTGATATTATTCTTACCACTCTGTTTCCTGTGAGTGTATACTACAGTGAATGACTATACACAGTCATGCAGAAATTGTCCACTTTCATACTATCCATTTTTCACATCTGCTTCTTGAGGAGACTTATTTACAGTGGTTTACAGAGGTTAAAAAAATCAGGTAATGTAAAACACATTTCATATTGTTGGAGGCAATGAAATGTTCCAAGGTAGGAAACAGCCAATCTGAATGTGAGGAAGCATTTTCCTGAGGATCACAGCCTAGAAAAAACAGACAGGTGTATTTTCATACAAACATAGAATCACGGTCAGTCTAGCTTCAAATAAAAATTACATTGCAATTAAGCACAATAAATATGAATAGATTCATATTCAGAATGGATGAATACTGTTTGGAGTTAGCTACCTCTAAGGAGAGAGCTATATAGCAGTCAGAGCTTCAATTAGCTATTTTCCATTAGAGCAGTTCTGCTATAAATTCAGGAATACGCTTGGGCTTGGGCACCAGTTCACAGGAGAACTCCTCTAACTACATACAAGCAAGGAAATAACCACCACCAACACCCCTGCCCCTTCCCAAATTTCCATATTGTGAGAAAATTTGATAGCTAAAAATGGGGATTTGTTCTGAAATAGGAAGAAACCCACAGTATCAACACTTTGCAGGGTTAAAAGCTCAGGCAATTTTCATTCAGAAATCATATTCATTGAAGAAATGTAGATGTAACATAGATTCTTTATTACACTTCATTATTTTGCTACAGGAGGGTTTGCAGGGCACCAGGAAAAACTGATCTAGGTAGCCTTGAAGTATTTCAAGTCACATTACTCCCCAATGCACAGGGAACTCATGTTAAGGGTTACACTAAAAGAAAAATTGAATTCTGAAAGAAAACTTGAACTCAGCAGCTCTCAGTTCCTCATGGTAGCCCACAGGATTCATAAATAATATATGCTAAAATGTGGAACAAGTTTTCTACCTCAAATTATCATGCAGTGTAAATAAGTCTGTACTGGGCAAAGTTCATTTTTAAGTAAGGCTCTACAAAGCTCGTACGTATACCAGTCAATGAATTTGAGTATACTCTCACTGAATTTGAGTATACTCTCTTTTTGTTCTGCTAATTGTTGACCCAGAGCCAACCTTGCTAATAACAGTAAAACCATCTTGGACCACTATTTTCAAAGTTCATTTTGCAAGGATATAACAAAATATTTTGCATTTGATTTATTTATTAGTTTGTATTTTGTCCTTAGATTTCTAGCCTAATTTACAAGAGTGGAAAAGTTAACCTCTTGTTTCGTAAGCATGCTGGTTTCTTAGGATGTGTTTTGGACAATGTGATATGAGCATGCATCCACTTCTGCCTCTATTTTTTTTGCTAGCATTTTGCCTAATACACAATGAAAAGAGGTGCTCTGTTACTTAAATGCTCTGAAATAACTTAATTGTTGAGTACGTTGAAGCAAAATCCCTTTACACATTATATTGTCGAAACACATGAGCAAAGAAATCAATAAAAATGGTCACAGCACAAAAATGCATTTGAATGTTCTTCTTTTATTTGTGTCTTTACCCAGGGTGTAAATACGCAGTGAGGCATTAATTTATCTCTACAAATCTGTAGCCTCACTATAACAATAATCAAATACAGGCTTAAAACTCTGACCCAACTTTTTTTGTTGTTTTTACAAAACACTGACATTTATTTATTTTTGTGTTTACTTCTGTTTATAATTATACTAATTCATACAAATACTGTAGTCTTATGGCGAAGGACAATGGCTGGAGCAGTCTTCTTTAAAGGCATCTCAAAAATAAGACATTCTACTGGTCATGTCTTTGAGTTGTGATTTTCCAGTTTTATGTTGTACCATGCACCTTTCAATTTTACCTTTTACATAAAAACAAAAAAAAAAAAAGAAGAAAGGAATCTTATGAAACAGGAAAAATAACTTACAATTATATGAAAAATAACTGTAATCACAAAACACAAAATCTTAAATCACATGGTAGAGAAAAGAAGTGTAACTAATTCTTCTGAAAAGTTATTTTTCATAGCATACATCAGATATGTCTTTAGAGCTTATTTCAGGCAGGTATACAGTATGGCAAATGGAGTTAATCTGTGTGTATATATAAGCACGTATAAATACCTAGAATACTCTCTAAGGGTTAGAAAAAGCATACTCCCACCTTCCCTCCTTGCCAAAGTGCTTTGTGTAAAAAATATTACACAATATGCTGCTTTCTGTACAGAATAAAGGGATTTTTTTTTGTTTCTTAAATAAAATCCCATTCAGCTAATTTTAAATTGTGGCCTTTTGCTTTATCTGTCCCTAGGAAATAAAACAATCAATCAAACAAACGAAAAAGAAAGAAACACACAAAACCAAAAAAAAGACACAAACAACTAAAAAGTGCTGTAAAACTACTCAGGGAATAAATAGTTAAAGTGTAATTTTGATACTCATTCGCAGCCCTTCAGACAGTTGGAAACAAAATACTAATGTAACAGATGACCTTAGCACTGCAATACTTCAGCATCCAGTACTAGTAAACCATAACACCTATATGGATATGTGTATATATACATGCATATATATACATAGAAAGGGATCTAAATACACACATGCACTCTCATATACTCACACACGTACACATGGGCTTTGAAACTGTACTTGAAACTCGAATGTAGAGCAATTTCTAATGCAGATATAAATAGACCATTTTAGTCTGAAAATATGATAATTCCATGAAAGAATGACTGTAAATAATTTCATTAAAGTATTGCTTAATATCCATACTCTAATTAATCTCTTAGCTGTGAATCCCTTTAGAAAGTTAACAATCCATGAAGTAGAATAACAACACAAAAATCACTGAGGGTGAAAGTATTTGCATATGAGTCAGTAACTGGCATTATGCTATGTATCTTCACAAGCACCACTTTTCATTTTAATGTATCACAAATACAATTCCCTGTTTAAATATCAAAATAAGGTAAAATGAGATTAAATGGTTCTTCTTTATACAATTTCCCTCAGTGATAAAAGCTGATCCCCAAAATTCAGACTCCAAAGAGAATAACAAAAAGAATCATCTTTCTCTTTGACACAGAAGTAAACAAAGGCATATCTTTCTATTGACCAATATCCCATTCTTACATGCTGAATTTAGTTGTACTCTAGCTCCTTCTTTTTAAGGCTCACAGACAGCTGCAAATACCTAACTTATCTATATGAATAAATCAATGACTTGCAAAAGTTTCCTTTTCGAAATGTCAACCGATGAGCCTCCAAGTTACAAATACCCTTTTTTGAATTCTAGTCTCTCACTTTGGCGTTGGTCAGGATTTTTCATGATGGACAAGCCCCTTCTCTATTGAACAGTTCATACATTTTTACAGAATTACAGATTACAGGAATACTATTTCAAAAGATTTAAAGGTCAAGGTGGTACAGCTCTCAAGTCAGCAGCAGTATTTCCATTTTTTTACACAGTAACTGACAAATTCTGGATAACCATGTTGTTAAAAAGAACCTTAAATTATTAATACAAATATACAAAAGCAAGTATGTACATATGCATGAATATGTACACACTGGGCCTGATCTGACTTTAGTGGAAAAAACCACAGTCCTACACATTTGAAACTGAAGTGTTCAGCATTGCCCAATGACTTCAGCTGAGCCAAGTTATGCTTGTGCAGTAATCACAGAACAGGCTTTAAGACAGCACAAAAGTAAAGCTTTACTCAAAAGCAAAATTTGCTGTCAATGCACTGTCCCAGACCACAGAGTAATGCAAAAGGACTGTCTTTTTGCCTGTTTATGTATAATTGTGTAAGGAAGCCTGATGTCATTTAACCCAGTGCAAACTAGACCTTCTGTTGTAAGCTGAAGCAGAGGGGCACATTCACTGTTCATGTGAGAAACATAGTAGAAGGAGGAAGAATTTATTACAGAATTCTCTTCAACCATATGACTTATTCTTGTGTATCACTTATGTACATGGTTTATACATGTATTTTTGCATTTATTGGATGGAAATCTCTCCTTTAAATATGCAAGCACATATGCCTGTATGTAAGAATATACTTTGTGAACACAAACCTCAAAAGACTGCCAGTGTTTATAAACATCTGGATATAAATTATTCTCTCTAATGTAACGGCAAATTAAATTATGAATGTGACCCAAAGTGCATTCAGCAACTCTCAAAAACTTCTCAGGATTAAAAATTTTTAAATAATAATAATAATAAAAAAAGGTACACACATTTTAAAAAAATTAATTAATTTTTTTTTGCATAAACATCTTTCAAGAGGAATGATTTCAGCAGCAGAGTCATGGTCTAGTCTGTAAGAACAAACTTTGGATTTTTGTCCTTCTTATTGAAACAGATCATGAGAATACTAAGATGCACATTGCACAGTAAGAAGTCCACAAAATGGATGAATAGGGATGAATACCTTAAATGACCCAGTTTTATATATTGTAAGAGCTGATTTCAAGGTATATAGGATGACAGTGATGACACATCTCCATTGCAAAACAGCACTTTAATTCATACAGTTGTACCTTTCATGAAGAGCAACCTCATTTGCTTGCATCGCAGAATACATTCAAGGACCAAAGCCTGACATTGAGCAGAAAAGTCAAGAAAACCAAACAAATTCAGTTAACCAAAGTAACCAAAGTAACCAAAGTAACTAAGTAACCAAAGGGCACATAAGAAATGTGTTATGGAAATGAAAAATGTTAGGGCGACAAAAATTTATTTGAATCAGGACACACAACTTTGGAAAAAAATCTGTGGAATTTAAGGAAAATATTTTCTACAGATTATTTAAACTTCCCACATAGTACCATAGCTCATACAGCAATACAGATCTAAAATACAATTAAAAATCGACAGAAAGATAAAATCTACTGATTCTCATCTACGCAGTGTGCTTAATGCAGATAAAGTTCATGTACCTTCTCATGTAGTGCATTTGACCCTCCATATTCACTGCAAAAAGCCAGGAGGATAAAGGTAGGAAGGAGTATTGGGAAAATAGCAATGGCCATATTGTATGGCTTGAAATACAGAAGGAAGGACAAGACACTTCAAGTGAAGCCTGTAAGGAAATCAAATACCAGTGAACTTTGACTCCAGAAAGAAGCTACACTAATGCCTCCAGCGGGTAGTGCCTGGATACATGTCTAATTTCTCTCCCTTTTTGATGCTGGTGTGTGCTTAACGTTGGAAGCCTCACAGCGAACAGGTTGTGCAAAACGCTGTGTTTGCAGTGTGCTCTGGTTTTACTTGGTTTCCTTTTATTTATTTTTTTTAAAGGAATTTTTATTTAGCCGTGTTCTTCAACAAGCCCACCCATTCAGCTTGAAAAGATTACACCCAAGAAGTAGTTTGGTTATTCAGTCTGTGAATTTAAACTAGATTTGAAAGGGGAAGGGGCTGAAAACAGTCCCCCCAGACAGGAGTCTGAGGGTGGTAAGATGGAGTGAGGAGTGAAACCAGCAGCCCAGCGGTTGATGAATTATTTTATAGACAGCTAGAGGCTGTCTTAAGATCACCAGACCTTGTTCTCATGGGAAGGTTCTTAGAGTGTATGGAGGATAGCTTCTTATCCCAGTTGCTGTGTGAGCCTACCATGGGTAAGGCTTTGCTTGACCTTCTTTTTACAGAGAAGGGCTGTTGGGAGATGTGGTGGTCGGAGGGTGTTTAGGGTCCAGTGACCATGAAATAATTGAATTTTCAGTATCTAGTCAAGCTAAGAGGGGCAGCAAGAAGACCTCCACTCTGGACATCTGGAGGGCAGACTTCAGGTTACTTAAGGAACTAACTCAGAAGGTACCTTGGGAAACAGCCCTTAAAAACAAAGGGGTCCAGGAAGGCTGGACCTACTTCAAGGAAGAACTCTTGAAGGCGCAGGAACAGGCTGTGCCAATGTGCTGGAGGATGAGCTGCCGGGGCAGACGGCCAGCCTGGATGGGCAATGAACTTCTGAGTGAATGAAGGGAAAGAGAGAGGGTGTATTGTCTTTGGAAGGAAGGAGAGGTTACCCATGAAATGTTGAAGGATGTTGATAGGTCACACAGGAAAAATGTTAGAGAGGCAGAAGGCCGTTTAGAGCTTAGACTAGCCACTGCTGTGAAGGGCAACAAAAAGTCCTTCTACAAATATATTAATGGCAAGAGGAGAGGCAAGGACAACCTCTACTCCGTAGTGGGCATGGAGGGGAACATAGTAAGAAAAGATGAGGAAAAGGCAGAGGTACTTAACGCCTTCTTTGCCTCAATTTTTAATAGCAGGATAGGTTGTCTTCAAGACAACTGGCCTCCTGAGCTGGCAGATAGAGCCAGGGAGCAGTATAGTTCCCCTGTGATATAGGATGAAGTAGTTAAGAGACCTGCTCAGCTGCTTGGATCCCCACAAGTCCATGGGACCAGATGGGATCCATCCTAGGGTGCTGAGAGAGCTGGCAGATGAGCTGGCCAAGCATCTCTCCATCATTTTTCAACAGTCCTGGCTCACTGAAGAGGTCCCAGAAGACTTTAAGCTGGCCAACATGGTGCCCATCCACAAGAAGGGACAGAGGGAGGAACCAGGGAATTCCAGACCTGTCAGCCTGACCTCAGTGCCAGGCAAGATTATGGAACAGGTCATCTTGAGTGCAATCACACAGCACTTCCAGGATGGCCAAGGGATCAGGCCCAGCCAGCATGGGTTCAGGAAGGGCAGGTCCTGCCTGACCAACCTGATCTCCTTCTATGATCAGGTGACTGCCTGGTGGATGTGAGGAGGCCTGTGGATGTAGTCTACCTGGACTTCAGCAAGGCCTTTGACACCATCCTCCACAGCAAACTCCTGGCCAAGCTGTCATCTTGTGGCTTGGACAGCAGCACTCTGCACTG
The DNA here is from genome assembly GCF_014839835.1 of Dryobates pubescens. Lineage (NCBI taxonomy): Eukaryota > Metazoa > Chordata > Aves > Piciformes > Picidae > Dryobates > Dryobates pubescens. The sequence continues at coordinate 55,176,235 of NC_071657.1, read as the reverse complement.
GGTTAGGAACTGGCTGGAAGGCCAAGCCCAGAGAGTGGTGGTGAATGGTGCCACATCCAGCTGGCAGCCAGTCACTAGTGGTGTGCCCCAGGGATTAGTGTTTGGCCCCATCCTGTTCAATATCTTTATTGATGATCTGGATGAGGGAATTGAGTCCATCAGTCAATTTGCAGACAACACCAAGTTGGGAGCAGGTGTTGATCTGTTAGAGGGTAGGAGAGCTCTGCAGAGTGACCTTGACAGGCTGGACAGATGGGCAGAGTCCACACATCTAAGTGGCTGGGTTATACACATTGGCCACAACAACCCCATGCAACGCTACAGAATGGGGTCTGAGTGCCTGGAGAGCAGCCAGGCAGAAAGGGACCTGGGGCTACTGGTTGATAGGAGGCTGAACATGAGCCAGCAGTGTTCCCAGGTGGCCAAGAAGACCAATGGTATCCTGGCCGGTATCAAGAACAGTGTGGCCAGCGGGAGCAGGGAAGTCATTGTGCCCCTGTACTCAGCAGTGGTTAGGCCACACCTTGAGTCCTGTATCCAGTTCTGGGCCCCTCAGTTTAGGAAAGATGTTGAGTTGCTGGAACGTGTCCAGAGAAGGGCAACAAAGTTGGTGAGGGGTTTGGAGCACAAGCCCTATGAGGAGAGGCTGAGGGATCTTGGGTTGCTTAGCCTGGAGAAGAGGAGGCTCAGGGGAGACCTTATTGCTCTCTACAACTACCTGAAGTAAGGCTGTAGACATGTGGGGGTTGGTCTCTTCTCCCAGGCAATCACCAACAGAATAAGAGGACACAGTCTGAAGCTGTGCCAAGGGAGATTTAGGCTGGATGTTAGGAAGAAGTTCTTCATAGAAAGAGTGATTGGCCATTAGAATGTGCTGCCCAGGGATGTGATGGAGTCACCATCACTGGAAGTGTTTAAGAAGAGACTGGATGGGGTGCTTGTTGCCATGAGTTAGTTGACTATATGGTGTTGGGTGATAGGTTGGTCTTGATCTTGAAGGTCTTTTCCAACCTGGTTAATTCTTTTCTATTTTATTCCCTTTGAGAAATTAAAAGAATAACAGAGGAAAAAAAATAGAGCTGCAGTGCCTCTGATGAGAAGCAAAAATTGCTAAGGTTTTGGCAAACCTGATTTCTCCAAACATTCTGCTTCTCAGTTGACTGCTTGATTACAGGATGAATGCTCAGTGACAGCTTTTTTCCTCTCCATTATGTATGTATATTAACTCATATCCCCATACATACATGGCAGCTTTAGGGAGAGAAAAATTTTGCAGAGAAATACCAGAAGAGCAAGATGAAATGTAACTAGTTCTTGTAATTAGTGCTTGCAACTGGATTTATATTACTTTAGCCTTCAGTGTAGACAGAAGGAAGCTGGCTAGAACAACAATCCACTGCATTTACTTGCAGAAAACTGCTATCCTCTGGCATGGTGTGAGATGAATCACCAAAGATACCTGTAGACCCTGATGGGGAAAAAAAATAAAATTAATCAGGACAACTGCTTCATGGAGAGTATCCTAATACTTCTGCAGAGAACTGTAAGTAGTTTATAACCAAAGAAACACAGCAAACATGCCAACATATGTATGAAATTATTTAATAATTGCACAACTTCTTGCTTCTAAAGGGAAGAATTTCAGTTCTGTCACAGTCAAGACTGGAGTACAGCAGACTTCATCACAACTAGCAAGGGCTCGTTGTGCCCGTTTAATGGGTACTAAAAGTGTGATAATTTTAAAAAGCAAACTTATTTTTTGCCTATCTAATTTCATTATACCAAAGGTATGATAAGAGGCTATAAAATACTGTAAAACTAGTTTGCTGTAAAGCTGACACTGGCACATGATAGCAGTAATCACAAGAGTTTCTGTTTACAGAAAACCTCCTGTCTTTTGGATGACATCTTTACATGCTGTAAGATAACTCTTTCAAGTCACAGGTGCACAGGCTTTTTAATGCATGAATGAAGAACCAAGGGCAAAAGAAATTTCAAACCACAACAAATGTTAATTGAAATAATTCTATGTGGATGGACATCAGTTGTGCTTAGGCTCTAAGATTAGGCCTGCTGTCTTGTGTTGATCCACCATATTGAGATAATTTTCATCCTTCCATAGCAGCATGCAAGCCCCTTATGTACGTTTCAGCCAGGAGGAGACCAAGTCAGGTGTTCTTGTCATGATAATGTAAAGAAATTACATTCAAGACTGAGAGAAATCAAACATGAATAAAGCAAAATCAGTGGTTTGAATTATTTTAGGCAGAGTAGAGTGACTATGCAAATATTACAGAGGCCTCAATGAATGGGACTTCAAAGCAAACACATGACCCAGTGACTGTCTGACCCTTAGTGCAGTCTGCATACAGACCAGATCTTATGGTGACCCATGGTAACTGGGTCCCAGTGCCAAAAAATCCAGAGCAATCTGAAAATCTTCACCTTTCAGTGAAGATTGGAGCCCACCATGACAGGTCCCAGTCACACAGACCAAGCAAATCTGTCAGTCCACAAAATACACAGCCATCCACAAATTCCCTCCTGTCACTTACCTGTAATAGCAGAATGAGCTGAAAAGGTTCGATGGAAAATGCCCAGCCCTGCCTGACCTCCTGATGTGGGAATTAAGCAGTCTTCAAATGGAGGAACCATATTGCAAGGAGCACCATGTTGTACATTCCTCTGAAAGTCAGTATGATGTGGAGGGCAGAAGGTCTGAAGGTGCCCATAAAAACCTACAACAAGGTCAAGAAGATATTCAAGGTCAGGCTCAACAAGGTTCTGGGCAGCCTGATCTAGTTGAGGATGCCCCTGCTTACTGCAGAGGGGGGTTGGGCTAGATCACTTTTGGAAGTCCCTTCCAATCCAGACCATTCTATGATCCTGTGAAGAAAGTGGTCAGCGAGAAGTCCATGACAGGTGTAGAAGGCATAGTATGAGGAACCATGGTTGCAAGATTGGTTAAAAACCTTGACTGCAGTAGCACCAGGACTTCAATTATTTTCTACCAACAAGTAAGCTTTGATATGAAGCTTCCTAAGATGTCTTCCAGTTGCTACTAGTTCCAAACACCATCCACTTAATGGACATCATGATTCCAGCTTTTGAGAGGCATTGACTGAGAGGCAGAAGCTGAAAATTTTCAGGAAATCTCTATCTTTACTCTGCACTCCTGTGGTCTGAACTGCTACTCTCCAGTTCTCACACTGGACTGCTGCCTGAGAAATCTGAGAAAACACTTAATTAAAAATAATTAAGATTACCCAAGAAAGGTCTGCATGAAATCTGAAGGTCTGTCACTGATGCCAAGACTGACTGATAGAGGGGACAGGCATATAAGACTCAGAAAGGATGCCAGCTGATGATCTACATGGCCTGCTGATGATAAATACATGATGAGTGCCTAACCCACTCCGCAGCAGCAGTGAGTCCACACAGAAGAGAACTGAGACCCCACCAAGACCCCACCAGGGGGTTTTGTTCATAAGTTGTAGGGGTTTTTTTGGTTCTGTTTATTTGTTTGTTTATTCCTTAGGTGATATTTGAAGGAGAAAGCATAAAAGCATAGAATAAATTAACACTGAAATCTATGATGAAATACATGTTTATATAACTAAAACCATGCTTCTTGATAAAACACAGACAAATATGCACCTTAGGAGGCACAGCCAGACATTCTGCAGTAGGTTGGCCTGAAGATTTTTCTCATGGAATTGAGGTCTTTCATTCTCCCTAAAGAATTGTTGCTAAGTCAAAGCTTGGGAGATTTTGCTTGGAGTCTGAAAGATGGCCTTTTTTAGGTGAAAAAAATGTGGTATGCATTAATTTATGTTTTCTGTGATATGCTATTAGAGTACATGTAGGAAATGAAACATTATAAATTCAGTATTACAATATCTATTATGGAATGAAGCTGGAGGTGGGGAGATTCAGGCTGGATGTGACGAGGAAGTTCTTCACCGTGAGAGTGGTGAAGCCCTGGAATGGGTTGTCCAGGGAGGTGGTTGAGGCCCCGTCCCTGGAGGTGTTTAAGACCAGGCTGGATGAGGCTGTGGCCAGCCTGATCTAGTGTGGGGTGTCCCTGCCCATGGCAGGGGGGTTGGAACTAGATGATCCTTGTGAACCCTTCCAAACCTGACTGATACTATGATACTATCTATATCTATATCTGTATCTTTCTTTTAAGAAAAACTGTGAACTGAGCTCTTCTTTGGCAGTACTGAGGCTCCTTGTTCTCACTAACTTTCCATATGCATAAAGGAAAAAGGAAAATACAGTGCATTACCTCCAAGGTTTTACATAGAAATTGTGGGCCCCAACTGTCCAAAAATAGGCTGAAGAGTGACACAGTGATTGAAGATTTTATTGGTAAACAGACTATTGCCTAAGGGCTGGTGTGCTATTGTCTAGATGAAGAATGTGTTGTGATAAGTCATGCCAAAAGACCACTGTCAAAAAAATGTATCTTCTGTATATAAGTCTTACTGCATATACTGGCTTACAAACATGACCTTAAATGAATCCCCTCTCCTTAGGCATCTGTTTATTTTCCTTGGGATATTATGAAAGAAAGGAGGAACCTTATTACTTCAGTGATTACAAATGTTGGCAGATTTGACTTCAAAAAGTACTAGAAGAGAATTAGGAATTCTAATCTGGATAGTCACAGGGACAGTCACCGCAAGTTCATTCCCACACATGTTCAGGAATTAGTACTTTCCATACTGAGTACTCAGGAAAGCGTATTTATACCATACACTTGGCTTTCATGCAAGGGATCTACTGATGTCTATGAGCAGTAAGAAAGCATGTGTAGCAAGCAAACTAGCTGACAGGATTAAAAGCTCATCTCCCTCCGTAAAAATAATGGGATGTTTGGGTCAGCATCATATGACAAAAAGCCTTTGGGTACCATATAACAGTTCAGAAAGGATGAGGAAGGTGTCTCAGAGAACAGATTATAAGCAGAGGAGATCCTTTTATGGGAAACATGAAACATGGAATCACAGACTATAGATATTTGGGAGGGGCACATCTAAATGTTTTGTGTATTACATAGAATCATAGAATTGCTTTGGTTGATAAAGACCTCTAAGATCATTGAGTACAACCATCAAGACAAGACCACCATGGCCATTAAACTATGTCCCGAGGTGCCATGTCCACACATTTCTTGAACACCTCCAGGGACGGTGACTCCACCAGTTCTCTGGACAACCTATTCCAATGCCTGACCACTCTTTCTGGAAACAAGTTTTCCCTAATATCCAATCCAAACCTCCCCTGGCACTATTTCAGGCCATTTCCTCTTGTTCTATCACCTGACAGTAGGGAGAAGAGACCAACACCTGCCTGACTACAACCTCCTTTCAGGTACTTCTAGAAAGCAATGAGGTCTCCCCTCAGCTTCCTCCTCTTCAGACTGAACAACCCCAGTTCTCTCAGCCTCTCCTCATAAGACTTATTGTCTAGACCCTTCACCAGTTTTTTTGCCCTTCTCTGGAGATGCTTCAACAATTCAATGTCCTTCTTGTAGTGAGGGGCCCAAAACGGAATATAGTATTTGAGGTCTGGCCTCACCAGATCTGGGTATGAGGGCATGACCACTTCCCAACTCTTGCTAGCAATGTTACTCCTGACACAGGCCAGGATGCATCTAGCCTCCTTAACCACTTGAGCACACTGCTGACTCATGTTCAGCTGCCTGTCAACCAGCACTCCCAGGTCCGTTTCTAATCTGCAGCTTTCCAGGCACTCTGCCCTAAGCCTGTGACATTGTGTGGGGTTGGTGTGATCCAAGTGCAGGAAACTGTTACACCTCATACAACTGACCTCAGCCCCTCAATCCAGTCTTCCTAGCATCAAGCAGATCAACACTTCCACCCAACTTAGTGTCACCCGCAAACTTACTGAGGCTGCACCCAATTTCCTCACCCAGATCATTAATAAAGACGTGAAAGACAACTGGCTCAAATACTCTTCCCTAAGAAACACCACAAATCCATTCAACCACCCCTCTTTTGGGCCTGGCCATACAGCCATTTTTTAACTCAGCGAAGCATCCACTCATTCAAGTTGTGGGCAGCCAGGAAATAGTTTTGAAGGCTTCACTGAAGTCCAGATAAACAATATCCACAACCTTTCCCTCATCCATTAAATTGGTCACCTTGTTCAGCCCAGATCAGATCATCTTTGTCAAGCAGGGTCTGTCCTTCATTAACCCATGCTGACTGACACCTGAACTGAACTATTTGCCTACTCATTTGTTACTAGTAATTAGAAATGCTTCCCTGGGGCATCTAGTTTTAAATCATGAACAAAAAGTGTTTTAAAAATAAAAATTTATATTGGTACATTTCCACACCCCAACCCAAAAAAACCCTTCCAACCTCAAATCCTTCTAAATGTTTCTATGCTTAGACACATGCCACATACAAAAGGCACAGGGACAAACTTTTTCTGCATTGTGGCTAGGAGGCAGTGTATTTCCATTACGTTTCCATAACGTTCCTACATAAGTGTGCACTAGGGACCTCTGCTTGCTAAAGCAGCACTGAGGATTTACATACAGATAATGCAATTCACAAACAATAGGAATGGAGAGAGGAGGAGCGTGCAGTGGAAAACATGCTCTATCACTTTGTATGGTATAACTCATTTCTGCCAAGTGGGAGGAAGGAGGCAGAGTTTAGGACTTTCATGAGTTTCATTATTTTCCCTTTGAGACTACTTTCTGTGGTCACCATGAGGAAACATACAAATGTTGGCATGGATAAGATGCTCTTCAACTGAAACAGAAAACTCAGCGTTTAAAAGCATCAGAATAGGCACGGTCCAGACAGGAAAGGTCACAGAATCACAGAACATTTGAGATTGGAAGGGACCTCCAGAGATCATCAGGCCCAACCCCCCTGCCAAAGCAGGATCACCTAGAGAGTCTGCACAGGAATGCATCCAGGTGGATTTTGAATGTGTCCAGAGGAGACTCCACAACCTCTCCAGGTAGCCTGTTCCAATGCTCCGTCACCCTCACTGTGAAGAATTTTTTCCTCATTTTGAGGTGAAACTTTCTATGTTCAAGTTTGAACCCATTGTTCCTTGTCTTATTACTGTGCACCACCAAAAAGAGCTTGGCCCCCTCCACTTGACACTCATCCCTCAGATATTTATAGACATTAGTCAGATCCCCCCTCAGTCTTCTCAAGACTAAACAGCCCCAGGTCTCTCAGTCTCTCTTTGTAGGGGAGATGCTTAATTCCCTAATCATCCTTGTGGCTCTCCATTGGATTCTCTCCAGCAGGCCCCCGTCTCTGTCGAACTGGGGAGCCCAAAACAATACTCCAGGGCAGAGTAGAGGGGGAGAAGAACCTCCCTAGAACTGCTGGACACACTTTTCTTGATGCACCCCATGATACCATTTGCCCTCTTGGCCACAAGGGCACATTGCTGTCCCACAGAGAACTTGCTGTCCACTAGGACTCGTAGGTCTTTCTCTGTGGAGCTGCTCTCCAGCAGGGCAGGGCCTAACCCATACTGGTGCCTGTCGTTATTCCTCCCCACATGCAGGATCCTACACTTGTCCTTACTGAACTTCATGAGTCAGCCTGAACCTGCACCTGGGAATTCAGACCTTATGGGGAGGTCTAGGTAACAAAGGTGAGTGAAACACAGTATTTGCATTTTATTTGGTAGTTTTGCAATACACTTCTATGTACACACGATGAGATAAATGCCTAATTTCCACATATGTAACTAGGTTAGAAGAGACACATAGGAAAGAACTCAGAACAAAATTTCAGTGTTGCATCTGAAAACTTTCAGGGAAAGAGTGTTTTGACTTCATATAAAAGAAAAAAAGTTTAAAAAAAATCAGGAGCATGTTTTTTTCTTCCACAGCAGGCAGGATTTGCAAGCTCTTTGCACGCTCCAGAGAGCCAATTCATTTCATTGTCTTTTGCAGGAGCTGGGGCACTTTGCAGACTTAGCTGCAAATGATGTTTTCAATTATTTTTTTTTTTCTTTTAAGGATTAACTGCAACAAAACTGCAAACAACACTGCAAAGCATGTTAGGTATTCACACCCCACCAATCCTTAAATGTTCAGTCTTGACTTTCAATAACCAGCTGTGGTATAATAAAATAAAAGGAAATACAATCAAAAGTAGACTTACAAGCTACACAGTTGTTGACTGTTTTTAACCGCCTTTAATAATGCTTTTAAAATAAACACTTCTTTCAACTAGCAATAGGACACACTGGTGAGTTTACTGCTGAATCAGATTAACTCACAGATTCACAGATTATAGTGGGTTGGAAGGCACCCTCAGAGGTCATTGTGGCCAACTCCCCCTGCAGTGAGCAGGGACACCTCCAACTAGATCAGGTTGCCCAGTTACCAGAAACAACCATTCTAATCTACAGCAGACTGAGCTAGCTGGCAAGACCCTTCAAGTTGCATGCTGAAATGTCCTTTCACATAGCTCTTTGCTCATTCTATGTTTGTGCCTTTCTCATAGCATCCTGTTCCTGATACAAAACAATCTGGCAGTAACTTTGACTATTGCTAGCTGAAGTCTGGCAGAAAAACTATTTACCTGGGGGATGAGCTATTATGAGTCACATCCTCTGTGTATGCTCGCTCCTCACATCAGCTAAAGAATACTGTCTAAGCTCCCAAGAGAGGTGGTTCAATCTCCATCCCTGGAAGTGTTTAGTCATGGTGCGAAGGGAACTGGTTTAGCACCAGACTTGGTAGTGGCTGCACCTAATGATCTTAAAGGTCTCTTGCAACTGCAACAATTCAATGACCCATTGATACAGTAACCACTATTTGATAGAAGAAAAACAACAACAACAACCCAAAACAAACAAAAAACCCCACAAAAGTGCACAATGCACTTTCATTAACTGATTAAACTCTCAAAATTACTTCTTAAGATTAAAAAAGAGCACAGAAAAATAATTCAGATTTCCTAGATACATGTCCTTTTCATGATTCAGTGCTGTAAATATCAGCCTTATAAAATGGAGAGCTATAAATAGGAAAGAGGAGACACTGTTCTCCTCCTTTCAGTTATTTGGCATTATCCTAAATGTCTTTGTCCGCATCTGCAGTGAACCAGGTCACGGTGTAGAGGTTGTTGAACTGAAGGCCAAACTCTCCTAATTGGTATCGGGAGCTTTTCCCTTTATTCACCTGGTGCCATGCCCAAAGTAATCTACACTACTTCTGAATGTAGGATAATATGGAACTATATGCCATTCACGCCCCACACAGCTGACCCCTTGTTTGAGGTTATCTGTTGGAGAACTAGCTGCAGCATCAGTTTTCTGTGTTTTCATAACAAAAAAGGGAAAACAGGTTGGCTAATAAAGTTCCAGGAGCTGAACCTTTCCTCTCAGGACTGCACTCTGGACTGCATTTAAATAAATTTAAATAAAACCATTTAAAATGCACACACATACAGAGTTATGTCAACTGAATTTCTTGGAATAAGCAGACAATAGCCAACATCCATGTCAAGATACAGAATAAAGAGTTAACAGGATAGCATTGTTTCCTTGTGAAGATTTTAAAACAGGATAAATAGATGTATAGTGCAAGGCTCTATCTGTATGCAAGAAGCTCTTGTTCTTCATCACATACACTGAGAGACACTGTGCATGTGAAAATCACAGGTAATTTGAAACTCACAGATCAAATAATGGTCCAGATAAGTTTTTGACAAAGTCCTGATCTCATTAAACTAAAGTGGACAAAGATTTTGTTACAGATAACTAAAGAATGACTGTGACAGTTACGATTTGCACAAAGTAAGGAGTTTCTGATGGACACGTATTTCCTCCTCAGACAGCTCTCTGCCTGACACTATAAAGAGAGCATTTTCTCAAGATAATCATTAGAATTGCCGTTAAGATATATATGTCACAGGGATCACAGGATCACAGGATGTCAGGAGTTGGAAGAGACCCAAAGAGATCATCAAGTCCAACCCTTGTGCCAGAGCAGGACCATACAATCTAGCTCAGGTCACAGAGGAATGCATCCAGATGGGCTTTGAAAGTCTCCAGACAAGGAGACTCCACAACCTCTCTGGAGAGCCTGTTCCAGTGGTCTATGACCCTTACAGTAAAGAAGTTCCCCCTTGTGTTGAGGTGGAACCTCCTGTGCTGCAGCTTACATCCACTGCTCCTTGTCCTATCACAGGGAGCAAGTGAGAAGAGCCTGTCCCCTCCCTCCTGACACCCAGCCCTCAGATATTTATAAACATTTATTAAATCCCCTCTAAGTCTTCTGTTCTGCAGACTAAAAAGCCCCAGGTCCCTCAGCCTCTCCTTGTAAGGCATGGGCTCCAGTATCCTAATCATCCTTGTAGCCCACCCCTGGACCCTCTCCAGTAGATCCCTGTCCCCATGGAACTGGGGAGCCCAAAACTGGATACAATATTCCAGGCGAGGTCTCATCAGGGCAGAGTAGAGGGGGAGGAGAACCTCCCTTGATCTGCTGGACACACTCCTCTTAATACACCCCAGGATCCCATTGGCCTTCTTGGCCACCAGGGCACATTGCTGTCCCATGGATAACTTGTTATCCACCAGGACTCCCAGGTCCCTCTCCACAGGGCTGCTCTCCAGCAGATCAGCTCCCAACCTGTACTGGTGCAGTTTATTGTTCCTCCTTAGACACAGGACTCTGCACTTGTCCTTGTTGAACCTTATTTGGTTCCTCTCTGCCCAGCTCTCCAGCCTGTCCAGGTCTTGCTGAATGGCTGCACAGCCTCAAGATGTATCAGCCAAGCTTCTCAGTTTGGTGTCATCAGAAAACTTGCTGAGCAGACACTCTGTCACCTCATCAATGTCATTGATGAAGATGTTGAACAGCACCAGTCCCAGCACTGATCCCTGGGGCACTCTGCTAGTTACAGCCCTCCAGCTGGACTTGGCAACATTGATCAATACTCTTTGAACTCTACTGTGTAACCAGCTCCTAATCCACCTCACTGTCTGCCCTTCCATCCCACACTTCCTGAGCTTGCTCACTAGGACGTCATGGGAGATGGTGTCAAAGGCCTTGCTAAGGTCAAGGCAGACCACATCCACTGGCATGTAAAACAGTATGTAAAAATAGTACTCATATGCAGTATATTTCTACAGTGTCCACTACGTGAATTACACAAACATCAAGTAATCATTTGGGACCATCTGAGTGTGAAGAACAAAAGGAAAAGAAAGAGTAGGATAGAGATATAAGTCAGATATTGCGCTTCCAGACTGACTTACAAATGTGAAAAACTAAAAATGTTTCTATTTATTTAAATCTGATTTTTTTTTATTAAAAGAGAACTGCTACTACTGGAGCTGTCTGTATAGATACACTGGGGTAGCTAACTCATATCAGCCAACAGGTTTTTTTAAAGAAATGGCAACCTTTTTCTTTTAACTGAATATTTTATATGATTTTTTTTCCTTCCATTACTCAATCAGCATTGATCATCAGCTTATCTAATGAGTTCAGTTGGCACAATTTCAATGGATGGTCAAATTTCTAGTGCAAAAATGTTCATAGTATCAGAAGCATCTGAAGTCAAGACAGCTATGTCCATGAACAAGGGAGCTTTACCTCACTTTATACTATAAGCACAAGAGGCTTGCTCATTGTGAAGGAAGTCCTATTGTTCTTTCCTTTCCTATCTTATGCATCTCTTATGACTTGTCTCAGAACAACACCTTATTCTTCCAGCTGCCTATATGCTGCAGATGCCTATGTCTTCAGATATTTCTAACTGAGATCCCTGTATTTCTTCTTGGCTGAAAAGATTCACCAGTACAACACAGGTCCTGGACCAATTGTTGAAGATTTCCAGGACCGGTACTATCTTCCATTCTGTCTACAAACACATAGTACAATGGTGTACAATAGAGTCTAGCTGTGAAGTCATCACTCCACTCTCCAGATCAGAATAGCTTCAGATTTGCTACCTCTGGTAATTCAATACATGGCATTACATTCTAATGAAGAGAAAATAAGAGCTTCTCTTCTGCAGCTCAGTGAGTTGTCTAACCAAACATTTCATACAGCAAAGGAAATTTTGAACTTGACAAGAGCAAGGAAAGGGAATATTTAGTCTATTATATAATACTAACTACAACAATAAAAAGCCTTACTGTGTATCTGATGATGAAAATCACCAGAACAAATAATGACATCTGAACTGCAGACAATATTCTTCCAAGAAAAATTGTTTTCACAATACGAGTAACTATTAGATATAAAAGGCTTGTCAGTCTTGCATCTCCTACACCATTTCTTTCTAAAAAAAATCTCTGAGATCTCCACGAGCTTTTAAGATGCTCAGGCTTTCAGTAAGGGAGTCTGATTAGAATTTGTTTTCTTCAAAAAGCTTTTGGGCAACGAAACCCCTCCTTTGTCAGTACAGCAAATTTAAATGGAGTTGACAAGTTTAAGGCTACACGCGGAGACAAAAATGTCACCGTTGCTTTGTGGCAGACTGAGCTGAAGTGGCTATAGCTACAGCACTTTAAATCTTGAAAAGACAGGTTATGAACTGCAGGAGACAGAAACCAGCAGAGCTTCCCACAAACACTTTTTATATCAAATAGTCCAGGCTGGTGAGGTAACCCCATGGTATTTTTTTTTGCATTACAATGATGGGACCAAGGAAAATGGCAATCTTTCTATTGCTGCTGCGGAAACATGACCATGAACTCTCGAAACATCTTCTTTTGAGAGGGAGAGTTCAGGCAAGCCCTTCAGGCACAAAGGACAAAAATAAAAAGCTTTCCATGTAGCACATAGGAGTGAGAAAGCTGTGCTCACATTAGAGGAAGTACATTCTGACAAAACACCTCTTACAATGGGTTCATCAGTCTTTGAAAGAACATTTAATACCCAAAAGTGACCATTGTATTGCAATGCGTTATATCTTGCGTTACAAAAAATCCACACCCCCCAACCATAAATCTTAATTCATCCCACATTGTCTTCCTTCCAGCTTTAAGTGCAGAGATCTTTACAATTGCAACTTTGAGTTGCTATCTCCATGCATATAATTGCTGTCAGCAATGTCTATTTGCAACACAGATGTTTCTAGGGCAGTGCAGCAAACACAGCAATGCTAACACAGGACTAAGCAAGGTAGGGATTTAAAGTCCAAGCCCCCGAAGTTACCCAATTTTTGATCCCCTCAGAAGACAGCATTAAGTTCTATCTTAAATTTGGATGTGGAATGGGGCTTCAGTCCATATGTTACAATTGCCCAGATTAAGGTTTCCCTTGGGCCTTCTTTTTATAATGTTTTGATTGACATTTGTCTTTTGTCCTCTTAAATTCTCCTGGGACTGCAGGAAGGGGAGATGGGCACAGAATAGCATGGAACTGGCCTGCCCTAAAGAGAAGATGCCCAAACAGACAGGGAGCTAGCTGCTCCATCCCGTGCAAGTTCTGTGTAGAGTAAAAAATAATCTGAGGTGATCTGTGAGCTTTTGGGAAGCAGGATTCTTTGAAGACTGTTCAACTTTGGAGCAACTGATTGTGATTCCAGTTTCTAGACTGAAGCTCCCATGACCGTGAGAGGAAGAGGGTGAGAAAGCCATCTACTGATCAAAAGATAATTTTTGGTGGCAGGCAGACAGATCTTAGTATCTGGACACATTTCTGGAATATGAGTTCTTGTCAAAATGTTCAGCAAAGAAAGGAATTGAATAAAATGTACTGAACAGTGAAAGTCAGAAGGCAAACCTGATCCCTTCATGTCCCACATGCTAGCGAATGGGAGCTAGGAGGGCTGGTGGACAGCAATTTCACCATGAGTCAGCAATGCGCCTTTGTGTCCAAGAAGGCCAACAGTATTCTGGGGTGCATTAGGAAGAGCGTGGCCAGCAGGGCAAGGGAGGTTTCTCCTCCTCTTTTACTGTGCCCTGGTTAGGCTGTACCTGGAATATCGTGTCCACTTCTGGGCTTCCCAGGGACAGGGAACTATTGGAAAGAGTCCACTGGAGGGTCACAAAGATGACTAGGGACTGGAGCATCTCTCTTCTGAGAACCTGAGAGACCTTGGGCTCTTTAGCCTGGAGAAGAGAAAACTGAGAGAGGATTTTATAAAAGCATATAAATATCTAAAAGGCAGATGTCCTGAGGAAGGGGCTGAGATCTTTTCAGTGGCTGACAGTGATAAGACAAGGGACAATGGGTACACTTGAGTACACAGGAGGTTTCACTTGAACTCAAGGAGAAACATCTTTACTGTGAGGGTGACAGAGCACTGGAACAGGCTGCCCAGAGAGATTGTGGATTCTTTCTCTGAAGAGTTTCAAAACCCACCTAGATGCTTTCCTTTGCAACCTGTTCTAGGCATACCTGTGTTAGCAGATGGGCTGGACTAGATGATCTCTAGGGGTCCTTTCAAACCCCTACCATTCTATGATTCTACGAATTTATTGAACCTGCTCTGGTATGTCTTCACATATGTCATGATAACAAACAGTATATTAATAAATTTCATCCTAGATTATTTGTGAAACTTTAATCAGAAAGAAAGCCAACAATGTTTATATCCATTGGTAAATGTCATGTTCTAGTATTAATCAGTGCTGTACGGGGCCACCAGCTTCTGAAAGAAAAACACCTAGCTCAAATCCTGCCCACATGTGGTACAGAACAGTAAGAAGAACACAATAGTACTGACACCTTTCTTCCTGCCCTTCATATTAATGAACTTTGGGAGATGCCTCAGTGTCCTCTCTCACCCCTTTGTCTAGAGAGACAACAGTGGAAAAAATAAAACAAGCCTATAAAGTCAGGAGGGATCAGATCATAACATCAGAAAATCAAAAGCAGAGGCAATCAAAGAAATTTTTGCAGTTCTATTTCAACAACAGCTCTGAAAATCAGTCTGAAGAGAAACACATAAGATGATTAACAATTAGCTAAGGGACGCGATGATCTTGAAGGTCTCTTCCAGCCTATTCTATTCTAATCTATTCTATTCTATTCTATTCTATTCTATTCTATTCTATTCTATTCTATTCTATTCTATTCTATTCTATTCTATTCTATTCTATTCTATTCTATTCTATTCTAACTTTAAGGAAGTCAGCAGGCAGGGTCCTGAAGGCTACTTCCCAGAGTCTTTCAAAAGGAAAGGTGCCTTAAAAATACCAGCACCAGCCCCTGAAGCACTTAAGTAGAAGACAAACAGCAGTGTCAACTTCATTGACAAAGAGCCTCCTTTTTACCTTGGATGTGAAGGCTGTTTGGTTGAAAAGAACGGTTTGCTGCTGGCTGGTAGGTCTTTAGAGGCGTTTCTGCAGGCTGTTGAAGGTGGGGAGGTTGTGGAGTTCGTCTTTCTGTCATGTGATGTGGAACTGAAATTTTCTGGGGGTTGATATGGTGAGGAGAAGGAGCCAGAGGAGCAAATCTAGAAATTTGGAAATGGAAAATTTGAGAAACTTTAAAATCCTCAATAGGTAAGAGTTAAAGAATTTCTGCTTTACTTAGATTCCTGCAACGTTCAGCAGTTTGCATAGATAGAGACTTCCACAACATCAGTGTGCAGCCCAGAAACATAGACAATGTGTTTTCAAATGTGAGGTGTCCCTGCCTGTGGCAGGGAGGATGGAACTAGATGATCCTTGTGGTCCCTTCCAATCCTGACTGATTCTATGATTCTATGAAATGGTGACATATAATTAGATTTCACAAGAGGAAAATCAAAAGATTGGATTTCACACTTATCACAGAAAACTCCTTTTAACTTCCGTGGCAGATTTTACGTCTTAATGGGAGCAGATACATTATGAGTGATCTGATTTCTGAGGCATTGCCAGATGTCTTATGGTAAAGCTTTGTATCAGCTGTGTCTGCCCATGAATTACTGTCCTTCCTCACTGCAAGTGAGTGGTCAGTTCTGGTCACTTGACAGTGAGGAGCTAGATATTAGGTTTCAGGTTCTAGAAATCTAAACATTTCTAGATATAGAGTTATTTGAACATAAACAATCTGAAATCAATATAATACTGTATCAAGGAAAGTGTTTAATCACTTCCAGTTGGGCAGAGTCTGACCACATTGAAAGGTCAGTCTGGACTCAAAGTACAAACCTACAAGCCAAGCAGAGGAAGAAATAATGATAATTTTATATGAAGGGCTTGCAGACATGGTAAGTCAACATTTTTCTAGATTTGCACAAAATTGCATACCTCAAGGTACATTTCAAATAGATGCTACAATCATTTTTGCAGAATTATCTAATCAGTAAATGAAAGATCATCCTGGGCTCAAGAATTTCTCTAGGCCACTATCTCATCCATCAGAGAAGAACTGGTAAGGCCAACAAAAGAGTCAGGATATTTCTCCAAAAGGATGAGTGAAAACATACAGATCAGCCTCTCTTCCCACTCCTGAAAGGAAGCTGTAGGTCTATGCTGAGAAAGAGCATCCACCTACCCATCTCTGTGGTGACTGTGCCCAGTAGCTGCTGCTAGAAAGGAATAGTTCTCACACTTAACATAGTCTGAGCAGATCCTAAAGCATGGATTTGGTCCCTTGTTCTCCTGAGTTGGACCAAAGTATATTAGATGAAGTTTATTTAACCTAGCAATAAAGAATGTTTTCCCTATGTGGTGGGCTGAAGTTTCCCTCCCAACATTAACTTTGCCAGACCGACTCAGTTTGAAGCAAATGAAGCTGCATTTACATGCAAAATCTACACTCTATGATGGAATGCAATGAATATATACATAATATACAGTATTTACAATATTATACAGATATTTACAATTAGCAAACAGCACAAGGACCCCCCTCACCCAGGACTAGGGCCCAGGACTAGCTCCTCCCTCCCTGCCTCCCCCATACCCCCCTGTACAAAAGGGAGGAGAGAAAGGAGCAGAGAAGTCAGACCTAGCCAAGGCCAGCCACAAGCACCTTATATCTCCCGAGTAAAGCAAAACCAGCCACAGATCAGAAGAGAAAAGGGAAGAATTGTTATGGTGCAGCTCCTCTTATTCCAGATATTTACCCAATGAATTTGTTTAGAATAATCTTTTATTTTCCTTTTTACACCCAATAGTGATTTATTTATATCTTTCTATTTTTCTGCTCAAAATCTGTAACTAAATTTTAAAGGCACAGCCTAAAACCACCACAGCTTGCAGAAAGGTAAGGAAGCTGTACTCTCACCTTGAATACAGCAGATAGCGTGGCACCACAACTTCACTGGGAGGACCAAGTGGCTCAGGTGGTAGCACATAAGCCTTTCAACAGCAACGTGGTGAGTTCAAGCCTGCCCAGTAGCAGGAGTACTCTCCCTGGGCAACAGGGTCCTCCCCCTTTGTTTCCTTTGGGTCGGTCTGCTTCTCTCTAGCAACCAGCACCAGAACAAGAGGACACAGTCTCAAGCTGCACCAGGGGAATTTTAGGCTCGAGGTGAGGAGAAAGTTCTTCACTGAGCGAGTCATTCATCATTGGAATGGGCTGCCCAGGGAGGTGGTGGAGTCACCGTCCCTGGAGGTGTTCAAGAGGGGATTGGATGTGGCACTTGGTGCCATGGTCCAGTTATGAGGGCTGTGGTGACAGGTTGATGATCCTTGAGGTCTCTTTCAACCTTGGAGATACTGTGAAACTATGATCTCTGGACAGGGTCATCGTACAGATTATAACTGCATGTAAACCCAAGACACCTGAAGATTTTCATGCTGCAGCTCAGAATCAGTACCTCCCACACAAGATCTGTGTGATTTTTTTACTTATTTTGAAACCCATTTACTACATTTCTAGTACGTGCATGAATTCCGTTTGGAGCATAGTGTCAAGACTCTTCTGGATGATTTACTTCCTATTCAGTTTTCTTTAAGAATTGTGGGGGTTTGTGATGATTCGATATAAACTTCTTAAACACATGTATTATTTCAGATATGCTATACAGATTGAGGAAATAAAGACATCACTACTAAGTCATTGAGTCTCTAAAGTGTCAAATATTTCATTGTTCCAGGCAACTGATGCACTGTAGACTTAAAGATAAACTGAGAAGAGTAAGACTAAAGCATGCACCTGTTTCACAATAACAATAATAATAATAATGTAAATCAATAGCATTTTGTGATAAAAAATATCAGACTACAAAACCCCAAAAAACTACAACTACCTGGTTTGATGTCCTCTGAGTGTGAAATAGTGCTAGTTTTTTGTATAGCACTGACAGAGAAAGACTGTTATTTGCTGTCAGAGACTAAATTTCAATGCATAGGTGATCTTTTATTATTACTAATATTTCAAAAATCACAGATTATTATCCTCTGGGTTCTCAAAATTAATTTGTGAAAACTGATTCCTGAAAACCACTTTTAACCAGCCACAGCCACAGGGGAAAAAAATCCTTTAAAAGAAAAAAAAGATATTTTTTTTAATTGTTAAAAGCACAGGTTTGCAGATTTCACACTCAATTTAACATCCAAAAATCCTCCCAATAATAACGCACTACTTCGTATAGCCAGACAGGAATCCTTTTTACTAGACTCTAGCATTGTTTACAATGACTTGTGAGCTACTTCATGAATTTCTGGCTCATTTATATGGGTGACTACAGTTATCTACTTTTACTTTCCTTCTGCCTAACACAAGTCAGTGTGGGACTTGGCTCATTCCACATTTGTCCCTGAACAAATCGTAGTATGTTACTGGGTAAACTTTGTTTCTGAAACGACCAGGACCAGCTTCTAACCTCTCAGAAAGTGCCATCAAGGACTGTGGTGAAGCCCTGAAAGTGATGCAAACGGGAATCAGCCAGGTTTGCAGAAAGGTGCCCTCTCCTATGCCCTGCTGGACACAAAATCAGAGCAGGAAAGTTTCTGGAGCTATCAAGTAGCCTCTCCTTTTCCAAGAGTAGCTAGGAAATGTCATGCTGGGCAATGACTAGATTTTGAAGCAAGCAAGACAGAGATTGATGAAATCAATTAAAATGGCATACATATGGGAGGTTTATAATGACCAGAACTGGTCAGAGCTGTATGAAAAGAAGGTTTTTACTGTAGCATTTGGTTCTTCTACAAGATGTTTCTTCATATAGAATTTCAAGTGTTGTGAGCCTCCTTGATTTAATAACTGTCTGTGATGAATTGTCTGGGCATCAAAGGGCTGAATGGGTTCATTTGTAGGTGGAGTAAATAGTGAGAACAGAGTGGTACAGATGTTTTTTTTTTAATTAAAATTCCCACCAAGCAGAACTGCCACTGCAATCCTGTACAATTGAGATAGGAATCATAACTGTGGTATCAAGTTGTCACTCATCAAGCTGATTGGAAAGATGGAAAGCAAGAGAATTACCACTCAAAGCTCTGCCTGACCTGAGGCTTTCTTATAGTGCTCCCTTTTTCCCATGGGAATTTGAAAGACTCATCACCTCAGAACCCACCTTGGCTGCTGAATCAGTGGATTTCACACGGGCCCTTCTCCCAAGCCATGTGTCCTGCCAGGGACAGACCCCAGGCAGGGTGAAGTCTGGGCATGTTTAAGCAGAGAAACAATGGTTATCAGTTCTAGCCTTTGTCTGGTGGCAATTCTGACAAAAATTAGCTGGCTGTACAAAACAGCTGAGCTGCAGAGAGCGGGAGGCTCTTCTCTCTTGGGTGTTGCCCACCACATGCATGTGGATTATAAGCAGCAAAGCAGTTCAGGAGTATTTTCTGATAAACAGAGACAAAAGAGTAATTCCCACAATCAGCTAGCAGCATCGTGAATAACTGATATATTCCTAATGTCTCTGGGAAATTCCTGCCTTTGTTTAGTGGGCTAATTTACTGCTTTTGGATCTATCTCTCCCAAATACTGATCTCAAATTATTTGTAACCATTCCTATATTGTGAAGGTACTCTCAACCGAATAGTGAACGTTTATAATCTTTAATAATTTTTGTATAGAGTTATGTGGGAGGTACAGCCATATTACTAAATAATTTACATTTTTATTAATTTATCACCTCATCACCCCTTTATTCGTAACACATAGCCTCTAGGAACTCCTGTCAAGCCAGGATGCATCATACTTCGCAAACGTATTACTAACTGTGATTCACAGAACAGTGAAAAGCCACCTGGAACACCAAGTTCACCAGATAAATTCTGTTGTGGCCTCCTAAAAACTAATTAACAGGCTACTTCTTCAACAAAACCAAGGCTTGAAAAGCAAAATGTGTATGTTAGGTAATTCAATATATAAGTAAACCCCACAACACTCCTTGAATAATTTCAGGCATTTGACACTATTGATTCTGAGACAGTGAGTGGCACGTGCTAATTATGAAGACAATTTTTATTTTATTAGATTTTTTTTTTCAGCTTCCTTGAATGCTCATATCTTCTTTTATTACAAAAATAAGTGAAAAGGAAGGCATGTAAATATTCCCTTTAATGCATACACATTTGGGTACTACTATCAGGTACCTTCACTGACTAGTTGGCAGTATTTCTTACTGGGGAAGCACTGCAAGTTAGTATCAAAGAGCTGGAACAACCAAAAAGTAAATCTGCTTTCCTTTGAGAATTTAAGTTGCTTCTTGGATCCAAACTTTTTTACCTGACTTGCACTCTGTGTACATTGAGTTTTTGTACACAGAATGAAAGTATTGAAAGTATTGTAAGAGGTGTCTCATGTTTGGTTGTTTCTCACATTAAAAAGGCTTGGTCGAGACCACACTCTCCCTTCCATCACCTATGCGGAAAAAGCTGCACAAGAATCTCTCAAATTTATTTCCTCTACCCCATAGTACCTGTATAATTAGGGAAACTGCTTATTTCCTTCTGCTTCTGCCACTCAAAAAGCTGAGTCTCCTGTCCAAAGGAATAGATGACCTGCTCTTTATTCATCAAAGTGGCCAGGCCAGCTTGGATCAGCTTCAGTTCAACAAATGCAGGCTATCACAGAGGAGAGTACTGGGCAGCCAGTCCTTCTTCTGGAATGACCCAAGGCATGCACAAGTGTATCAGGGACCACCTACCAGGGGGAAAACAAATTCCTTGCTTGCACCCTTAAATCCTGAAGTCCTCTCAAATGACAAGATTGGGATAAATAGGGTGATTCATTCCTTTAAAAGACACCGTCTCTGGCACTTTATATACAGAAGTGTTGGTTTATTTAGTCTACATTTATACAGCTATCATCACACCAATGATGTGGTGTAAACAACAGCCTACTCGCAGGGCACTGGGCAAGTGGACTATATTACATTCAAAATGCAAATGCTGCACTTGTTTTTCTCTGAAACATTTCCCTTAATTAGTACTGTATGCTATGCAATCAAGCCAACACTGATGATGGTTTTTTTTCCATTTCTGAATTTACATTGCCACTTAAATGAAGATACTAGAACCTTATCACTTAATCCAAAGTAGCTTCACATGTGGGATTAGCACTTTAAGCCTTTTTAGAGAGAGTGCATACAGTTAAGTAAGGAGTGTGTCACACTAAGCTATTATTATTATTGATATAGGTATTGATGTTGTTGTTGCTGCTGCTGTTGTTGTTGCTAGTGGTATCATAGAATCATAGACTCATAAGATGCATTGGGTTGGAAGGGACATTTAAAGGTCTAGTACAACCCCCCTGTAGTAAACAGAAACATCCCCAACCAGATCAGGTTGCTCAGAGTCCCATCAAGTCTGACTTTGAATGTCTCTGGGGATGGAGCCTCCACCACCTTCCTGGGCAACTTGTTCCAGTGTTCCACCACCCTCACAGTAAAGAAATTCTTTATAATCTATAATCTGTATCTACCTTTCTGTAGTATAAAACCATTTCCCCTTGTCCTATTGCTACATGCCCTTCTAACAGTCCCTTCTGAACTTTCTTGTAGGCCCTCTTCAGGTATTGGAAAGCTGCTATAAGGTGTCCCTGAAGTCTTCTCTTCTCCAGGCTGAACAACCCCAACTCTCCAAGCCTGTTTCCATAGGAGACGTGTTCCAGCCCTCTGATCATTTTTTGTAGCACTCCCCTGGACCCAATCCATCAGGTCCATGTCCCTCTTGTATTGAGGGTCCCAGAGTCCTACAAGTAAGGTCTCACCAGAGCAGACTGGTAGAGTCACCTCTCTCAGTCTGCTGGCCACACTTCTTTTCATGCAGGCAAGGATGCAATTTCTTCTGGGCTGCAGGTGCACGCTGTTGACCTATATCCAGCTTTTCACTCACCTGTACCTCCAAGCTCTTTTCTGCTTGGGCTGTTCTCTATCACATTATCCCCCAGCCTGTACTGATAGTGAGTATTGCCCTGACCCAGGTGCAGGATTTTGTACACATTCAAGGATGTAACAAATTAAGTTATACTCTAAATGTGTCTGCTGTAGCCTTACGCCAGTGACTGCCTCAGAAAGGGCTCATGAGAAGATCACTGGTTTTCATGATGAAATTTGTACCTGTAATAACCTTCGATCTGTTCCTGCCTGTCACCTTGTGGTCTCATGATTGTTGGATATGGATATTGGTCAGTTCACACACTGGAAAGACAACTACACTAGCATGGAAAAGCCTCTGTGTCTGACCAAAAGCATGGGAAGCCTCAGATCCTGCACAAAGGACCAGAGTCAGGGATAAAGGTCAGGACTATGTAGCCAGGAGAGGGGAGGAAGGACCGAACATGAGCTCAAATCATCATGAAATTGTATGTTTCATCTCAACAACTTTCTGTGGCTCCAGAACTGTCTGAATGCACATGTGCAGTTTAAAATCAAAAGTCTTTTCACTATCAGTTCCCAAACCCATCATATTCTTCCATCTTCCTGACACAAGGCAGAGTGAGTGCTGCTTTCCTCCAAAGAAATTACGCTCATTTATCAGTAACTGAAATTTAGTGAATGCTCTTATCAGGTTTAAAATTGGATACTTTGTCTTCTCCAAATTACTGGCAATTCTGTCACTCAAGGAAATGAAATAGATCAATGAAATACAGCAACTTATCACTTGGAGCACCAAAAAATGCATAAACAAAAAATGTTTAAATATCCATATATGCATACAATAAGAATTCAGTATTTTGTGCGATGGTTTATCTTCCTGACTTTTCCACTGAAAATCTATTTGCTTAGGCCTCTTTATTCTTGTGAGTTGGTAGACATCTGGTTCAGTAAACTAAGTGGAAATCTATAATCCCATACATTATATAAATAATTGGTAACATTGCTGAAAATGTTTTAGTGTGTCTAAACACAAAAATGAAACTATTTCCAAGCAATCTGCTTCACAACACTGAAATATCTAAGAGAATGGAAACAGCATAGGTGAAGGGGTTTGTACCCAGCTAGCAGAAATCCTGACTATAAATCAAGATATCCAAAGAATTAACTTTTTTTCATTTCTATTGATTTTAATAAAAGGAAAACAAAAGCACCACACACCCCCCACCCCCCCAGCCAGATTCCTGAAGAAATACTTAATATTGAGAGAATAGTGACAGAATATGACTCTCCTACCACAAGTAAACAGAAACATGAATCTCAAGGTTCTCTTCCTGTAAGGTATGGGTGGGATCCTCTGAAGTTTGATGTCCCCGCCAATATGACTTTCCTTGCTCAGGCCATTAGTGGAGATCAAGAGTGGACTGGAGGAAGCTACTGAAAGAGACATGGATAGAAAACCTCTCTGCCCAGGCTATGAATGGAGGCCCTTTTAACTCTCCTTCCCCATGTAAACCCGTATCTGTAGCAGTTGTTATCTGAGGGCTGCCACCAGTGACTTTTGACACACTAACAATTCAGTTTCCACCTGTCCTAGAAGATCTGAAGGCAGTCCTGCCCCAGGCTGAGCATGGGAAAAGCAGGGGCTGGTCTTACCTCTCTGAGTCCGCAGCTGAGAGAAAAGGTAACTGAGGGGGAGGTTGGAGAGGACTACCCTGTATGTTATGTCCTGGGGAGGGGTGGCTGCTGGGGTGAGACAAGGACACTGCCCCAACTGCTGTTCCACTTCGACTTGTCTGTGTGCTGGGGAACACGGCCACTGAAAGCAGAAGGAGAGAAATGACCCTCATCAGGCAGGTGGTATCATAGATAATTGACCAAATACTGATGGATTAACACCTCCCCTAAAGCTATAGTGACAATTCTTGACGACTATCTAGCTTTTCTCAAGTGTTGCTTTCTGTCTGAAGGGAAGAAAAAGCCATCTATATTATCTTTAATGCTCCCAAATTCCACTTTAATAAAACGAGGGATGTTTTAGATGTGGGAATATTGTCTGAAGAAGGCTGCAAATCTTCTCTAGCTTCTTGTTGAAGAGGTGGTGCCAAATATCTTCATATATATATATATATACACACACACACGCACATTTAGGCTTAGTGAACAGAAAGCACAGTTTTGTAAATAGTTACTTTCCTACATTTCCCATTCATTTGCACAACCCCCAGATTTCTTGAACAGGTCAATACAAACTCAAATATTGCTATTATTACCCTCAGATTTCCCAGTAATAAATACAAAAAAAATTAAATTAGCATTAACAATTTAATGATTTTCTATGAGGTTGCTCTCATATACATTTCAAATAAGGAAAGGCTCTGATTTTTGGTTTTATGTTTTTTAAACAAAATCAATACAGGAGTCCCTCTGAATGTCTTAATTAGATTACCCAAAATCCTGTAATTTCATTTTCAGAATTTCCTTAAGTCAGGCAGTCAGAAGGTAGGAAGTTGATTATCAAATCCCTCTGAAAATCCAGTTACTAAATTATTTTTAGTGACATCTGTGTCAGGTAGCTTGTGTTGATGTTGCATGTCAGCATTTTTTATGAGCCCTGAGAGTGACTTAGATAGGCTGTCTACAACATGAAAATGATTGGTCACTGGTTGGTTGTAACAGTTCCTCTAGAAAAAAAGTATTGTTTATGCCTAGGTAGCAGAACACAATTCTACCTATAAAACTCATGTTATATTAGTGAATATGTGGGATTATATTTTATTGATACAAGTCCTAGAATTTAAACCTGTTACCCAAAGGGCACTGTCACTAGTAAAAGAGCTTCCTAGGCTAAAACATCTTCATAGATGCTGAAGTCCTAGCAGAATAAAAATTAGGAGCAACACCACCATGGATTTGTCTCGAAGAAAATGATTTCTCAGGCCACAATTTTGAGCTTTGCTACCCAAGAACAAAAGGGTGAAAAGACTACCTTATCTCCAAGTCCTCAGCCTATTTCTGGAAAGCCACTATTCATCCTCACAACTCAGCCTTCTGATATACTACATATATGCCAGGCTAGGCTAGAGTTAAGGTCAGGAGTTTAAAGAGCAGTCCTGGACATCCTTCAGCTTCTGAAAATGACAGACCATGCAAGATGAGAAATAGGAAACCACTTTCTGAATAAAAACATCTGATAAAGGTGCTGTGGAGGTTACGTCACTGTTTAGTGGAAGCTGACATGAGCCACATTGGTGGGCAAAGCTGGAGAAGGTGAGACTGCTCTACCACAAGTCCAAGAGGAACAACAAAAATGCCTGCAGTTACCATCAGCACTAGTTTCAATTATTTGCTAATTTTTATAAGGACCAGAGCTTCCTAAGTACAAACTAAGTAACAGCAGACCTCTGATAGTAGAAGACATGCCAAACTTTAAGAGAGGTACAGAGAACACAGATCCCACAGGGAGATGAGGCAGCAGAGCAACTCACTAAGAAAGTGCTGAGGAAGACCTCTCCTCTGAGAAGGGAAGGTAGCTTTTGTGTTGTTTTGTTGGGGGGTTTTATTGTTGTTGTTGGTTTTGTGTGCTTTGGGGGTTTGCTGGGGTTTTTTGCTTGTTCGGGTTGTTTTTTTTTAATTTTTACTTTTATTTTTTCATTTTGCTCATAAACCCCAAAAAATCACTCTCCCCACACCCATCTTTCAGAGTAACATCAAGACAAAAGCAGTGGGAAAACAAAAGAATAACCTTTTGGATTGATTATTTTATACTTAGGTGCAGCACAGAAGAAAATACTGAAAAACAAGCAGACATTTTGGCAGAATAAATAAAATGGTATCTTGCAAAGGAAACCCCTGATTATCTAAATAAACAGAGATAATTTACTTCTTGGAAAAAAAACTATGTTAACTTGCATTTTTCCACGAGAAAAACATCAAAATGTGTTAGAAAATACAATGACTTAGTTTTGTAGTACTGTGATCTTTGAGCCTTAATAAAGAATTCTTCAAGGTTGTGGTTGATTAGGAGCAAAAGGGCTGGACTATGACTGTGTTTCAGGCATAAGTTAGCAAGGGTTGTTTTCCCCTGTCATAACTGTTCTCTGCCACAACCAGGATAAGGATTTCAGGCAAACATTTTCTAAGTTGTGCTTGCACATTTTCAGGTGGTCCAGGTGACAAGGAGCAGCAGAGGTTCCCACATTACTGCATAAGAGCTGAGGACTGCCCCTGGGAAAATGTTATCTGCAGCCAGGCATGGGCAGTCACCAATCCTTTCCCTGAACTACAGCAACCTAAAGTCCACTGCAATATTCATCTCTGTAGCTACTGTAGTACCTTTTGGCTAGTCTGTTTCTAATGAAGAGAGAGCACATAGTATTAAGTAAGGCTAAATATGGCAGGGACTAAAGAGGCAGACAGGTTGTTTAATAAAGAAGCACACATATGTTATGCAACAAAAAAGATGACTCCTGTATTTTACTTAATTCGCAGAATCTCAGAATGCTAGGGGTTGGAAGCAATCTTGAAAAATCACCTAGTCCAACCACACTGCCAAAGCAGGAT
This sequence comes from Dryobates pubescens, assembly GCF_014839835.1. Lineage (NCBI taxonomy): Eukaryota > Metazoa > Chordata > Aves > Piciformes > Picidae > Dryobates > Dryobates pubescens. The sequence goes on along the minus strand of NC_071657.1, from coordinate 55,149,485 downwards.
AAATGTTTGCAGATTCAGCAGTACACAGAAAGAGTGATGACTGCAGGCATTGATGTACTTCATTAAGTGGATATGGATTAGCATCTAAACATCTACTTTCGAGGTGAGTTCTCTTTAATATCTTTATCAATGGCCTGGATGAGGGAAATGAGTGCACCCTCAGTAAGTTTGCAGATAACACTAAACTGGTGGGACTGCTGATGTACTTGAGGTTAGGAAGGTTCTAGAGAGGGATCTAGACAGGCTGGATCCATGGGCCAAGGACTGTTGCATGAGATTCAACAAGGACAAGTGCTGGGTCCAAACTTGGGTCACAACAGCCTCATGTAATGCTACAGGCTTGGAGAAGTGACTGAAAAGCTGCCCCACAGGGAAGGACCTTGGAGGTCTTGATTGACAGCCAGCTGAATATGAACCAGCAGTGTGCTTAGGTGGCCAAGGTGGCAAAAGGCATCCTGACCCATGTCAGGAATAGTGTGACACACAGGACTGGGGAATTGATTGTCCTGTATACAGCACTGGTGAGGCCAAACCTTGAATATGGTATTCAATTTTGAAGCCCTTACTATAGGCAAGACACTGAGATGTTGGAGTGGATCCAAAAGAGGGCAATGAAGCTGCTGAAGAATATGAAGAAGAGATCTTACAAGAAACAGCCAAAGGAACTGGTGCTGTGTAGTCTGGAGAAGATTGTTCTCTACAACTACCTGAAAAGAGGTTGTAGTGAGGTGGGTGTTGGTCTCTTCTCCCAAGTGACTATTGACAGGATGAGGAAATTTCCTCAAGTTGCACCAATGGAAGTTTAGATAGGATGTTAGAAGAAACTTCTTCACTGAAAGGGTTATCAAACAGTGGAACAGACTCCTCAGGGAGGTGTTTGAATCCCCATCCCCGGAGGTGTTTAAAAGATGCATAGATGTGTTGCTAAGGGGCATGGTTGATATTGGACTTTGTATGGAGTTTTGGATTATTTGACCTCATGACCTTGAAAGACTTTTCTAACTGAAATGATTTTAAGATTCTATGACTTAATGGCACTGGAATAATGAAGTCTCTTCCTGTTTATACTAAGTAGCACAGACACATTTCAGCTCATATGTTCTAGCAGTTTCCAGTGAAGGGTACATATGTTATTTTTTTCAGAAGAGGCTCAAAGTTTTTTTCTTTATATTTAGAAAAACAAAACAAAACAAAGCAGAGGTTGCTTGCTGAGAAGTTTGAAGGGTGGCTTCTCTAAGGCAAGAACTTAAGCTTCCACACATTTGGTTTTTCTCTCCCTGGGGCATGAATAATTATCATGTTGCCATTTCAATAATTCTCTCCCTTCTGGAATTCTCAGTCATTCACATTGTAGCTAATGAAACAATTCATTTCCACTGGATTAGGTGGTTGGCAAAATGAAGCAATATGGGTTCATCTATTCCTGACATAATATGCTCAGTTAACTGATGTGAAACTACACAACTGAAAAAAAAACTATGTGAAATTTGCCAAGTTATAGATACCTCTGAAAACACATAAGGGAAAGCAGTTTATTACTTACAGAGAAATTAATGCTGATAAGACTATGTTAATTAATACTATAAATATTGCTGCACTATAGGAAGCTGTGCCAAGTAAGAAAAACAAAACAAAATAAATAATATCAAAGCATGTCCATAGGTAATAGTGCTGTAAATCCCAAGTACTGAAAGACAAGACATGAATGAGATTACAAAAAGTAATTCCAGTCTTAGCAGCTGCCTGTGGCACATCAGGATTGCAGACAATTGCCAGCTAAAGGCTGGCTGGAGGTAATAGTTGGACTCATCTTTGAATCATGGCAAACCGTGAGGCAGCAATTTGTTCAAGCCACTATCAGACTAGGTTCAGATTAACTCAACAGCTAGAGTTTGACATTTAACCATAGTCTGGAAGCTAGACTGGTAAAAGAGGTGAATGTTCAACAGATTCTAGTAGCAATCTGTGAGAACGTCCTCAGTTTCTGAAAAACTGGTCTCTGCTCAGCTGACATGCAGACCCACCTAGCTTCCATCCTATCTAGGCACTTAAAAGGAAAACCAAAAGCTGAGTCTTCCACTCTCTCTCAGTTTACCTGGGTAATACCAGCAGATATTTTTTTAATCTCAACATTTCTCATTATCCAACTCCCTTTTGAAGTCCAATATACAATAAACAACTATAACCAATGACATGTCAGTATAGGTTCCCTGGCCAAAATCAGATTTAAAATCCAGAGTTTCCTTTGGGTTTCAAATAAGAGATGCCAAACTCAGACTAAGGCATTTAAAAGTTAACAACATATGAGTAATACCAAGTATTTTAAAAATGAGGACACATTCAATCACAGTTTTCTACTTCCTGATTTTTTTACATATAAACCTACTTCACCATAATCCAGTGTACAGCTCACACCAGCCTTAACAAAAACATGTCGTAGAACTGACAGGCTGAACAAGCCCCTCACTAAAATACAACCATTTATTGAAGTGACTGCTTCATATATCATTTTCTGCACATATCTTTCAGCCACATCTCTCACTTGCTACATCTGGCTCTCTATAAAAAAGTTAAAAGCAGATGTCTTTACAACTAACAAAATACTGCATTAAAAAACTGTTAACATCCTGCCTATCATGGTCTTGAGCATTGAGATGTATTATCACCCATAACCGATCAAATGTTTCAAATTTTGCTAAAATGTGAGTAACAGTTGTATATTTAGCTGGATTTGACAGAGTTGGGTATTTTAACATGAAAATCTCAGTTACTTAATTAAATAGGATTATTACACTTATACCATAGTTTTGTTTAGTGGCATATTTAGAACCATAACATGAGAGTTTATAATGCGCTCTTTAAGTCAATTAATGCAGATCTGTTAGAAAACTGACATGTGACCCATGAATAAGGAAGAGGAAAAAAATACTATTTTGATTTAAAATGAGGCTTAATGAATTTAAGAAGTCTACAAGGAATGGCAGAAGTGAATTACTAGCAGAAGTCAAATGTTTACAGAGGGAAAATACTGGGGTTTGTTGCAGTAGGTTTATTCATGGGTAAGACACATTTGTTCTGCCTCCCTTCCAAAAACATGCAAAATTCTGGTTTTATATTTCTTTTCAGACTCTGTCCTTCTCATAAGATAGATAATGGATTTCAGAGTACATCTTACTTTGCAAAATCATCCCCAGTCTTAAGTAAGCAGTAATACTGCAGGCTGCTTTTCTGTTGTTTTTCTTTTGTTTTTTTTCTATACCTGGGTAAATATCATGAGCAGGGCCTGGGGAGTGTTCCATGGTGTTATCCACAGCATCATGCGGAGATGTGGCTGGCTGGAGGGGCTGAACTGCCAGACAGTCATTCAGGATGTCCTGGCCAAGCTCTGAGCAGGATTGCAACTGAAACATGAGATTAAAAAAACAAGAAGTAGTTGTTATAACATGGACAAAAAAACCCAGAAGGTAACAAATCACAGAAATCCTGAAAAATTGGCCCCTATTACCTGGTGAGGGTTTATAGAAGGCCTATGGTATTATTTTCAGTGGCAATTTGAATGAGCAGAAAAATTATGTCAGGACAGGCCTGGGAGTAAACTTACTGTCCTTTACTGCAGGGTATGTACTCATGTGTTTACTCATATTACAGGTTTGCTTGCTCGGTCGTCCCTACACTCACACACATGAGCTGCATGGCCCAGTGCTTCCTTGAACAACACTAAACATTTTTGACAACCAACAATAAAAATTTATGCCTGATAATTGTCCTAATTCTTGCCTCTGGAGGCTACAGACATCCTGGGGGGAAAAAAGCAATGCAGACAGAAAAGGACTACTCAGTAACCTTTGTTTCCAGGGAGTCATCTGGCCAGGATTTAGAATAGAATAGAATAGAATAGAATAGAATAGAATAGAATAGAATAGAATAGAATAGAATAGAATAGAATAGAATAGAATAGAATAAACTAGGTTGGAAGAGACCTTCAAGATCATCATGTCCAACCTATCATCCAACATCACCTAATCAACTGAACCATGGAACCAAGCATCCTGTCAAGCCTGGTCCTGAACACCCCCAGTGACGGCGACCCCACCACCTCCTCGGGCAGCCCATTCCAGTGGGCAATCACTGAATTTCTTCAGAGCCATAGCATTCATTATTTTCCTGTCTATCACAGCTTTCAGGTATGTGTGCATGCTATTTCCACCTGCTCTTACCTTTTGTTTCAATTAAATGTTTGGCCAGAAAGCAATAAAAATCAAGCTAAACTAGCCTACCTACACATTAGGGATGGTAGGTTCCATACAAGAAAGAGCTGCCAGTGTTCCTCAGAAAGTTTTACTACAAATATAAGTTTTCAAATACAAAAATGTCATTCATCTTTGAGACCTAGTGTAAACAGGAAGAATATACCCAAAATGTTTTTCAGCCTTTGCACTAAAATTCAGGTGGAACCTACACACTCAGCTAACTTTTGCAAAATTCAAAGCAAGAAAAAACCACATTATTGTGAAGCAATACCATGAGAGGAAAGAATAATGACACTGAAGTGAATGATACATTTCTTTTACACAATCAGAGAGGTTTCATTTGATTGTAATTATTCTAATATGAGGAAGAGTTTGGTGGAACACCAAGAACACCATTTTACAAGAGAATATTGCAGCTGGGACAAATCTGAAAGGAAACTTTCAACGAAAAAAATCAAACTGAGAATCCTGCTTTAAAGAAGAGAAGTACAGTTTGAGGGAGCTGTCTGGTTAAGTGGGCAGAAAAGGCCTGCTTGATCATAGTTCTATTGAAAGCTGAGTAGATGCTGCTTGCTATATATATTTAGGAAGTGATGTGTTTTAACACAGAAGGCTCCTAAGGATGCTCCTTGTTGTGACATCTGCACTCCTGGAGATGTTCACATTTTCACAAATTTTACTTATTGCTCTCTACAACTACCTGAAGGGGGATTGTAGTCAGGCAGAGGTTGGTCTCTTCTCCCAGGCAACCAGTACCAGAACAAGAGGACACAGTCTCAGGCTGCATCAGGGGAGGTTTAGGCTGGAGGTTAGGAGGAAGTTTTACACAGAGAGAGTGATTGCCCACGGGAATGGGCTGCCTGAGGAGGTGGTGGGGTCGCCGTCGCTGGGGGTGTTCAGGGCGAGGCTTGACAGGATGCTTGGTTGCATGGTTTAGTTGATTGGGTGGTGTTGGATGGTAGGTTGGACATGATGATCTTGAAGGTCTCTTCCAACCTGGTCTCGTCTCGTCTCTTCTCTTCTCTTCTCTTCTCTTCTCTTCTCTTCTCTTCTCTTCTCTTCTCTTCTCTTCTCTTCTCTTCTCTTCTCTTCTCTTCTCTTCTCTTCTCTTCTCTTCTCTTCTCTTCTCTTCTCTTCTCTTCTCTTCTCTTCTCTTCTCTTCTCTTCTCTTCTCTTCTCTTCTTCCTGTCACACTGTAGTCAGAACTGGAAGGCACCCATACAGATGCCCGCACACGTGCGCACACACACACACACACAACTTCTCCGACTTGCACCAGATTGTATCGAATCTGAACATGTGCATACTGTCTTGCAAAAATGCTATCTACATTATAACTATGAACCTCCCTATTTCATCCTACTTTTTTGCATTTATAAAAGGCTTGTGGCTGGTTTTCATGTGAACAGCAATCTAAATGCTAAGCTGAGCCTTCAAATGACAGGAAAATATCTTTAGGTTGTGCCAGACTTATGTGGGAATATAGTTAGTGTAAGAAATCACTTGTACTGTGTCAAGGCCCTGTTTCAGGGGCCATTTGTGATGCATGAACCCTCTTGCTGCTTCACAACAGAATTCCAAAATACCAGAGCAGATAGAATAGCCTTTATTACAGGATTGCCAGAATCTCAGAAGAGTGGGTGTGTCTGTTGCCCAAAGTAGCTCATTATATATATTATATATAATATATTTTCTGAAAGGAGGAGCCAGGGAATTACAGACCTGATGTCAGTGCCAGGCAAGATTATGGAACAGGTCATCTTGAGTTCAATCACACAGCACTTACAGGACGGCCAAGGGATCAGGCACAGCCAGCATGGACTTAGGAAGGGCAGGTCCTGCCTGACCAACCTGATCTCCTTCTATGATCAGGTGACTGCCTGGTGGATGTGGAGCAGGCTGTGGATGTAGTCTACCTGGACTTCAGCAAGGCCTTTGACACTATCCCCCATGGCAGACTCCTGGCCAAGCTGTCAGCCCATGGCTTGGATGGGAGCACACTGCGATGGGTTAGGAACTGGCTGGAGGGCCAAGCCCAGAGAGTGGTGGTGAATGGTGCCACATCCAGCTGGCAGCCAGTCACTAGTGGTGTGCCCCAGGGATCAGTGCTGGGCCCTATCCTGTTCACTATCTTTATTGATGATCTGGATGAGGGCATTGAGTCCATCATCAGTAAATTTGCAGATGACACCAAGTTGGGGGCAGGTGTTGATCTGTTAGAGGGTAGGAGAGGCTCTGCAGAGGGACCTTGACAGGGTGGACAGATAGGCAGATAGGCAGAGTCCAAGGGCATGAGATTTAACACATCTAAGTGCCAGGTTCTACACATTGGCCACAACAACCCCATGCAGAGCTACAGGCTGGGGTCAGAGTGGCCAGAGAGCAGCCAGGCAGAAAGGGACCTGGGGGTACTGGTTGACAGTAGGCTGAACATGAGCCAGCAGTGTTCCCAGGTAGCCAAGAAGATAATGGCATCCTGGCTTGTATCAGGAATGGTGTGGCCAGCAGGAGCAGGGAGGTCATTCTGCAGTGTACTCAGCAGTGGTTAGGCCACACCTTGAGTCCTGTATCCAGTTCTGGGCCCCTCAGTTTAGGAAAGATGTTGAGTTGCTGGAATGTGTCCAGAGAAGGGCAACAAAGCTGGTGAGGGTTTGGAGCACAAGCCCTATGAGGAGAGGCTGAGGGAGCTGGGGTTGCTTAGCCTGGAGAAGAGGAGGCTCAGAGGAGACCTTATTGCTGTCTACAACACCTTGAAGGGAGGTTGTAGCCAGGTGGGGGTTGGTCTCTTCTCAGGCAACCACCAACAGAACAAGAGGACACAGTCTCAAGTTGCTCCAGGGGAGGTTTAGGCTGGATGTTAGGAAGAAATTATTCACAGAAAGAGTGATTGGCCATTGGAATGGGCTGCCCAGGAAGGTGGTGGAGTCACCATCACTGGAAGTGTTTAAAAAGAGACTGGATGGGGCACTTGGTGTCATTATTTACTTGATTAAGATAGTGTTGGGTAATAGGTTGGACTTGAAGATCTTGAAGGTCTTTTCCAATCTGGTTAATTCTCTTCTATTTGATGTGATTTGATATATATATACTATGTCTTACCTTGCACATTAACCCACTTAACCAATAGAATTCAGCCCTGTACACAAGCTAAAAATATTTCCCTACATACAGTACTCCCTATAAAAGCAAGTCCAGCATGTCTGAAGGTCAGGCTTTTGCAAGATGTTTCTTTTGGCACTCCTATGATGTTTTGTTCTGTTCTTCATAAACAAGTTCACAGCTTGTAGGTGTTTGCAGAATGGCAGCTGCCACAGTATTGCAGAATTCTTTAGTTTTCTTTTCTGAAAATACATCTGTTTTGCCAATGTTTACATCATGAGTGGAAAAACATGGAAAATAAACAAGTACCCATTGATGCGATTCTTCATTTATCATCAAGTTATATTCCTAAATGTCTCATCTACACATTTTAAAACCACCTCCAAGTATGGTGACTCCACCATTCCTGTGGGCAGCCTGTTTCAGTGCTTGACAAACTTTTTGGTGAAGGAAGTTCTTCTAATGTCCAGTCTAAATCTCCCCTGCCACGACCTCTTTTTCTATCACTATGGACAAGAGACCAATGCCTACCTAAATACAACCTTTCATGTAGAATAGAATAGAATAAACCAGGTTGGAAGAGACCTTCAAGATCATCACGTCCAACCTATCAACCAATCCAACCCACCTAAACAACTAAACCATGCAACCAAGCACCCCATCAAGTCTCCTCCTGAACACCTCCAATGACGGTGACTCCACCACCTCCCTGGGCAGCCCATTCCAATGGGAAATCACTCCCTCTGTGTAGAGCTTCTTCCTAACATCCAGCCTAAATCTCCCCTGGCACAGTCTGTGACTGTGTCTTCTTGTTCTAGTGCTGGTCGCCTGGGAGAAGAGACCAGCCCCCGCCTGTCTACAACCTCCCTTAAGGTAGTTTCCTTTTCTATAAACTAAACACCACCAGTTCTCTCAGCTGCTCTTCGTAAGACCTGTTCTTGAGACCCTTCTTCAGCTTCATAAAGAGGTTTTGATGTTTCTTCCTTGCTGGAGTGCTGAGCTCTGTATGCACCCCTAGAAAAGCCCATTCCCTGTGCTGGAGCTTCTTTCTGAGGCATGCCTTGTGCATTCCACCAAGTGCACATTGCTGCTGCTGCAGCAGCTCTGATGAGGTGGGGGTTGGTGGGGTCAGCTACAGTCATTCCTCCATTGCTTTAAGACACTGTTTTCCTATTTCTCCCTGACCAATCTCAAATGCACAGGTCATTTGTAGTCTCCGAAGTTTTCCAACAAATTCTATGATTAAATACCTTGAACACTGCTGCCAATTCCTAATCCCTTTTTGTCAACATTCCTTTCAGGAAAAATTGCTGCACCCCATGGTGCCTGATTTATATTTAATTTTGAAAACAGGAAGGAAAGGGATTAAAGTTGGGGATTAAAACACTCACTCTTCACTGCATTTTTTGCAGAATAGTTTCTTAGTTGCCATGGTCACTGCTCACTGACCTCTTGCCCCTGAATGCACTTCTTTTTGCACTAGTGACATCTTTTAAAGGGACTTCCACAGAAAATAAATGAGCAAAAATATCCTTGTGTTCAACTGCTTTCAAAGGAAGAAAATAGATTTACTTCCCTTTCAATCCATTCTCTCCCTTTTGCAGTTCTAACAGTGAAATCTGAACTAAGAATTTGAATAAGAGCAAGTGAAACCTGAAAGACTCAGAGGAAAACTGGACTCATGCTGCAAGATCTGTCTGCTCGCTCCCAATGACACAGGTGCTCACAGAGCAGTTTCTCCACATTAATAGGAGTTGCATAATGAACAATGTCACTGTTAAGCAGTTTAGTGCCCAAATATCCTGCTGAAATACCAGTGATGTAATGTTCTAACCCTGCTTGGCTCCTCCTTTCCTCATCAGTCAAGCATTCCAAGATAGGAAAAAAAAAAGAGAAGTGAATTTATTTCCTGTAAGAAACACACTAAGCATTGTGCCCCTCACCTAACAAAAAAAACCTGGTTCAAATTCTAAGACAGAAAAGGAAAGTTAAATTAAAACTGGAAATAAGTGTTGCAAAATTAAATGAACCAAATATACTAGGCTAAGAAAATCACCATTTTTTTCTGTTCATGTTCTCCACTAAATCTCAATGCTGGCATGAAACTTTGTTTAAGCAATCGGGTAGTTTCATTGATTGTGTAGCAAAATCAATATGCAATCACAATTAAAAATCCTGCTTTCATTGTAAAACAGTTTAAACAATGAACAATCAAGAAGTATGGGGCCCTGTACAGTTGAGTCAAAATCTCTGAAGGTGGAGATTTAATGTCCCCTTTTGGCTAGTATGGCAGTGGCACAGAGAAGAGCAGTATCTGCATGATTGTTACTGGCTGTGCATGACTTCTGTCTTAATGCTCTTATTTCAGATGGAAATCCTGGTCTGGGTCAGTACAGGCTGCACTGCAAGGCAAGTCCAGGAATCACTTTGCCCTGATGATCTACAGCTGTATTTCATTACTTCCAAGATGCTCCACACCTAGTGTGGTCTGCTCTGCTTTGCTACAGTCCAAATCAGGTGTGGGTATGTCTGAGGTGTCATACAGCCTGCTTCATCTCAGCAGTGCAGTCTAGCAACCTTTTTTCTTCACTGTGACCAGAAAAAGTATTCTGAAAACTTCCAGACATTGATAGCTGATTGAGTTTTGAAAGAGCAAGAAATGCAACAAGGGAGAAACCACACACAAATAGCAGCAGGATTACAAAGAATCTGATTATCTGTCCTTTTTCCTCCTCAGCACGTTAATATCTGAAAACATCTTCTAACCATGTATCACAGAAAAATCTTAGAAGAGCCCATCTTCACTGGGAGAATGTTTTGAAAACTCCCCAAATGTCATTGCTCAACCACCATTTTACAATTGACTGATCTGGGTCAAAAAGGAAGATTATTAGGTAGAAATTAACAAAGCTGGAAGTCTGTGCACATGTCCCATGTCTCCTGAGGTCTCACTGCCTCCTTCATTCCTTAGCAATTTGATAGATGTACTTTATACACTATAATAAAAAAAAAACTTTCACCAAGTGCAGACAGCTTTCAGAAATGTCATTTGGAACACCTATCCCAAAGCTGTGCCTCCATGATACTTGCTTTCTGGTAAATAGACACAACACAACTGCTGTGTTAGACTAAGACCAAGTAGAAAACAAATAAAAAGGTAAGAAGGAAAATGCAGTTAAGACTAAGCACTCCATGCTTAAGTACTGAGAAATCTAGTGGAGATCTAGGAGTATCACTCACTATGGCATGCATCAGTTGAGGTGTTAAGCTATCTGGTCAGCTGAATCCACACATAGTTTCTTCTAGACCCATATGACTGAGCTAAGATGATGCAGGATTGCAGGAGACAGAGTTTCAGAGGCAACTGTCAGATGAGCATTCAATATTTCAAATTTTGACTGTATATTGTATCTGATCCGTAACTAACTTACACAACAAGATCAAGGATATGGTCAAGGCACTGTTGAAACTACCAAAGAACCAAAAACTGATTTAAACTGTGTTTTAGTCCAAGACACAGATGAAGACTTTTACATTCCCTTTAGCCAGTCTTGTTTATCTGATAGGTTGGACACGATGATCTTGAAGGTCTCTTCCAACCTGGTCTATTCTATTCTATTCTATTCTATTCTATTCTATTCTATTCTATTCTATTCTATTCTAACTGCTCAAATTACCTTCTCCTCTTCTCCATGAAGATAGAGTGAATCAGTTGTATCTTTATCTAATACACTCTCCTTTACTTATGTGGAAACAATATTTCTGTTTTCAGGACATGCTGGTTTACAGAACTATCACACACTACAACTGTTGTTCACTGATGTAATCATGGATAAAATTTAAATGGTATCTACATTTATAGCCACTGTATTGTTCAGATGATAAGGTAGATGGGTAGATGTGAACTGGTGTACTGTCCTTGTCCTTGCCAAACAACAGTAAGATATCAATGCAATCTTTTGTCCTTATTCTAAATCATCTCATACCTGTTCAAAAATGCATTTTTTTTAAAGAGAAAACTTTAAAACCATCATTTGAACAAGCTCATTACAAGATCTGTTCCTCTTTAACATCTTCATTGATGATCTGGATGAGGGGGTTGAGTCAGTCATCAGCAAGTTTGCAGATGACACCAAGTTGGGAACAAATGTTGGTCAGTTAGAGGGTAGAAAGGCTCTGCAGAGCGACCTCGACCGACTGGACAGATGGGCAGAGTCCAATGGCATGGCATTTAACAAGTCCAAGTGCCGGGTGCTGCACTTTGGCCACAGCAACCCCATGCAGAGCTACAGGCTGGGGTCAGAGTGGCTGGAGAGCTGCCAGAGAGGGACCTGGGGGTGCTGATTGACAGCCGCCTAAACATGAGCCAGCAGTGTGCCCAGGTGGCCAAGGGGGCCAATGGCATCCTGGCCTGCATTATGAATAGTGTGGCCAGCAGGAGCATTGGTTAGGCTGCACCTTGAGTCCTGTGTCCAGTTCTGGGCCCCTCAGTTTAAGAAGGACATTGAGACACTTGAACGTGTCCAGAGAAGGGCAACAAGGCTGCTGAGAGGCCTTGAGCACAAGCTGGGATTGTTTAGCCTGGAGAAGAGGAGGCTCAGGGGTGACCTCATTGCTCTCTACAACTACCTGAAGGGTGGTTGCAGCCAGGAAGGGGTTGGTCTCTTCTCCCAGGCAACCAGCACCAGAACAAGGGGACACAGTCTCAAGCTGCACCAGGAGAGGTTTAGACTTGAGGTGAGGAGAAAGTTCTTCACCGAACGAGTCATTCATCATTGGAATGTGCTGCCCGGGGAGGTGGTGGAGTCACCATCCCTGGAGGTGTTCAAGAGGAGATTGGACGTGGCACTTGGTGCCATGGTCTAGTCATGAGGTCTGTGGCGATGGGTTGGACTTGATGATCCTTGAGGTCTCTTCCAACCTTAGTTATACTGTGATACTGTGATACTGTGAAAGCCAGGGAAGGCTCCCTTCCATCCACAGTGGGACATGCACTCCAATACTTAAAAGTTAATTAAACCACATGGTAAATGTTAAATGAGGTGAGTAAGAGGACAGAATTTAAAAGTAATTGTAGTTCAGACACATATTGTACGCTAGCATTTCTCTCAGAATCACTTTATGCTCCCATTTTGGGTGCTCTGTCGATTTCTGCCACTGACTTGCCTGCTTAGAAGGAGCTCCATCCATCTTCCCCACAGAGAGGTAACATCCAGGCATGGTCAGTGATTTTCACTTTATAAAATACAACAGGAGGGACTGCTTTTTATCCCTCCAAAAGATCTGAAAAGTACAGACTGGATATTACAATGTAGAGAGATTATTCCTAAAATCTTTTCCTAGAGATTTGCAGCATTTGTTCCCAGGCATCTGCACAGCAGTTGTGTACATGTTTGACCTCAAGTTTATGCATATTTTACAGTTACAAATTGGTTAATGAAGTAGGCATGGTTGTCTTTTATTATTTTGCTTTCCTTTGTAGAGGAAAAGAAGTTTTAAAGTACTATCCACTGAATTGCTTTCATTAAATGTATTTGTAGTGGTATCTTCTTGGTCTATATGATTTCATCCTGGTGAGATTTCCAGTTAAATGTATTTAGTGCATGGCACAAGTCTAGCAGTGGGAAGAGAAAGAGAACCTTAAAAAAAATCCCAAACCCAAACCAACCAAACAAAACAACAACAACAACAACAACAAACCAACCATCAGCAAGAGTTTTTTAAAATTATTCAGAGATGGAAATTAACCTGTATCAGACTGCATAATGTGGCCCTGTCTTAGAGGGACAAAGAAAGGGTCAAATATTTGAAGACAAATCTAGAAAATCTGGACTGAAGAGCCTTTGTACTGTAAAGCACCTCAGGTAGCAGATCCTGCTGTTATATTTTTCATCCAGCTATTTTAAGTCTACACAATATCAAAGGCACATTTGCAGGTACAGTCTTGGAGAGCCAACAACTTAAGACACCACAATATTGTCATTTGGCATGTAGGGGGAGGTTAAAAGGAGGATTAAAAGCAGTCAGGCACAATATATTAAATGAATCCATGACTAATGTGGTGTGACAGCACAGGGTTTCATTCTTTTCAACAGAATAGATCCCTAGGGCTGGAAGTATTACTCCACTGTGCCTTTATCATCTTGGAATTTTTACATTTTTTTTCATGAATTCACATTTTTGTAAAGACTTTTTTTGACATTAAGTCAATTTTCACTTTTAATTAAAGCCACAAATAACCTTAATTCTGTATTAAAAGGTTTATTGTTTCCTACTTTTTATTATTATTAGTGCCAGAAAATATTTAACATACCAAAGCTTGATGTTAGCTAGCAATTCCAAGTTCTCAGAGGTCCAGTAACTTTGTTGTACCTTGTAAACATTGTGCATTGCAAAGTCCATCCATGCTCTATGTATCTGGTTGGATAGATGCCATAGTTTTTCTTTTCTCTTTGCAGAGGTTTGGCTTATTTCCCCTTTTATATATCCATGTATCTTGGGTGACCAATGAGTATAATAAAGTCTTATCAAAGAGAGATGAAGAAATAAGCAATTTTAAGTCTAGAATGTACCCAGAGAGGGTTAAGGAAGGAATAAAAAAGGCCAGATTTAAACTGGCATGAAGAAGGAATGGAAAATGAGCAAAATCCAATACTGAATGAAACCAAGGAAGGAAACTCCTATGCAGTGTTGCAATCTGACAAAATGCCAGAGGAGATAATACATTATTTCACTTCCAAGGACAGTAACGTTACAATGCGGTTGCTTAACAATTGCATTCATGTCCATTTTGCCAGTTTCAGTTGAGGCATCACACACAAATTTCTCAGAATGCAGTGCCTTAATCAGCATTTACTTTACATGCTTGCAAAATACAGTGTCTGGGTGGCTGACTTGCTTTCCTGGGGTACACAGGACAGGGCTCAAAAAGCTCCTTCATCAGTCCTGCCTTGGGCAGCATGCACCGGAGCATGGGAGGCAAAGCATTCCTTACTAAGCTGAAAATGAATGCTCAGTTACTTTGTTATAGGATTGAACACTCATAAATTTAAAGGAAACTCCTCAAGAATGCTACAGGCCAGTTCCTTAGAGGCTGATATGCAGATCTCTGTTGCCATGTTCTACTTCAATGAACCACTGAATTAAAACTTACTCTTTGAATTTGTATACAGAATCACAGACTCACAGAAAACATCCAGTTGGAAGAGACCTCAAACACCATCCAGTCCAACCCTCAACCCAGCACTGAAGGGGCAACACTAAACCATGTTCCTAAGCACCAGGTCCACTAGCTGCTTAAACACCTCCAGGGACTCCACCAATGCCCTGGGCAGTCCATTCCAGTGTTTGATAACCCTCTCTGTGAAGAAATATTTGCTAATATCCAGACTGAACCTCCCCTGGTGCAGCTTGAAACCATTTCCTCTAGTCCTGTCACTTGACATCAAGGAGAAGAGGCTGTGCCCCTCCCTGCTCCAGGCTCCCTTCAGGTAGTTGTAGAGAGTGATGAGGTCTCCCCTGCAGTCTCCTCTTCTACAGACTGAACAGCCCCAGCTCCCTCAGATGCCCCCTGTAGGTCAAGTGCTCGTGGCCCTTCACAAGCCTCGCTGCCCTTCTTTGGACATGCTCCAGCACCTCAGTGTCCCTCTTGCAGTGAGGGGCCCACCAATGAACACAGTATTCAAGATGTGGCCCTCGCCAGTGCAAGTACAGGGAGATGATCACCTCCCTGTTCCTGCTGTCCACAGTGTTTCTAATACAAGCCAGGATGCCACTGACTTTCTTGGCCAGCTAGGCACGCTGCTGACTCATGTTCAGTTGACTGTCAACCAACACCCACAGGTCCATCTCCGAGATGCAGATTTCCAACCACACATCCCCAAGTCTGTAGCTTTACTAGGGAGCTGTTGTGACCCAGACAGAGGACCTGGCACCTGGCCTTGTTGGATATCATACAACAAGCCTGTGGCTTTAGAGGCTGTCACTTAGTGCTTGTGATGCGGTATGAAGCATTTTTTTTCTACATTCTACAAATGGCAGTGTGTTTAATTTTAAAACTTCTAATCTATGACTTGTTTGACAAAGGTGTGACATCTCAAAAGTTTATCCACCCCTGCAACAGTTTGTGCACGTTACCCTTTTATCAGGACCAGTTTTCTTTAAAATGAAAGCTTAGATTTTTATCCTCAATGATCTAAACAATGTCATGGAACAGTGCTAGTAATTAACAGGATACATGATGAAAAATTCTCAGAAAACAAAAAATCATTGCAACTCAGCACGTCAAAGATGTGCTTACACACATAAACAGTTGACTCCTGGACTTCACATCCAGGGGGAACCAGCATTGTGAAATGCCTTGGTATTTGGAATTGTTTGCCAGATAGAAATACAATTTAGAACTTAATCTCACATAATGTCCATCTGTCCTCCAAATATACCCTCCATTAGAGACTGGCCACGAAAACTGGATTTTGTATTACTATGTATCCACCATGTAGCAGAATTTTCAAATAAAAAATTACTTTTTTCAAAAATTAGCTTTGCCTCATTAGAATAGAATGGAATAGAATAGACCAGACCAGGTTGGAAGAGACCTTCAAGATCATCGTGTCCAATCTATCATCTAACGTCACCTAATGAACTAAACTATGCAACCAAGCACCCTATCAAGTCTCCTCCTGAACACCTCCAATGATGGCAACTCCACCACCCCCCCAGGCAGCCCATTCCAATGGGCAATCATTCTCTCTGTGAAGAATTTCTTCCTAACACCCAGTCTGAATCTCCCCTGGTGCAGCTTGAGATTGTGTCCTCTTGTTCTGGTGCTGGTTGCCTGGGAGAAGAGACCAGCCCCTGCCTGTCTACAACCTCCCTTCAGGTAGTTGTAGACAGCAATAAGGTCTCCCCTGAGCCTCCTCTTCTCCAGGCTAAGCAACCCCAGCTCCCTCAGCCTCTCTTCATAGGGCTTATGTTTGTTTAGTGATTAATCATCCTATCAGAAAATAAAAGCATGAATTTAGGCAGCCTCATTAAGTCAAAGATCAAATTATCAGCTATAAAAGGCCCATATCTCTTCCTTCTGATTAATGCTTTTTCTAATCAACAGCCTGAAGTCAGCACAGGTATTTGAAGATGCATTGGAATATCTAATACTATCACACTGACGTCTCCACATAAGCTTTCTATCCGTCAGTAGAGTGGAAAATTTACCTTCTTTCTGACTTGCTGGTCTTTGGAAGAATGGGCTTTCACATGCTTTCTCAAGGAACTTGGATCTGTGTATCGTTTAGTACATCCAGGAATCTGACATGCATAAGGTTTCTAAGACAAAAATACAATGGTTAAAGCGATTGTTAAATGACAGGTTATTTTAACTCAACAGAAACCTTCACAAGCCTTGAGAGGCTGCAAACCACATTACTACAGAACATAGATCTTGTACATTATTACAGGTGGAATGCTTGGTAATTAATTAGAAAGGGAAAGAAGGAAAGCAAGGCTTGTAATCTGGAAGGCAAACCAAATGAACGCTTTCATTACGGCACCTGTCATTGGCACCTTGTTTTTTTTTCTAATCAGTACAATGAATATTGCTAGTTATACTCACAATTCTTCCACCCTCAGAGCAATCTTTGATACAATCAGAAATTACATTCTTTAGTGAATCAGGTAAAGAAACTGCAGTAAAGGCCCAAATAGACTGGTTAGGATTATATAAGCATCTGCTTCAGAAAAAGAAAACAAGAAAATGTGTTAGTTTACTACATTACAAAGAGAGCAAGCAAAAACCAAAGCAACCATTGAATACTAATGTTCCAAAAATACCACATACAAAAATGCACACTTTAATGTGAGGAACAAGACAAACTCCTCCGGCTCATGCTTTCTAGTGACACGTCAGTTTAGATAGATGCCACTCCTACAATACTTTTAGAGTTTTCTTAGAAGAAATTCTAATAAATCTGATTCACCAAATAATTATCAATCTCTATAAATACCCCCTGCTGCCTGTTCTAACCTTTCTAGGTCCACAGTACAGAGTATTAAATGAACATTAGGTCCAACCGTTTGCCGAAATCACCTGTTTTCCCATTTAGCCATTTCTGTTTCACAAAGCATTTCCAAAAACACCTTGTACAAATTATTAACTTGCCATCCATGCTACTGGCTCTTTGAAATGCACAATTTGAGTTTTGTGACAGCCATTTCATTAAACTAGCATGGTTCTTGTTTTCTTTTAGACTTCTGCCCTTTGGAAATTGCTTGTACTCTGACAAAACCACAATCTTTTGTTATGAAACAGAAGGGTTTAAACAAATCTCAGCTGTCACTCAAATTCACAAGTAACAATTTGGTGGCACGAAAACTTTTAGATTTACAAAATTAAGTCTTATCCTCTTGCCTTTCTGGTACATGTCCCACAATTAAGACTTAGTTATTTGGGGTTTTTTTGTTTGTTTGTTTGTTTTCTTTTTTTTTCCACCAGAGAATAGCAGATGGTTTCTGTCTCTGCACAGTGACTTACATTCCCTGAAGATCACCAAAGTGGGAGAAACTTACTGCCTCCATATTCAGTAAAGCCCACCAAGGGGTGACTTGTTTATCGACTAGTTTGGCCCATCTGTATCCATGGTTACACTACTGCATCACACCCGAAACGGCTTAAACAGCCTCATTAGACCCTTCCCCCTTCTATCTCTAAGGTTATGGTCTAGCTGCTGCCACCAAGCTGAAGGAAAGGAGCATATGTCTAATGCACAGGAGATCGCAATGGGACTTCTGCTTCCTTACAGTGTCCAAATGTGTCCTCTGATGCTTGGCACGGTCGCTGGAGTTGCTGAATGCTTTCTGGCAGCCCAGGTGCTGGCAAAGGTAGGGCTTTTCACCCGTGTGGCTCCTTAAGTGAATCTTGAGATTTTCTAGTCTGGAAAAGGCTTTCTTGCAACCTTCAAACTAGAAAAGAGAAAGAAATTATTTGGAAGAAAAGCACACATGGTAAATTGTAAGAGCAAACACTCAATAGGAAGGTGAAAGGGCTTGCAGTGACCTCCAGAATGCTATGGCTGGATGCCTCTCTAGTAGTGAGGAAAGCTTGACTTCTCACTGTGGGTGCTGCGTCAGAGTTTGAACCATTTGGACCATAAGAATGTATTTATCTTTCCTGTATGTGGCTGATCTAGGAAACTATGTTCTACTTCCATTTTACAGATAGGACACTGAGACCCAAAGAGACTGGTCAGCTCAAAGGCCTTGCTGAAGTCCAGGTAGACTACATCCACAGCCTGCCTCACATCCACCAGGTGGGTCACCTGATCATAGAAGGAGACCAGGTTGGTCAGGCAGGACCTGCCCTTCCTAAACCCATGCTGGCTGGGCCTGATCCCTTCGACATCCTGTAAGTGGTGTGTGATTGCACTCAAGATGACCTGTTCCATAATCTTGCCTGGCACTGAGGTCAGGCTGACAGGTCTGGAATTCCCTGGCTCCTCCTTCCGCCCCTTCTTGTGGATGGGCATCATGTTGGCCAGCTTCCAGTCTTCTGGGACCTCTCCAGTGAGCCAGGACTGCTGAAAAATGATGGAGAGCAGCTAGCCCAGCTCATCTGCCATCTCTCTCAGCACCCTAGGATGGATCCCATCTGGTTCCATGGACTTGTGGGGATCCAAGTGGTTGAGCAGGTCTCTAACTACATCCTCCTGGATCACAGGGGAACTCTTCTGCTCCCTGACTCCATCTGCCAGCTCTGCAGGCCAGCTGTCTGGAAGACAACCTGTCCTGCTATTAAAAATTGAGGCAAAGAAGGTGTTAAGTACCTCTGCCTTTTCCTCATCTTTTCTTATTATGTTTGCCTCTGTGTCCACTAAGGAGTGGAGGTTGTCCTTGTCCCTCTTCTTGCTGTTAATATATTTATAAAAGCATTTTTTGGTTGCCCTTCACAGCAGAGGCCAGTCTAACCTCTAAATGGCCTTTTGCCTCTCTAATTTTTTTCCTACATGACCTAGCAACCTCCTTAAACATTTCATGGGTTACTTCTCCTTCCTTCCAAAGAAGGAACTGCGTGTCCACCACACACTGCCTTTTTCCCTTAATTCACCCAGAAGCTCCCTGCCCATCCAGGCTGGCTGTTTACCCCAGTGGCTCATCTTCCGGCACATTGGCACACCCTGCTCCTGCACCTTCAAGAATTCATTCTTGAAGCAGGTGCAGCCCTCCTGGACCCCTTTATTTTTAAGGGCTGTTTCTCAAGGTACCTGCTGAGTTAGTTCCTTGAGTAACCTGAAGTCTGCACTCCAGAAGTCCAGAGTGGAGGTTTTGTTGCTGCTCCTCTTAGCTTGACTGCAAATTGCAAACTCAATTATATATTCAGTTATATATTCAAACTACCTCAGACAGGTGACCTAGACTTAACAGGAACTTGGCAATGAATAATTGTCCAGAACAGCAGTTTCACAGATGTACAGTTCAGATCAGACCTAGCTCTTCCTTTGCCAGCTAACTCATATTAATCCATTATTAGTTGCATATGACCACATAGATGCATTCCTTAAAAACTTGACACAGTGTGTTTTGGTTTTCCATTGAAAATTTCTGTGGTCCCTTTCCAACTACTTGTACATTTACCCTGGATACGAAATACAGGACCAAAAATTCAGTAGAACTCTTAGCAGTGCTAGACATTCAAGTAATGTGAATTTTCTCAGTCAAGTTCCTCTTATTCATTCATTCAAAGATCATATTAGCCCTATGTAAGTCATAGCATTTTACAGAGGTTTTTCATTTCAGTTGGTACACTAAATTCATACTCAGACTCACTTTTTGCTAGGCAGATTTTCTCATCTGGTAAATATAAGCTAAATGTCTTCACTCTTGCGTGCATTGTTTTCATTTGGAGGCTTTATCGTGCAACTTTTTATAATGCAGTAATTCAACTATGCCAAGCAGATCATCTGTAACTGTGTGGCTCTGCTAGTCCCTGTTAAAAGTACATGGTTTAACTATTCAGCACCATTATTTTGAAAAAGAAAAAAAAAAGAAAAGAAAAAGTGAAGCACTCTTTTCCTAGGGTGTACCCTGCTACCTGAATGTAATACAAACACCTTAAACTCACAGAACCATGGAATCATCTAGGTTGGAAAGCGCCTTTGAGATCGTCAGCCTAACCATAAACCACTAATAAGTGGTATTCCTAAGTACCAGGTTTACACATCTTTGGAATGACTCCACAGATGGTGACTGAGTCACTTCCCTGGGCAGCTCGTTTCAATGCCTGATAACCCTGTTGATGAAGAAATTTTTCCTAATATCCAACCTAATCCTCTCCTGGTACAATCTGAGGCCATTTCCTCTTGTCCTCTTGTTACTTGGGAGAAGAGTTCAACTCCCACCTCTCTATATGTGCTTTCAGGTAGTTATAAAGATCTCTTAGGATTCAAAAATGTCATGTGGTTCAAACATCTAAACCACTGGAGAAACCAAATTTCAATACCACAGGCATTTCATCAGCAGTATTTTATATTCCACTCCGTACTGATCCCCATCAGCACTTGGACAAAATTCAGTGAAGACCTTCTATGGAAACACCATAATCTGCCTATGATTCCACATTTGAATTACATTTAAGATTTGTTAATTAATAATATGGACAGTTTTAAATAGTCTGCTTGTATCATCCACTATTTAATAATACCACTACAGAAACAGTATTGGTTTTTTCCTTTTTCTTTCTCCATCCCAGACTGTAGAAGTAACAGCTTGATGACACACAGTCCCTCAAAGAACTGATGGGTATGAATCATAGAATTGTTAGGATTGGAACAGACCTCAAGGATCATCTAGTTTCAAGCTCCCTGCCATGGGCAGGGACACCTCACACTACATCAGGTTGATCAGAGCCACATCCAGCCTGGCCTCAAAAACCTCCAGGGATGAGGCTTCTGCCACCTCCCTGGGCAACCTGTTCCAGTGTCTCACTACTGGAGGAGGACTTCAAGATGTTTCATGGAAACAGAGAACCTGATTCAACAGATATTGAATGACCCAAACCTGTGTGAGTAAATGTTGCCTCTGCCTCATGTAGCACTACTGTCTGGACATCAACCTGATCTCGATTCGCAACAGTAGGTTGCCTGCACAAGCTGCATGACATGCTTACTGTAGTAATATTCATAAGCTGACCATAAGCATGACAGAGAAAAGTCTTGAAACCTAGACACTTGAGCATGTTATCTGAATGAATACACAAGCCATTTCTGACTTTTAGGGAATGATGTCATCCATGAATGCATAGAAACAAATGGAGGGGGGAAAAAAAAAGTAGAGGAAAAAATAAATCCAGAATGGCACACATGCAAGGCTATAAACCAAATCATTGAACTGTTCAGTAGTTCTGTAGCATTTTAAAAGGACTGATTAGCAGATAAAGTGCAAATTAATTATTTAACAATGTTTAAGTCTATCCGTCAATTAATTTTGAATGCTCTGATGTACTGCTTCTGTGTCAGCACCAATGCAATTGGTATGACAAGGATAAAGTATCTTTCCCCAGCTTTGCATTTATCACATGAACAGATGTAAAAGCTGTTCTTTATATGGCTTTCAAACAAGAACGATGCATTTTGAGCCTTAATTAATAGTCTTTTAAAAAGCATTTCCCCTCCTCAACAGCATTAGTAGGGTGCTGCTCCGCAAGAGATGTAAGGGCTCTCAGAAAATTGGAAGTAAGACCTCATATGAAAACCTTTCAAAGAGCTTTTTTATTGCTCCAGACTCTCCTGCCTGGCAATCTTGTGAACAACACATAATTAGTGTCAGACATCATTCAAACTGCTGACATCAGGTGCTCATCAAGGAGGAGGAAGCATGCCACAACTGAGATTTAAAAGCCCAGGTTCATTTCACATAAAAGAAGTTCCATGCTTTTAACCCTAAAAGTGTTTAAATGGAGAGAAACGTAGCATTCATAGCAACATTTCATAATAGTTCATCCATTTCTGTCTGAGTAGACTGCAGTTTGTGACATGGTGAATGAATGCTTTGGTGGACACACAGTGTCCAGGCTATATTTTCCTCAAATCTATGCAAAGGCTGTGGTTTATTTTCTGCTGTTTTGGTTAATCTTATGAACTACTACAACATCCTGGAAATTTTTGCGCTAGTAAATAATGACTGACTAAATTTATATATGTTGCATGAAACTATCAATGCTTGATTGCCCAATCATCAATGACAACTTGGTCCAAAGCTTATTGAAGTAATTAGATTGAATTAGATCATTGAATTGTTTTGATTGGAAAAGACCTTTAAGATCATTGAGTCCAACCATCAGCCTCTCCTGGAGCCTGTTCTGCAGAGTTCTGCATGCCTGCTGTCCCTCACCCTGGCGGCAATGCTGGCCATGGCATCCTCTTTAACATCTTCATTGATGATATGGATGAGGGGGTTGAGTCAGTCATCAGCAAGTTTGCAGATGACACCAAGTTGGGAACAGATGTTAGTCAGTTGGAGGGTCGAAAGGCTCTGCAGAGGGACCTCGACCGACTGGACAGATGGGCAGAGTCCAATGGGATGGCATTTAATAAGTCCAAGTGCCGGGTGCTGCACTTTGGCCACGGCAACCCCATGCAGAGCTACAGGCTGGGGTCAGAGTGGCTGGAGAGCTCCCAAACAGAGAGGGACCTGGGGGTGCTGATTGACACCTGCCTAAACATGAGCCAGCAGTGTGCCCAGGTGGCCAAGAGGGCCAATGGCATCCTGGCCTGTATTAGGAATAGTGTGGCCAGCAGGAGCAGGGAGGTCATTGTGCCCCTGTACTCTGCATTGGTTAGGCCACACCTTGAGTACTGTGTCCAGTTCTGGGCCCCTCAGTTTAGGAAGGACATCGAGTCACTTGAACGTGTCCAGAGAAGGGCAACAAGGCTGGGGAGAGGCCTTGAGCACAAGCCCTATGAGGAGAGGCTGAGGGAGCTGGGATTGTTTAGCCTGGAGAAGAGAAGGATCAGAGGTGACCTCATTGCCCTCTATAACTACCTGAAAGGTGGTTGTAGACAGGAGGGGGTTGGTCTCTTCTCCCAGGCAACCAGCACCAGAACAAGGGGACACAGTCTCAAGCTGTGCCAGGGGAGGTTTAGACTCGAGGTGAGGAGGAAGTTCTTCACTGAGCGAGTCATTCGTCATTGGAATGGGCTGCCCAGGGAGGTGGTGGAGTCGCCGTCCCTGGAGGTGTTCAAGGGGAGATTGGACGTGGCACTTGGTGCCATGGTCTAGTTGTGAGGTCTGTTGGAACAGGTTGGACTTGATGATCCTTGGGGTCTCTTCCAGCCTTGGTTATACTGTGATACTGTGATGTTCTGGTGGGCGTGAGGATCCCCTCATGCACCCCACAAGCCCCTTCCTCACTGGCCCAGACAGCGCTCCTACTTCAGCTATTCCCAGTAGATTCCACTAAAATTTTACAATCCCACACTGTGTAAGTAAAAAAAAAACAAAAAAAAAAATACAAAACTGGACAAAGCCTTAACTAAATTGTTATTTATCTTCTTTGTACTTGCTACTTCAAGCTAAAATTATACATTGCACTTATTATGAGTCAGATGTAAGATTTATGGGACTGCTTCTGGCTATAAGGCTCATATTTTAAGCACTGCTGACTAAGAAGCTTTCTATGCGTATGTGTGTACAGAATGAGATCAATAAACTATATCTAATCTGATTTCAGTTTTTCAATGCATCCACCATTTTGCATGCATTTTAAGTAAGAGGAGCTAAATACTGCTGCTATAACTGGAAAATACAATTAAAACAATTAAAAAAAAAGAATGCAGATTAAAATGTTATACATTGGTTAACATCTGGGAAATTGAATTGGGCTACTTTTTAACCAGGCACCCAGGAGAAGATAGTCTCCTGCAACCTGTCTGAACAAAAGGTTCAAAAAAAGGAAAGTTATGATGTAGTTGCCATCACAGAAACATGGTGGGATGACTTACATGACTGGAGCACTGTAATTGATAGCTACAGGCTACAGGCATGAGATTTAACACATCCAAGTGCTGGGTTCTACATATTGACCGCAACAACCCCATGCAGTGCTGCAGGCTGGGGTCAGGGTGTCTGGAGAGTGGCCAGACAGAAAGGGACCTTGGGGTAGTGGTCGATAGAAGGCTGAACATGAGCCAGCAGTGTACCCAGGTGGCCAAGAAGGTCAATGGCATCCTGGCCTGTACCAGGAACAGCATAGCCAGCAGGAGCAGGGAGGTCATTCTGCCCCTGTACTCCACACTGGTTAGGCCACACCTCGAGTACTGTGTCCAGTTCTGGGCCCCTCAGTTTAGGAAAGATGTTGAGTTACTGGAATGTGTCCAGAGAAGGGCAACAAAACTGGGGAGGGGTTTGGAGCACAAGCCCTATGCAGAGAGGCTGAGGAAGCTGAGGTCGCTTAGCCTGGAGAAGAGGAAGCTCAGGGGAGACCTCATTGCTGTCTACAACTACCTGAAGGGAGGTTGTAGCCAGATGGGGGTTGGTCTCTTCTCCCAGGCAACCAGCACCAGAACAAGAGGACACAGTCTCAAGCTGCTCCAAGGGAGGTTTAGGCTGGAAGTTAGGAAGAAATTATTCACAGAAAGAGTGATTGTCCATTGAAATGGGCTGCCCAGGCAGGTGGTGGAGTCACCATCACTGGAGGTGTTTAAGAAGAGACTGGATGGGGCACTTCGTGCCATGGTTTAGTTGATTAGATGGTGTCAGGTGTTAGGTTGGACTCGATCTCAAAGGTGTTTTCCAACCTGGTTAATTCTGTATTCCATATTAAAATTTCACTTTATCACTCATGCTGTACACATTTGGCTGAGTACTTCCATATCTGGACAGATGAGTTTATCAAGAAAATTTAATATTCTTTCCAAGGAGAACAGTATTCAAAGAGAACACTCTGGTTTTGGCTCAGGCAAAAGAAACAGGAACAGTGGATTAAGAATGCCACCAAATTGCAGAAAAGTTGGAAAAGGAAAATGGGTGAGGAACTGTCTCCACCCACAATATTCTTTTAGTGTGAGAACTCTCTTTTACAGATGGTTCATCGATCAATGTATTACGCTTCTTTTCATTTCAATACTCTGGATATCTTCATACTTCTCATATTCTAGAAACCTGAACCACAGCATATACTCTTATTTTATAGGTAACACTATGCCTAAAGACACAAATATCTCAGCTGAAATGAAGCACAGTACACTCAATCATATTTATACCCTGAAATAATGGTGTCAAGATATTAATTCACTATGGAGATGTCTTTTGTTTTCATTTCTTAGTAAGTATGGCCATTTCAGCCTTGGAAGATACTTCTGTTGCTGTAGAGAAAGTAAATAATATGACAAGTCCCTTCAAAAGAAACTATGACTGAACACATCAGGTGCAACTGATTCAAAAACATGTTGTACAGAAACCATTAGAGGAAGAATGAACAATTTGGGAATACTTTCATTCCTTCATTTTGGAAGACAATGCTCCTGATTTTTGTTGTTGCTTGGTGGTTTTGTTTTGTTGTGTCCTCCCCCCCTTTCTTCTTCCTCCTTGGCTTTTAAGAAAGGTTATCTTCAATCATCTTGCAACTGAGGTCACCATCTGTATTCATGCAGCTTTCCCTACTAAAAGTTGTCAGAGTTCTAGAATCTTTCACTGTTAAAACATCTACTATTATTGCTAAATCCCAGAGAAGTCACCTAGATTTGAACACTTCTTCCTTCTAGTAAACTTAGGAAAACTCAATAACCTTTTGTCAAGTAAAACTCAGTTACTTTCTTGCAGGTATTTTAAAATATATATGCAGGAACACTGCCTTCCCCAACAATACAGATTCAAACACCTAGCTGCATATCATTTCCATAGCAGAGATCTGTACAGGGTATCAACCCAGAGATAAGCTAAAAATTGAGACCATTGGCTTTAAAACATGGACCTGAGGGAGTGTATATCATATTCTCACTGGCATGATTCTGTTTGTTTAGAGTATTTTACTTAGTGAATTTCTTAAAGGAATAAATGTTAACCTCTATCACACTAAGTCAAAACAAACAAACAAAAAAAGGAAGGATTAAAATATCACGGAAGCTCTGAACCCATAGCCCAAAGGGGAAACAAACATGAGTGTAGAGGGTTCTCCATCATCAAACTGTGTCCAAATTCAGATTATTCATGATCATTCTGTTTTCTACAAATAGAAATATAGAATAGAAACATCTAAAGAGGAATACTGCATTCTATCCTATCCTATCCTATCCTATCCTATCCTATCCTATCCTATCCTATCCCATCCTGTCCTATCCTATCCTATCCTATCCTATCCTATCCTATCCTATCCTATCCTATCCTATCCTATCCACTCCTGTCCTGTCCCTGTTCAACTTAAAGTGCCTGAAAACATAACACCATAATGCATACAGGAAGAGCCATCATTAGGATAATGGAAAGTGCTTAGCCAAGCCTTGACTTGCATTTAGAAGTTCAAGGTTCACTAGAAAAATGCACCAAGCAAAATACTCATAAAGACAAATCTCTTAATTTTAATACTAACATACCTGTTGCATTTTTTTCTGACAAATTGGCTTAATCAAAAGTAACTTCTTGCATAAACACAATTTTAGTTTACACCTATGAACAAAATAATTATTAAACTAACAGAGGATTAAACTGTTGTTTCTGTTCTGACTTGTAATGTTGTGAGGAGTCTCTTTTCCAAGTAAACTGTCTCATAGGGAAAGCACAGTTTGATTTCAAGAACTAAAAACTTCTGGATTCTCCATTACACAGTAACTTAGACCACACAATTTTTTGGAAACATCCTATGACAGGAACATATTGTTTCATTAATGTCTCCTGTTGAATTAACGAGAAGTTTAAGCCACTCAACTAATGCCATCTTCAAGATGCATTTAGTTCACACTATAGAAAGGACTGTTTCTATTATGCTCTGGCAGAATCAGTAAGTATTCAAAATGGTAGAAAAACTTCTTGGATAATAGGGGGGGTTTGGTGGTGGTGGTGTTTTTGGCTGTTTGTTTGTTTTGGGTTTTGTTTGTTTGCTTGCTTGCTTTTCCCCCTACATATTACTAACAATTTATAAAAGCATATCTGTGAACCAACCAATCTCACTTAACTGGCAAAGAAGCAATAAGAAAATTAGAATCATGCCTCAAGTCTTAATTATTAAATTAAGGCTAAAAATAGAACTTTTGCCATTTAAAATTCCATATTTTGACAAAAATTTGTATATTCTTCTGTATCTAAGGAAATGTATTTTCACAGCATGAACTCCAAGGAACAGGGTTTCCAAGCTTCTTCAGCTAATTACTTCAAAAGGGTGAAAGAAACTGGAAAACATATATCCTTTTCATTGGAAGCAAGTGCTCTGCTTCCATTAGAAGATATTTTATTTATTAACACAGGGTGCTTCACTATGAATTTATAAAAGGAATTCAGCAGGAATCTCAGAGCCACAATGCTTTTTTAAGGAAAAAGATGTCTACCACTATGCAGTTGTAACATTGCACAGTTTAAGGGAGAGGGCTGGAGGAAAGAGCTTTCCTGAGTCTATTCACACACAGAGGAACTTTTTCTCCAAAAGGTTCATTGTTGATTCATAAATGAGAAGAGATTACATTTATATTGTCAAAAGTACTCTTCTTTAAATTGAGAATGGCATGTATCCAGCTCTAGCACAGGAATTTCAGATGTCTAACTAAATAAAATGTATAGTTTCTTTTTTTCAGTGTACTTACCATTTTAATTTTAAATAACATTTTGAATATTATACCAATGAATCCCTCCAATGTCTACATGAGAAAAGAGGGGGAAAAATTACTCTAGTCTGCACAAAGGATTTGAGGCCACACATATTATTCACAGAAAGAGTTACTGGCCATTGGAATGTGCTGCCCAGGGAGGTGGTGAAGTCACTGTGCCTGGAGGTGTTCAAAAAAGTATTGGACGTGGCACTTGAAGCCATGGTTTAGTTAGTCACGAGATGTTGGGTGATAAGTTGGACTTGATGATGTCTGAGGTCTTTTCCAACCTTATCAATTCTATGATCCTGTGATATAGTGGAAGGGAGACGGTGATACAATGGAGATGAATATATTAAATTAAGCTGAGCAGCCACAACATTACCTGTATCATTAATAATATTTTCTTATAAATGTGCAGTGGTGACCAAAACATTAAGGAGGTTGTGATCCCACGATATATCTCCTTCTAAATAAATGATTCCAAAGCTTTTTCCCTTGAACTGGCTTTTAGGACCATTTTTTGAAACATAATCTGTGCATCTTCATAGCTATAGCTACCCACTATACTTGATTGCAAAGATTACTTGGTTATCCTCTAACTGTACTATTAACTTCAAACTTCTTTCTGTTTGGGAAATGGATCTGACATGTACAAGTTTTTCTATCTCCATTTTGTAATACTTGCTACCATGATAGTGCCATCTCAGTGCTCTTTCACAGGAAGTTTTAATCCTGACATTGTACATAAAAAGCAAAGAGTATGTTACTTTGTGCTCCTTCTAATTTTTTGGATGCATTAAAAACATACAGAAGTTACACTCATGATCATATTAATAAGTAAACATTAATAATTTTCTAACAATTCACATGGTTAATTTTGGTTTACAGTTGTGTCATATTCACCTGAACTGTCTGAGGCATCCAGTAAACACTCTATAGTATTTAAAATCCAGCCTATGCATTCCCCAACTACACAGTTAGAAATGCAAAGAAAGGTCATGTTATAATGTTAATTTCATTCATTTTAGAAACTGATAAAACTGATATAAAAATATCAGATTTAATTTTAAAACCTGATAATTTTTGAAAGACAATATGGTATTGTGAAATAAAAATTGAAGTTCTGTATTGAAAGTGGTAAAATGATGTTTAATTTTTTTTCTGCTGCATTCCTCCTAATTTAGATGAGGTAATTTGCTGATTTTCACAGCAATCTGTTCATTGCTTTTGATAGACCCTAGCTGCATTTCCCAATAAATAAAATATTAATAAAAATATTAGCTCAGAAATAGCAACAAGTCATGCAGACAAAAAAAAATAATAAATTGCCTCCACAGAAAAAAAATGAGAAATAAACATACTGGGTTTAATTCAGATTAATTTATGCCTTATTGAAAACTGTCCAGACTAGTATCTGTATGGCTAATGAAAAATATGGAAAACTACCCAGAAGTTTACTATTCAGCAAGAATGTAAGCCAATGAAAACAGAGCAAAACAACAAGGTTCTTAATCAACCTTAATATGATTGTATTGCTGCCAGCCCATACTATAACAGTTCTGTTCTAATAATCGAGTCCCCATCTGCATTCCTTGAACATGCAGCACTTCCTACTGAAGTAAGTAGGAATTCTGGAAATGCAAGGAATGTAGAATTAGTTTCTTAATCCTTAGGCCACAATCCATGACAATTACAGTGCCTCGACTTGCAATATTGCTGGCTGAACAGCTTGGCAGCACCTTTTAGAGCATTAACACTAGGATTCTGCTGATATAGCCTAGAAATCATATCAAAACCTTGCCTCTGCACTCTTATCTGTAATAAGTAAAGTTAAACTGAGCAATCAAAAGTTTAACCTGAAACACATTTTGAGCTGTCTTGCAGTGTAGCCTTACATCTTCTTCCCCAGCCGTCCCTAGTTAAAGGAGGAATCAATAATACAACTCATGACCTTATCACTCTCTACAGCTACCTGAAGGGAGGTTGTAGACAGGCAGATGTTGGTCTCTTCTACCAGGCAGCCAGTACCAGAACAAGAGGACATAGTCTCAGGCTGTGCCAGGGGAGGTTTAGGTTTGTTGTGAGGAATCAGTTCTATACAGAGAGAGTGATTGCCCATTGGAATGGGCTGCCTGGGGAGGTGGTGAAGTCGCCATCATTGGAGGTGTTCAGGAGACTTGATGGGGTGCTTGGTTGCATGGTTTAGTTGATTAGGTGGTGTTGGATTGGTTGAGGGGTTGGACGCGATGATCTTGAAGGTTCTCTTCCAACCTGGTTTATTCTATTCTATTCTATTCTATTCTATTCTATTCTATTCTATTCTATTCTATTCTATTCTATTCTATTCTATTCTATCCTATCCTATCCTATCCTAGACTTCCCCTGACCTGACAAGGTTACTTCCACAGCTGTCCTTTCATGGTAACACACAGGATAATATTCACCTCACAATTTAAGAGGGAACAATTGTGGAAAACAAAAGAAAAGTACTTGCATTGTAATGAGTGGGAGTGCAGCACAACAGCAGCCAGCCAGAGGATGTTTCTTACCGCACAAGTAAACTACATGCAAATTTCTAGCAATATTCAAAAGGCACTTCCCAGTTCAGTAAATGTTCTCTATTCTTGGCTGCTTAGCACCCTCAGCTTTTTTCAATTAGGTCATGATTGTTCAGAAACCAATAATAAGAAGAAAGCTCTGGAGAAAGGATTAAGCCCTCTATATAATGGAAAAATAATATAAATTAGAAATTCTTTCAGAATCTGGAGTATGGATTCTGTAATCTTCCATCCTGCTGGGAAATGTAATAAGAATAAAGCAGAAATAAGCTTTTTTTTTTTTTTTTTGCTTCATTTGATTTATTCTGCTGAAAACTATCTGCAACTAAATCTCAAAATTTGTGACAAGCCAGACAATACTCCCACATGTTGTAAGCCTCTGAGTTAAAAAGAAAGCTGGGAAAGCTTACAGAAACCCACCTGGTGAGCAAGCTCTCCAGATTCAAGAGGCCAAGATAGATTGTATGGATACAATGCAAGCATGCCTTGAGTGTGAGAAGGTAGGGACAAGCTTAGGTGCTGGCAGTACAGTTCTTCACTGCAGTGTGGCCTCAGAAGAAAAATGATTTTCAAAATGACCATCAGATTTGACCAATGGGTATGAGTTAGCTAAGGATGAGAAAATGAATGGAAGAGGTTAGAGGCTGAAAAACTTAATGTATTTGCTACCTTTCACTATTGCTCTGCAGCAGAATTAACTGAAAACCAATGATTATGCTTTGAATTTTAAATGAAAATGAAGAAAATGTGGAGGAAAAAAAGTAAGTTAAAACAGAATGCTAGAAGCAGAAAACAGCATCTTCTTCTTTTAGGACAGAAAATCACTTTTCTAGTATGTTCAACGTCAAATTGAGGATGACATTTGCTATGATCCCATGCCAGTAATAACAACAGCGAGAGAAAACACCACAAGTTATTCTCAACCTTTTGGTGCAGGGTACCCATGTGAAAGGAACCAATATGTACAAATACATACAAAAGGAAAGAAAATAAGGCTGTTCTTCCTCCCCTTCCTCCTCCTTGTTAACATCAGAACAGACAGATTAAGGAAGTAGCATGATTTTCAGATAATGGTTAGTGTTTACAGCCTTCTGACCTCACATTTAATGTCACCAAAGCTGAACTCTCAGTTCTGAGAGTTCATAAACTGAGTTTGTACTACGTCACCTGCAATTCAGGTACACAAGAAAGCTTGGCTCCTTGAAGATGTTCCTCATAGCAGATAGAAAAATACATTTGGTGTCAGCAGAAATCACATTGTGAGTGTATGTGAGGCTGTGTTTCAGGCAGTCCCCGGTTAGAATAGGACTATGAGCCTGGGTCAGATGTCTGGAGTCAGGACAAAGAGAAGTCACTCCACCCAGGCTGTCAACAGTGAATCAAAGCTAATGCCTGAGATAACAATGCAATGCAGAATCAGAGAGTACAGATATGTTGGCCTTGCTTTTGAAGGAGGCAGGACCACAGATAAATCAACAAATATATCTGGGTACCAGAAAAAAGACATGGGATTCAGAGCAAAAGCTGAGCACACAGGACATGATCTGAGGGACCAGGCAAGGTGTGGAGCTGGACCACACCCAGCAATACTGCTGGTACCATAGTGTTTTCAGAACTGTGGTTGGAGGACAGTATTTTTCTCCTGAAGAGCTCAGCAGTCAACAGCTTCTGCCTAAGAGCAATGGTCACTGCTTGTCTTTTCTAATTCACAAGGTTATTAGTCCTCTTGTCCCACAGACTATGCAAAACCTATGTGAATTTCCTTGAAAAGCTGCAACTCATTTGAGATATAGGGGCTTTTGGTCCCATGTACTGAGAGGCCACCTTAGGCAACACAATCCTTGTGACAAAAAGCCTGTGGCAAAGGGACTAAGAAGGACTGATACAAGTATTCCCTTGGGGTGAGACCAAAAAAAATTCACCTCTGAAAAATGTAATTCACAAAACACTGAGGAATGCAATAGAGGTAAAGTGCTGTTGATTTTTTTTGTTTTAAATCTTTCATCTTTCTAATCAAGTTAAATAATTCATACAACATTTACAACCCTCATTCAATGTTTAAAATAACAGAGACATCTACAAAGCTCAGAGGTGTGCTGAAATCTTTTCCATCCCTTGAACTCCTGGGAAAAGTGCTATGTAAGCAGTGTAGAAAGATAATTTCTAAGTAATTTAGGACTATGGAAATTTTCTTCTGTTTCACTGCACAGGTTCTCCAATGCGTTTAGTAATGCATTTCCTTCCCCTGAAAGTCTAAGGAGATGAGCCTTTTATACATGAACGGTTCTCACCATGCAGCTGGGGCTTAAGCAATGATAATCCTTAAGTGATCATTATAAAGAAAGAGTAGATAGGGGAATTCAGGAATAGAATAGAATAGAATAGAATAGAATAGAATAGAATAGAATAGAATAGAATAGAATAGAATAGAATAGAATAGAATAGAATAGAATAGAATAGACCAGGTTGGAAGAGACCTTCAAGATGATCGTGTCCAACCTATCATCCAACACCACCTAATCAACTAAACCATGCAACCAAGCATCCTGTCAAGCCGCATCCTGTCAAGCCTCATCCTGAACACCCCCAGCGACGGCGACCCCACCACCTCCTCGGGCAGCCCATTCCAATGGGCAATCACTCTCTCTGTGTAAAACTTCCTCCTAACCTCCAGCCTAAACCTCCCCTGGCACAGCCTGAGACTGTGTCCTCTTGTTCTGGTACTGGTTGCCTGGGAGAAGAGACTAACCTCTGCCTGACTACAACCCCCCTTCAGGTAGTTGTAGACAGCAATAAGGTCACCCCTGAGTCTCCTCATGCAGGGTGTTAGTCACAAGCCCTGATAAACCTAATAATTTTGTTATCATGCAACAGATGTAACTTTTGAGGGAAGCCTTGAAGGGTTTACAAACTTCACAGAAACAGAACACATTAGCAATAAATCCAGGGCTAGGATGATGAAAGCCAGTCTAGAGCATGCAAGGCCAGGCAGAAGAATATGATTCATATAAAAGTGACAGGAAGAAAAGTAAGATTGGTAAGCAAGGCATACTAAAGATGATATACCATTCCTTAACTGAAATGTTTGTTCAGTGAGTGAATTACAAGACTTCTATTTATTTATGTGCTTTGCCTGGCACCACTATTGATTATGGAATACTTAGAGGACATTTTAGATTATACATTAATTACTGTACCCATTTTTTACTGCTTATGGGTACAGCCAAAACTCAGCAGGTAACATCTGCAGGTTCAGAAGCACAAGTAGAAGTAGGAGATGACCTATGCAATTTTCTGAGGGCAAGGACAACAAGCTTTGAATTACACAAAAAACCCAACCCAAACCAAAAAACAACAAAAAGACCCCCACACCACGACTCAGTAAATAACTACTCTTAGAACCTACCACCTGCTACATGTTTGTGCAGGAAGTTAAGGGTTTTTTTCTCCTCTCCTTGGTGGATATTGCATTCTTCTTAGTATGCATTTCCCCTTGGCAACTTAACAGTTACCATATTCACTGTGAATCATTACAGCATTCAATAGTCCTTGAAATGAATATTTTCCCTCTGTGAAAAGAAGTCTTAGAGAAACTACAGCAGAAATTACAGCTGTCTTTGCACTATTGGCCAAAACTATTGTGCTTGATTTTTTAAACTGACAATAAAAACTTCATTTTCTATTTTAATGGTCTGTACCATTAAGACAAAGCCAGATGACAAAAATACAGATGAGTACACAACACAAAATTAATTCAAAATGGACAGGAGATGAAGCTTACATGAGCTAATGGAAACAGAAAACTAACTCTGAGCCTGGATTTATGCCCCAATCAAGTTCAATGCTACAAGTGTGCATCGATGTGTGCCATAAAATCAGCTGAAACTATTTCAAAGGAAGTTAATTGTTACTCTGCTACTGAAAAGGTCAACATCTAGCTGTACACATTGTCCAAAAGCAGGGTGAGCAAACCTGGTATCTGCATTATATTTCAAGGCATATTGGTAAATCTGATAGGCATTTGTTGTCAATAGCCTCATACAGAGCTCTTATTGTCCTCAGATAAAACTTCACTGTTAGTGTGTGGAATGGAGGGAATGATGAGGGTGATCTTAGCATGGATCCTGATGTACTGTGCACTTACTGTTGCACCAGCAGCACTGTGAAAAACAGCTGTGACATCTGTGTTCTATTCTTCCCTTTGCATCCTCTGTACCAATAAAGTATTTAAACTGGAGTGGTTTGTCTTTGAACAAAGAGAGTTCAGTAGAAGTTCTGGATGTACTACACCATCAACTTCTATTTCTTCTAGGAAAATGACCTCTTGCAGAAACAGTGAGGGTTTAATTTGTTTATTTTTATTTTCATAGTTAGTGATAGGGCAGTAAGAGCCCAGAAATAAAAAAGGATGATGGCAATGATGATACTGCTGGTAAGAAGGTGGTGCTACAGATTATTTTTTCCCCTCCATTAATGTTTGCCCACAAGAAGACTCCATATCTAATTGTTTCTGCTAGCCCTGATAGCAGTGACCCTTTGATGCTTATTAACAGCTTCCTGATGTTAAGGCTATGCCCCTACAGTGATTATATTCTCTTTAAGAAAACAAAATATAAATTAAACATTCTCTCTCCACTAAGTGCATGCCAGCTGTTACTCTGATACTTGCGTTGCTTTATTACTCTGATTGCTTTGTCCCACAGTCTGAAAATCTGTGTAAAACCTGATTAAGTTGGGGTGTTTTTTTGCATTTAGCTAATTCAACATGCACTATACATAATATACACTTACCTGAAATACTGCGAGCAACTCTCTTCAATAAGTTCTACAGGATTCTTATGAAGATTTCCCTGATTTCTGCTTCAATTTATAGTACAAACACTGTTTGAAAGGCTCACTTGTTTCCTCCAGTGTCCTGATGTCCCAGCAAACAAAACTGAATTGATTGAAATACAGCCCATTAATGCTTTTGTATCACTATAGAGGCTGATGGCAACCTTCCACCTCTTTTGTTGAAGGCCAAATTGGTCTGCCAGAGAGGATTTGGGATTTAAACACGTTTCTTGTTTGGCTGAGCCAACCAATTATTCTGCAATTGCTATCAAGGCTGCAGACTTCTTCATTGGGGTCATTAAGCTTGTCAAAACTAATTTGTCACCAGAACTGCTGACCCTCATTGTCTCTGACAGCAACACAAGTGTCAAACTAAAACAGGCCTTTACATTACAAGAAAGTAAATGACTGATCAGACCCCACCAAGTGTCCTGACCATACGCCACAGTCTGGTCTTCTGACCCCATGAGAGGTAGAAACAGTACCAGCTAAATGACACTGCTAATCATTTTGTAAAGTAAGTGAAAAAACCCTCAAACAG
This sequence comes from Dryobates pubescens, assembly GCF_014839835.1. NCBI lineage: Eukaryota > Metazoa > Chordata > Aves > Piciformes > Picidae > Dryobates > Dryobates pubescens. Next base: position 55,113,421 of record NC_071657.1, on the reverse strand, counting down.
CTGAAGGGAAAGAAGACCCAAATGTAGTATGTGACCTGCAATAATGGTGGTAAAGTTTTGGGTTGTTTTCTCTTTAGTTAAAAGGAGATTAGGAAAGTTACTTACTAAGAGACAGAATTCTATGAAAGAAGTTAACAGCTGACTCAGACTGCCTTTTTGCGAATCTGCTCAGACACAGCAGCTGGCAGTGGTGCACTTTGAGCCCAATCCAGCAGATCATGACTGCATAGTCGTCACAGTATACACTTGACCACACATGTGACATCTGATTCAGACCAGTGGCAAATTCTTAATCTGATGCAATACTAGCCACAAAGTATTTAGCATCAGCCCATATGTACTACACTTCGGTAAAATTTGTCCCAGAAACATATGCATACACCTAAAATTTGAGTTACTGAAGGTACAGGATATGAGTCTTAGAGTTAACCCCTTCAAATTATCCTAATCACTAGATTATTTTGATTACAAATAATTAATAAACTGATTTTAATCTGTTCTTCATGGTTGCGATTATATTCAGTTTAATGGAGTAACTTGGAATTTGCATAATGCCATCAGTTACCGTAGGGTATTTGACAGGAGAACAAACTTGCAAAGACTCCTAACCATTCACGGTACAAATTCTGTGAGGGCCTTTATCTCAACCATTCTGAGACATCCTACTTGGTTCAATTAACTGCCATAAACTCAGTCCATGCATAAACCTTTACAGTGCCAGGACCTTCGCTTGCATGCCACCCTGAAGCATGAAAGAAGTTCTGTAAACCCAGTGATGGTAAGAGGTGTTTATTTTTCCCCCTAGCAGCAGCAGCTTTCAAATGTCATACATCATCCTTTCTCTGTTCTTTTTATAAAGCAGCATTTTCCTAAGCCATTGGAGAAATGCCTCTTTAATGAAAACAGGCAGATGCCATACACCTCAGCAAAGAGGATGCAGTTTTAAAAGACAATAGGTGTTGTTGTTGCTTCTTTTTTTTTTTTTGTCTATGTGAATTATGCTTATTTAAACAAATAACTACATTACATTAATGTAATGACTTTGAGAACCAATCATTGAAAAGTTAGGCTGACACTGCTCACCTTTAAGATGGTCTTAGAAAGAAGAATTGCTAAAGTAATGCTAACACTGCCTAGCTTAAGACTATACTGAGAAAACTGATTCCAGGGGAAACTTACAAAGGATGAAAAGGTCAGAGATTCCTAAAATACTGGACCTGCATCCTTGAGGATTAACATTGTTCAGTAAAGTCAGCAAATTCCCTCAAACTGGTTCCCTGATGTTGAACTTATCAAATTATCATATCATTACATCATTATAATATCATAATACAATTATAATGTGAAAACAATACATCCTAGTTAGAGCAGCCTGCTACCCAAAATAAGCCTTTTACCATCTGAGTATGTGCAATGAATTTAAAGGTAGCCATACCTTTAAGATGAAGCAAGAAAGAAACTCACCAATGGCTAGTTAGTAGGCACTGAAATGTGGCATAGCTAATACATTTTAGTGTACAAATACCTACCATGAATTTCAACGGGGCTGCCAGCTCTGTGGAGATACCACCTAGCACCCACTTCTGTGCAGAACTGGAGTAAAACATCTCGACATTATGTGTTGATTGGCTTTGCACAATCAACAACTTTGAACAGCAAATTTGAACAACACTGTTCCCACCTAAGAAAGGAAATACAAGATGGAAGTGGAAAAGAGACAAAGAACAAGGAAATGGAGAGTAGTGCTGCTCAGGATCCCAGGATTTTGTTGAGTCCTAATGATGTCATTCAGTATTTAATCCCTGGTGACAAGAAAGGAGTTTTTATTCTCCTTTCAGCAAGAAAACAAATTCAGCATTAACAAAGCCCTGCATCTGAAGACAAGATTGCATGTGAATCTTAAGCTGTTCCTAGCTTTCTCTATGCCTTCCCCCTGGACACAGAGAGTAGCCACAACTGAAACAATATGCTTAAAAAGCCATGTAATTATCTTGTGCTTGCTTTTAATTTGTATTTAGGATAGGGTTCTGGAAAAAGGCAAGTACATTCATTGGCAGAAAAATAAATAATGGCAACGGTCATTGTGGCATTGGGGAACTGCCAAATATTGCAACTTGCCGAGCATCACAGACAAAGGCTTTTAAATATGTGCAAATTCTTTGGCTAGCATTTGTTGTTAAAATCAGGCATGGGTGAAACAATATCAGAGAGGGAAAGCAAGAGTGGAGAAAGAAATGTGTATCGTTCTTTTATTTCATGAAACAGCATTGACATTAAGTGTTGGTACGTGTTGGTACGTGCAGACAAATGGAAAAGATTTGGGTTTGTTTTTTTTTTCTTTTGTCATTTAATTGTTAGCAACTACAGAGAGACAGACATAAAATGTGATGCACATAAAACTTTTAAAGTCAATGTGGTTGGATGGGTCCAGTAAACACCCCAAACCAGCATTCCCAGTTTAAATCAGTGAAGCTTAAAACTCTTCTTTTTTTTTTTTTTATGATTGTCCACTAGCAGCCTAAAGCACACAAACAGCTAAGTGCATACAAACTCTTCTGCAAAGATTCCTGATATAGAGGAAGGTATTCCTGCCTATTACAGTGGTGCTGGTACTAGATAACTTTAAGATCCCTCACAACCCAAACTACCATAGGATTCTATGGTTATTATCTGTAAAAGTAAAGAACTATACCCACTATATGCAGATTCTTAGCAAAATAACCACAATTTACCTTACAACAACAACTGTCACAATTTTAATCAGAAATCTGGGACCCATGACTTACAAATGCATAGAGAGAGAGGAAGAACAGCAATGAAAATACTGCATCTTGCAGTACACCAGTCATTCATCCCCAAACTAGACTTTCCAAGTTTAAGATTCAGGTTCAGGTCACCATTACTTAATTAACATTCTGCAATACAGAAACACTCTTGTTTTCTATTTGTATAGGGATAAAGAACATTCTTTAGTTTTAAACTTAGACTCCTACAAATCCACCCCTTTACTTGGAAGGTGGATTTGGCCACTATAGGAAATCCATACTTTACAAATGTCTGAATGGACAGAAGCTGAACAGAACAGTAGTGCTGTGAATGACAGGGCAGAGCAGCTACACATAGGGAGTTAGGTTTCAAAGTATTATTTCTAGTCAAATATAAATTACATGTCCATTCAGTCTGAACATTCTGAAAGTCAACATGCTTCAGCACAAACACTTGTTAAAAGCCGATTTCAAAGTGCAACGCATGAGTACCCAGGGAAACAAGCTTATATCTGGACATTTCTGAATATTCATGCTGTCCATACAAGAGCATGAATAATTTTGAGTAATAAAACACAGATTGTGTATCCAATCAGAACCACATAAAAAAAAAAAGATTTAGAGGAGAGCGCTCAAAGAAAAAGCTTAAGATCAATATGCAGACATGAGTGAGTCACTGCTGCTCACTTTTTATGCAGAGCATTTCACCAGTGAAAAATTAATTGAATAAAATAAAAAGCTATCTATGAAAGAAGTGGCATATTTTAATTCATTTTCATTAAATATAAATATAGAATACATAGAATACATAGAATAAACCAGGTTGGAAGAGACCTTCAAGATCATCGCGTCCAACCCATCAACCAATCCAACTCCGCCCAAGCAACTAACCCACGGCACCAAGCACCCCGTCAAGTCTTCTCCTAAAAACCTCCAGCGATGGCGACTCCACCACCTCCCCAGGCAGCCCATTCCAATGTGCAATCACTCTTTCTGTATTGAACTTTTTTCTAACATCCAGCCTGTATCTCCCCTGGCGCAGCCTGAGACTGTGTCCTCTTGTTCTGGTACTGCTTGCCTGGGAGAAGAGACCAACATCCGTCTGTCTACAACCTCCCTTCAGGTAGTTGTAGAGAGTAATAAGGTCACCCCTGAGTCTCCTCTTCTCCAGGCTAAGCAACCCCAGCTCCCTCAGCCTCTCCTCGTAGGGCTTATGTTCCAAACCCCTCACCAACTTTGTTGCTCTTCTCTGGACTCGTTCCAGCAAGTCAACATCCTTCCTAAACTGAGGGGCCCAGAACTGGACACAGTACTCGAGGTGCGGCCTAACCAGTGCAGTGTACAGGGGCAGAATGACCTCCCTGCTCCTGCTGGCCACACTGTTCCTGATGCAGGCCAGGATGCCATTGGCCCTCTTAGCTGCCTGGGCACACTGCAGGCTCATGTTCAGTCTACCGTCGACCAGCACCCCCAGGTCCCTCTCAGCCTGACTGCTCTCCAGCCACTCTGACCCCAGCCTGTAGCTCTGCATGGGGTTGCTGTGGCCAATGTGCAGAACCCGGCACTTGGATGTGTTAAATCTCATGCCGTTGGACTCTGCCCATCTGCCCAGCCTGTCGAGGTCCCTCTGCACAAGTGCAGCAACACTGAGAATCAACTCTGAAAAAATGCATGGCTGTGCCAGGGGAGGTTTAGACTCGAGGTGAGGAAGAAGTTCTTCACTGAGCGAGTCATTCATCATTGGAATGGGCTGCCCAGGGAGGTGGTGGAGTCGCCGTCCCTGGAGGTGTTCAAGGGAAGATTGGACATGGCACTTGGTGCCATGGTCTAGTTGTGAGGTCTGTTGGGACAGGTTGGACTTGATGATCCTTGGGGTCTCTTCCAACCTTGGTTATACTGTGATACAGTGATACTGTGATACTGTGATTACCTAATATTCCATATTACAAAATACATCTGAGAACATAATTTGCTACAGGAGTATGCAATTGTTTGGTTATGAAAAAAACACACAGATGTGCTTACTTAGTATGCACAGCAAAGTAAGCTGATCCTATAGTCACTTCCAGCTACATAAGAAAAACTATATCCAAATCTGCTTTTTTTTTGCTTTAGAATTATCAAATAATTTAGATAACTTAGACTTGCACTGAAAAGCCGTTAAAGATCTTGGTGAAAAATTTGTCATAGAGACACTACTTGCACCTTCAAAAATGCAAGCATAAAAGAACAGCTCATAACTTTGAACCAAAAGTATACTTTGCCAGTTAATGTAGTATTCTCAGCGCTCTCAGCTGATTGACATATATATATATTAATTCAAGAGACAAGGTTGCTGATCTGCACTGCTGTCAGCCAAAGATGACTCCAAATGTAACTGCCCAGTGACACCTAATTACTCCCTCCACCAAAACTGCTGATGGATGTCATGATGTTACAGCATTCCTTCCTCTACAGGCAAAGTCAGGCAGGTTAGTTTATATCATCAATATTTAAGTGAGATAACTTAACACATATGCATGTGACTAGGGAAAAAAATGTGTTATTAGATGATTTCCAAAGTCAGCAAACTATGGAAAGACTAAGAGCCAGCAAAAAGCAGCTACTGGATAAAGCTTTGTTTTCTGCCATTCCATGTCTGCAAAACATAGTATTTCTGACTATGTCTGAGCAGCCTGGAATTTTTTCAGTGGCAATTATGGTTTTTTCCAACTTATTAGTACTTGTATGCTCAAGGAATACAAATTCCTTCCTTGGTATTTTGTAGTCACACATTTTTCAGTAATTTGTCACCTGGAGTTGTATCAAGCAAATGATACGGTCAGAAGAGCCACTCACCAATTTTTTGTGGATGTAAATTTACAGCTTCACCCACAGGCATCTGAAATTAACAGGTAATGTTTCTATGGATGACAGAAAAGGAGCAAAAATGAGGGAAGATGAGGAGTTTACAAATGTCACTTCCAAGGAAATTGTAAAATTAATCCTCAGATTCCAATGCAAGTTATTCAGCTTTCACTCTTCTAAACACAAAGTAGAATTTCCTGGGGGGAGGGGTGGAAAATATCACCACAGAAACCTCAACTCATTCAAGATTGGATCCTGACATCAGCAGTGCAGTGAAACATCTACAAGGATGCTCTTCTCTAACTCCCCTAGGCACAGACAATGACGATTCTTCTAGGTTTTGTGTTGTTTCTGCCATGTAAGCTGAATGTAAGTTTGCAATTCAGCTGAATGTAAGTTTGCATGACTTGGAAATGCTTTATGTTACAGCCAAGCTAAACTTTTGCTATCACAGGAAACAACTCCATGTTGAGTTATACAAATAATACCTGCGGAAAACTTAGCTGGTGACTGCCAGCTGTACATTTTGAGCACTTGACAACAAAACTTTATCATCAGTTTCTCAGGTAGCAAAATGAGCTATGGCATAGCACAGTTGCTTATGATTTTAACTACACCACTTGAAATATCTCCTAGAGATACTCATGATTTGTTTCCCCTCAGGTATTCTGGAGTTTTTAAAAGCAAGTCTTCAAATTTTGAAGTTGAGCACAAATAAGAGTCATGTACTCCAATTCCAGAGAACTTTGAATATTTCTGCTTACAGGACATAGTACTTTCACAACATAATTTCTTCATACAGCAGCAGCAGAAGAGGCAGGTTTGCTATCTAGGCCACAACGAAGGAGCACTGACTGTGAACCCCAGTCTCCCTGTTCAACCCTGTTAACCACAGTGCCTGCTGACCTCCGCTGTTCTGGTACCCGTCCTTCCTAAACAGTGCATGTGGTAGACTAATACTCTAATTTCTTTATAAAGAAAAGTTAATTAACTAATATTATTTTTATTGGTTTTCCAGTTGTGTCTTATAGTATCCACATCCCATTCTTCTTTTCCACTTTAAAATTGTTTCTTAATAGTCACTAACATGATCAAGATTTATCAGACTGCCACTACACACTGCAATTCCGTACTTTGGGTTTTGTGCTTGGATTTGAGCCCTTCTCTCTCTTACTTGCTTTCAGAACCTGCAAAGTCAAATTTAATTTTGGTTTTCTTACACTTTAAATCCATGGACAACACTGTAAAGGTAACATGAAAACATTTATCATTTTGGTTTTCAATAAAAGTTTAAATGCAATTATTGATCACTTGATACAATGTATATAAGGCAAATGTTTTTCTAATTCCTCCATTTGTATGACTTGACTTTCTTACTAAATAGGATGTATTGAAAGAGTATAAAGAAATTTTGTAATTTCATATGTCTGCTGTCATGCAGTTATTCTTCTCCATTAAGCAACTTGGACTTGATAATAACTATTCTAATCAGCTGAGTACATGCATCCTCTAAAAAGGTATCAGTAGGCTCATTTAACCTAAGGTTGCTGTCAGTTATATATTGAATATTGTACTAATATATGTCAGATTTACTTCCATCAATGTGTGATTACACCACAGCTAAGCATTCCTCCTTAGTGAACAATTTTTTGTTATTATTGCTCACCATTACTTTCAGGGGGGAAAAAATTACCTCAGCTCTGTAGTCCATACCTGTCGAATTTACAAACACCAATTTCTAGTGCTGAAATCAAACATAACATGCAAAATTCTGAGGTCAACACAACCAAATGAGAGGTCTTAAGCATCCTGACTGGTACCTTTTAAAGCTTCAGCATGTTGGCATATTTAGCTACACTGAAGCCAGTAACAAAACTTGTTGCCATCAAGGTACCAATGACTAACCTGTATCTGTTGGCTCCATGTTATTATGCTGCTGCCTAGACACTGGCAGCAAAAGATGCTCTTGTAAACAGTTCAGTTATTGGAGCACCTAACACAAGCAGAATGGAAGTGATAATGCCCCTGCTGTTTGCTATGAGTACACATTCAGTTATCTCACTGTTTCACTGCTCAGATAAATTTCCCTTCCTTTCTCAGAAATTGTTGGCCTACTTGTTAAGTTTCATTCAAACCCATTAAAACTTAAGGACAAAGAAATGTTGGTAAATCACAGTAATAGTTGCTACTTTTGAAATTAGCAAAATTATGTGATGAAGAATTTGATACCTGGGCACTGTATCTCAAAAATAATTACACATACTAAATCACAGAGATGAAGATACAAAATTTTAGGTAATTATCATCAGTCAAATGCAAATAATACCTGTGATAACTGAAGGCTTAAAATGTTAAACTGTGTTATTAACAAAATATACACTAAAGGCTTCAAAAATACATAATTCAGGTCACAACCAGCAAAATAACTTAGATAAGACACAGGTAAGAGCAAAATTTACTGAACATGGGCTACAATATCTAAACATCTCAGAAATTTGTAAAACACACAAAAGTGCTAAGAAGCAAACTCTCCCAAGCAAGCAAAAATAAATATTTTGGAAATACATATGAAGTCACAGTCTTCTCCAGGGAATAACAGAATAGTAAGGCACACTCCTTCACTTTCTAGGAGCTTACAGGAACTTCATAGAGATATGAGTCTGCAAGATAAACCTCTATGACCATTTAAAGCAGTACTTGGCACTATGTTAGGAACTGGCTAGAGGGCCCAACCCAGAGAGTGGTGGTGAATGGTGCCACATTCAGCTGGTGGCCAGTCACTAGTGGTGTCTCCCAGGGATCAGTGCGGGGCCCCAGCCTGTTCAATATCTTTATTGATGATCTGGATGAGGGAATTGAGTCCATCATCAGTAAATTTGTAGATGACACCAAGCTGGGGGCACGTGTTGATCTCTTGGAGAGTAGGAGAGCTCTGCAGAGGGACCTTGACAGGCTGGACAGATGGGCAGAGTCCAGCAGCATGAGATTTAACACACCTAAGTGCTGGGCTCTACACATTGGCCACAACAACCCCATGCAGTGCTACAGACTGGGGTCAGGGTGGCTTGAGAGCAGCCAGGCAGAGAGGGACCGGGGGGTACTGGTTGATAGGAGGCTATCAAGCCCTATGAGGAGAGGCTGAAGGAGCAGGGGTTGCTTAGCCTGGAGAAGAGGAGGCTCAGGGGAGACCTTATTGCTGTCTACCTGAAGGGAGGTTGTAGCCAGGTGGGGGTTGGTCTCTTCTCCCAGGCAACCACCAAGAGAACAAGCGGACACAGTCTCAAGCTGCTCCAGGGGAGATTTAGGCTGGATGTTAGGAAGAAATTATTCACAGAAAGAGTGATTGGCCATTGGAATGTGCTGCCCAGAGAGGTGGCAGAGTCACCATCGCTGAAAGTGTTTAGAAAGAGACTGGATGGGGCGCTTGGTGTCATGGTTTAGTTGATTAGATGGTGTTGGGTGATAGGTTGGACTCAATGATCTTGAAGGTCTTTGCCAAGCCGGTTAATTCTATTCTATTCTATGCTATGCTATGCTATGCTATGCTATGCTATGCTATGCTATGCTATGCTATGCTATGCTATGCTATGCTATCCTGTGCTATGCTATGCTATGCTATGCTATGCTATGCTATGCTATGCTATGCTATACTAAAGCATGTTGCTACACTGCAATCAGTCTATCCTATTCCTCAAGAACACCATTCCGCAAAGTTTCTTTGAGATACCAGCTATTTAGGAGAATATAATCTTGGCACTTTTGAGCTAAATGCTTGAAGTTTATATCAACATGCTTGCAACATAATATGTCTTTGAATTCTAGAATATATATTATGCACATAAGCCTAGGGAAATGAATAGGGACATCATATTTAACACATTTTAACTTTTACCTTGGTGAAAATGAGGCTCGATTGTTTGAACAGGTTAGAATATCTGTGCTATTTAGACCCAAGATCATGACATGATTTGTACTTGATAACAGAAAACAGAAGGATTCTGTAAAAGACTGTGGCTTGTGTGCATCAGTTCAAGAAGAAATATTTCTTCACGTTCTGTAATCTAGTCCACTGAAATGTGCTCATGGAAGAAGTACTGACCCTGTCTTCGGTCTGAATCAGTACAGACTGTCTGGCTCTGCTGTTCTCCTGTTTCTTTCTCGCTTTATTTCAGAATTTTAGTCTCATTTTCCTGTAACCAGCTTCCAGCAAACCAGCTAATTAAATACCACAGCAGTGACAGTGGCAGTACTATGTGATTACTCTGTGGACTCTTGCCAGCATCCTAGCTCAGCCAAGAGACAAATTCTCCACTTTTCAGATGAAGCAAGTTTATCATGTTTCTGCACATACTGCGTACTGACCAAGTATAAGATGGATTGGCATTATACTATGTACTGTACAAGCAGGACATATAATTTTCCCTGCATGTACTTGCAATAAAGAAAATAAGCTATAAAGGAAAGGTTATGGCATATGGGATGAAAAATTCACCTTTGCAAAGATGTCAGTGTCGTGATTTTCATTTAATGAAAAAAAAACTTCAATAGGGGGTAAGCTAAAGGGAAAGCCAATTGAAGTGAGAAGGTGAAGAATAAAAAGTAGCAACAATGGGGTAAATAAAAGAAGACTGGAGGAAACTTGATTTATGCAGAGCAGAGAAAATGCAGGGAAAATTCTCTGTGAAAAGATTCTCTCCTTCAGACATTTTGGCAGATGCTTCCATGGGGTTATGTATTCTAATGCAACTTTTTCCTGAACTGTATTTCTTTATATTGTTTGCTAAACTGGATCAGAAGAGAATCTTGTTACCTAAATTTATGTCACAAATACAATGATGAATGTTCACTGCAAGAGTTGTGTTTAGATGACAAAACTAAGGCAAAGACAGCCCTATCTAAGTCATGGTTTATTCCCAATGGTCAACAATGAGGTGGAAGACATAGAGAAGATTTACCTGGAGATACTGCAGCCCTCTGATACCAGATTTCTAAGTTCTAAACCCAGAGAAACATTCACATCACGAATACACCCAACCAGAGATGTTGCCCACAGCTTTTAGGTGTGGGTTGGTGTTCAACAGTACTGTTTGAGAGCACCTCTATAAATCTTTAAAACAGCAGAAAACCAAGAATTCAAGGAGATAGGATAATCAAGACAAAAACCCCAATCCACTCACAGTTTCTTGGCCAGATTCTTGGGCACATTTATGAAGTATAAACAAATGAACAAGCAAAACATACTATGGCTAAGGACAAATTATCCTCAAATTCCTATCAAATTTATATGTGGCCTTCCACAGAATCAAAGCTAAAGTTCCATGCATCTTGTTATAGTATGAAAGCGTAAGACCTATGTACTCCATATGCCATCACCAGCAGCATTTGTATGAGTATGGAATAACTATAATTCTTCACAAACAAGAATTCTCTCAGTGAGCAAGTACTCATTGCCCTTTCCAGGGCACCAATTTTAACACTTCTGAATCAGGTCTAAATACAAGTAATTTTGGAGCTGAATGAACATGATATTTTTCCTTAATTTTTTGTTTGTTTTGTTTTGTTTCAATGTTCCTCTGCATAAACACCAGAGGAGTTACAGGACAATTATTGTTACATGCACTACTCATGAGCATTTTATCATGCAGATACTGTTTAAAATGAGCTTCCATGCTCCTGAACAGAGAAAAATATTGCTCTTAATGGTAATCCTGCCATGAAACACTCAGTAGTGTTCCTTATTGTGAGTCTCACAACTTTAAAGCCAACTTACTAAGTTGCAGATTTTTTTTTCATCTAACACACTGCACATGAAATGTTTATTAACACCATGCTGCCTGAAGTATAACACTACTAGTAAAAGCAATTCATCATGCAGAGCTTATCTATTCACAGTAATGTTTTCACTGTACATTCTCCAAAATTTGTGATTACTGTTATATAGTGGTGGTGTTATATGCCAGTATCATGTCAATACTGAGCTCTGTGAGGGAAAGAGTTTCATTACTCTTTGGTCAAGATATATATATATACTCCTTCAGAGGCTGACCACCTCTGGCTTCTGCAGTCATGGTCAGTAAAAAAAGCTTCACAGACCTGCAGTGTATTTTCTATGTCACTAGTATGATAGGATAAGGAGTTCCTACACCAGGGGTTCTTCATTTTAAAACAATTCAGAGTGTAACTGAGACAGAGTGAAAGAGAAACACAGTCTTTTTATTTTTTGTATATTTATAAAACACTCATTGGAAAAAAAAATCAATATAAATACATTTATAAAACACTCATGGGAAAAAAGGATCAATATAAATTCAACTTTGATAGCAAACAGACCACAGGAATGAAGTACTGTCTTCATGGATGGAAAAAGTCAGTGATAGAGGTCTATCTTTGGTACAAACATCCTACATTTGAACATTGTGATTTAGCAGAATCAGCCTTGGAACGATTACAAGAACAGACTCCACATTTAGTCATTCTCAAAATACCATGTGTGAGAACAGCTTCTCATTGGAACCCGTGAAGGATTAGCTTTTAAACATTTCAGGAGTTTTGTTCTAGTGCCCTGCTGTTCTAAATCAGTGGCACTGACCTCATATAAAAATCTGAAACTTCATTTCAACTGCAATACAACTGCTTTGCCTTTTTTGTTTTTGTTTTTATTTTTTTTAAGCTATTCTGAATTGTCCTCTCTGTGTTCATCACTGCTTTACACAGCAGCACAGTTCAGTTCCTTTGTTTTGTTGCAGAATTATTGTATTTACTTGCTGATGCAGAGACAGAAAAGAACATACACTCTTTCCCATGATTTATTCTGCACTCTACTGCATGTTGTAAGATTACTGTGAATTTTAATGACATCAATAATGTCATCATCAATAACAAAATAAGAATGTTTACCGCAGGACCTGGATAGATAAAAAAGAGAAGAAAAGGCTAACGTATGAATTACACCTCACTTCCAGGAGCACCTCAATTTGCCATTTGTTCTTGCAGTGAAATGTCTAACCCTTTGAAGGCAATATATTTTTTAAACATTAATAGGTTTACTGAATTCTCACTTTTCTGGAGACACTTTGCTGGTGGTATCTTATATGCTTAAGTCTGAAGTACTGTAGGCATCAGGTTTGCATTCGCAATGTTGTTAGCATCCCAAGAATCTTGCCAGTTGCTCCCCAAACCATAGCTAAGAAAACTTTAGTACAAATATTAACCTGCTTTGGTGCCATCACCTGAATGCATGGGCCTTTCTCTGACTCCTACACTGAAAGTGCCCTTGTGTTTCATAATTTTAAAGCCTATAGGTTTAAAAAAACCAACAGCCTTCTTCAGTGTAATTCTGTTTCAACATTTTATTCATCATAATAAATAACTTAAAACATATCAAAATGAAAGATAGTATTTCTAAAATGATCTTGTGATGACCTTGTCTCTTTGGATAAAAATTAAAACAGTTTGCAACGGCAAGACTTACAAATATGTAACCCTGTGCTTAAAATGAAAAAGTACTTCAGTTAGCACCACTTGTAAATGAATGTGAATAATGTCACAATTTTCTATAATTTAACTTAGTGGTAAATACTCACTGTCATATCTCAACCTATAATTATCATTTTCTTGTAATTCCATTTAAAATTCTATAGGTTGTATTTAGCTGGGGTTGCTTAGCCTGGTGAAGAGAAGGCTCAGGGGAGACCTTATTGCTGTTTACAACTACCTGAAGGGAGGTTGTAGCCAGGTGGGGGGGTTGGTCTCTTCTCCCAGGCAACCACCAAGAGAACAAGAGTTGGATGTTAGGAAGAAATTCTTCACAGAATGTGTGATTGGTCATTAGAATGTGCTGCCCGGGGAGGTGGTGGAGTCACCATCGCTGGAGGTATTTAAAAAGAGACTGCATGAAGCACTTGGTGCCATGGTTTAGTTGATTAGATGGTGTTGGGTGATAGGTTGGACTTGATGATCTTGAAGGTCTTTTCCAACATGCTTAATTCTATTCTTTTCTATTCTAGCTTATAAATCTGAGGAAAACTCTTTTCTGGGAAAAGGGAGTAACTCTTCATGGCTTTGTAATAACTTAAGCAGGAGACATTATAATAGCTATAGTGCTAAGGTGTCCAGTTTGAACACAGGAATACGGGGTGTGAACAACACAGCATAAAAATGTACTCCCCTTACAGCCAACCAGTAAAGCGGTTTTGTAAATAAGTGTCTAAATTTGTCAGGATGTTTCACCCAGACTTTTCTTTTTCCCTTCAGCCCTTCTCACTATTTCAGGTATTGCTTCATGCGTCTGCGATCACTTCATGACCTGCCCTTTACCATTGGTAGGACAAATGGCAACTTGTGCTAGAATAACACTGCAGTAAAGCGCATTGACTGGTCAGGGTGCCTTTACCAGTTTGAATGAATGCCTTAAAGTTGTCTATGCCCTTGACAGAAGGACTAATTTGGGTTCCTAATGTATCCAGTCACATATTTTCACACAAGCTACAGGCACCTTACGTAGGAGAAGGGTTGTTTTTGGATAGCTATGGAAGCCTATGGGGAAGATTTGCCTTTGCTCGAATTAGAGAAGGCTATGTTTAGTCTTTGACTCAGAAAAGAATGTAAACATTTTGTAACTGAAGGAGAGAAATCAGGCAGAATTTGGTTGGATGTGTTAAAATATTGTTTTGTTATTTTAACTTATTGTATGCCTTAATTACATGCATTCCAGTAGAAAATAAAGATGTGACACCTATGCTTTCAAAAAGACTGTATGACTTTGCTGTATAATGTACTAAATGTCTTCACCTGCTTACATCTTGTCCTGGAAGCTGTGCTTGGGGTGAGTTGAGCATCTATTTTTTGCAACCTCAGATGTGCTTCAGGACAGACCCTGTCCACCCTTGTCCTTCTTTGGGTTGACAGAAACTTCAACAGAGAAGATTTTATAGTATTGATGAGGAAACAGGAAGGAAAAAATATTCCATTGAGACGCATCCAGGATCAGAAGTTTGGCCTGCTGATTCATGAAACTTTGCTTTGTATATGTAAGAAATTTCAATTTCTATACATATCAGATCTATGCATCCTACATTTAGGTTGCATACATCTTAAAACCATTTTGGTTACCTGCAGTCTACAGAACTTCATCCTGCATATCAAGTCCAGACAACTATGCACTGAAGCATCATTCCTTTTTTGGAGCTATCTAACTGTCATTTGTAATCTCTGTATATCTTGGAAACTACAATGGTCATTGGTAAAATATTTCATTGCATTTTTATCTGCATAGCTACATTAATGACTCATTTAATGTTGGCTTCCATAGATTCAGCTTACCTAAAGGAACTTTTACTTCATCAGATAATTTTTGCTTGCAGAATATTTATTCCTACCAACAACTGAAGGATGTGAAATTCCAACATTTGGATATTCTTCCAGCAGCTGTGTTCTTTCAGTCTCCATTCTCACCATGAAGAAGCTGTATGCTCTGCTTTATTCTCTCCACTGGAAGGTGAGTTTTCAGAAATGTGTACAATTTTTCACAAGCATTGTCTTTCACACCATGTTCAATCTCTGTTTCATTATAGTGAGCTGCACATTAAATTTCTTCAGCCACAGCTGGCTCAGAAAAGCAGTTTCAAGAAGTGTAGCCCCTTTCTGAGGATGACAGAACACATGGCAGATGAATGGAAGGTACCTACAGAGAACACTTAGTTCCTGTCCCTACCAAAAAAACAAGAACTTACAGCTTTTGCTGAAAGTATTGCTGACTGGCATTTAGCTGTTTTTATCAAAGGCCTTCAGATCTACTATGATACAGCTTCTGCTGGCAATCTAGTCCAGAAATTCACTGCAATACTGTTTGTAATGATGTTGTAATGTATGTTTTCCTAACAACCTCCCTTCCTGAAAAGAAGTCTCTATATCCATGAATGACAGAAAAGGAACAATGGATCAATCCAGTTCAATAACATCTTATGCAGCACTCAAAGAATGTATACCTGCTTTCTACTTGTCTCCAATCCTCCATTCCTTAGCTAAAGCTAACACAGCCCTTGCATGTTGTCTATGTCATGTTTTAAAATCCCTGTTCATTCTCACTGGTCTTCATGGACTCCAGGGGTGACACTTTTCATGTGGTCCATTTCCACCAGAATTGCAACTATAAACTAGACAAACTATCACTGGATCAAGAATTAAGGGTAGTATTCCATATCTTACAGGAAGTTCTTTTGCCTCTAAATCCCTGGCCCTAAAAGTCTCATTTGCAGCAGAACATCATTATTTAATAATATTCAGCTTTAAGACTATTATTGTTTAGTTTTTTTCCCCTGAAAATCGGTTATATAGTGAAAAGTTATCAGGCCCCAGTAAGATTCATTATTCCTACCGAATTACAATCCGTTATATATATATACATACTTAATACCAACTGGGGAAAGAAAATAGCTGTGTATTTTGATCCTAATCTTTCAAGGTACACATAGTCTTCCAGCTTCATCTGCAGACTGAGTAAATGTGTCAGACTGCTAAAGAAACTTCTGTCTAGATGTGACAGATCACTGTGAAACCCCACTCAAGATATATCCTTGTCTTCGACACATATCATTAGGGTCTGCTGACAGGGTATCCATGGCAAGATTAGTTAGTCTGTTTGGGATTCAGTCTTGAACAGTTATGTAATTACATTTCTCCAATGCTTATAATATGAATTACACAAAAGCGTCAAAAGCTTTCATAAAGAATGGTAACAGTATCTGTGAACTCATGTCTTCTCAAGTGGCATTTGGTTTATGAAAGAAAAATAACAACAAACCAAACACAACAAACAATTGCTCTTCAGAATGAAGCTGTGCCTCTAAAAACAGCAGATGTTTGAGAAGGACGATGATGTCATGTCTTTGCTCAGTTTAGAGAATCCAAATTATTTCTTCAGTTGTCTGCCTGCAGTCCTTATTTGCACACACTGACTCACAGATGAATTTGTGAAGGGAGGAATCAACTGAATCATGCAGCCTGACTTGGCATCATCCACAGAGCTACTCACTCTATTTTCTAGACACCTCAGCTCAACTGAGAGTCAACTTGAGTCTCAGACAAGTATTTATATGTTTGTAGTGATAACCTCTACTGACCCCTTCTCTGGTCTCCTACAACATTATTCATGCCACCAGGATTTTTTTCCTACCTCAACAACCAATGCTTGAGCAAATACAGAGTGACCAAGTATATGAGTCAAGTCCTCTAAATCTATTCTCACATGGTGTCAAAGCACATCTACACAGTGGCAAATTACTAGCTTATTTTTGGAGCCCACACATCTTCAGCGACTTTCTTGTTGTTTTTAAGAAAGAATTTTTTTTTAAATTAAAGATTCAGATGCTTTATGCCCACTGGAAGTATCAGGCACTATGTGCTCAGAAAAACTGTGTGGACAGCAAAGTGTCTTTTGATTGGTCAATTAAGATTTCTGTATTAAATTGGCAAATATGTTGATGCCTGCTGCCTCTGATATGATCCAGTATGTGAGACTGGATGTCCTAGGCATGTTGCATCATAAGCAAATGTAATGTCTAGTTGTAAACCTACATTCATTTATGCACAAGGTTATTTTGGTTGTGTTGTTTGGGTTTGGTTTTTATTTAACTTTTAATTTTACCTAATACCTCAAAAGCATGTAGACTGAAAATGTAAATACAAAATTGTCCTTCACCTTCCGTAGTTTGGGTGCTCCCTGGAGAAACACAAGTGCCACCAAGAAGCCTTGCCTCATATGACTGACTGCAGCTGCATCACAGAAACACACACAATGCTGCTGTCCAAGCCACAAGCTGACAGCTTGGCCAGGAGTTTGCTGTGGGGGATGGTGTCAAAGGCTTTGCTGTGGTCCAGGTAGACTACATCCACAGCCTGCCCCACATCCACCAGGCAGGTCACCTGATCTTAGAAGGAGATCAAGCTGGTCAGGCAGGACCTGCCCTTCCTAAATCCATCCTGGCTGGGCCTGATCCCTTGGCCATCCTGTAAGCGCTGTGTGACTGCACTCAGGATGACCTGTTCCATAATCTTGCCTGGCACTGAGGTCAGGCTGACAGGCCTACAATTCCCTGGCTCATCCAACCGGCCCTTCTCGTGGATAGGCATCATGTTGGCCAGCTTCCAGTCCTCTGGGATGTCTCCAGTGAGCCAGGACTGCTGAAAAATGGTGGAGAGTGGCTTGGCCAGCTCATCTGCCAGCTCTCTCAGCACCCTAGGATGGATCGCATCCGGTCCCATGGACTTGTGGGGATCCAAGTGGCTGAGCAGGTCTCTAACTCACATACAAAGGGTAGTAGACAATGTCTCAATGTCCAGATGGAGACAGGGGTCTGCACTCAGATTTCTAGTTCTTCCTGTTTATTCCCCATGCTTCTTGCATAGGCACACACACTTCAGAGACTTAATGGAGTACGAAGGTTACCTTGTGGTTGAGCCTTAACTGGGAGTTAAGAGCACAGATGTGGGCAAGGCTCCCCCCTCCTCCCTCCCAACAGAGAGGGAAAAAAAAGAAAGGGAAGGAGCAAATCCACCAAGAAACAGTATGGAGTCAGCTTGGAAGTAGAGCAGTAAAGAGTTTTCTTTAAAGAATATATATATATATATATAAAACAATAACAGGTAAGGTTCACAAGGGCAAGGAACAAGGAAGGGGGGGTGGGGTGGGCGGAAAAAGAATACAAAACCAGTCTCTCTCTCTGAAGAGGCGCAGAGGCAGCAGGGAGAAGGATCAGGCCCAACCACTTGTCAGAGGAGCAGGAAGGCAGCTGCAGTAGCTCTTGTCCAGGAAAGGCAGGAGCCAAAAAGGAGAGTGTGCTGGGTTGAGGCAGCCCCTCTCCCCACCACGGGCAGAAATAAACAACTCAAACAAACGGATTGCGAAAGTGATGAAAGTTTAAATAGAAAGCGGTGAATGTTTACAGAAAACCCAACGCACAGTGACAAAGAAAGATCCCAAACCAGACCCAGAGGCATCCCATCCCCACCTGAGAGTACACCCAAGACCCCCAGGGCTCCTTCTTCCCCCCCACTGCTGGGCTAGTCTCAGCTGGCCAGGTCTGAGACTGCCCATGCCTAGCCAGGCCCAAAGCCAGCAGACATCTCCCCCAGCTACCGGCCGACGGAAGAGGAAGAAAGAGGAAGTGCTAGACCCCGCACTGGATCTTACAGTGGTGCAAAGAATTATGGTAAGAAATACATAATTTCCTGTGTCCGCCCCTCTGGGCTGGACTTCTGGACACAGGAAGTAAACACAGCAGGGGGCACCCAGCTCAAACTGCAACAGAGAGCTAATGGCTGCAATGTCCTCCCTTTTATACCCTATCTGGGCAGGGAGGGGGAAGTAGAACAAACTCAGTTTCCCAGGTGGAAAACGCCCTGCAGGGAAGGCAAAGCACTCACAAGCCCTCCGCCCCCTGTTTTCAGGGTGGGCATTAACTCATCACACCTTGGAGAAGAGTAAGAGAAACCACCATGGTCATGACTGCTACCATTGCGACTGGTCTGGTTCATATTCCCACTGGCTGCAATGGCACACACATCGCTGTGTTGGACACTGCCCCCTAAGAGCTCCAGTATAAAGCTCTCCTGATTAAGTTGGATAGCCTACTTCCAAAGACTATCTTGCATCTTTGCATCTATCCCTCCCTAGCAGGCTGCAGTTGTTACAAAAACATAAAAACATGTTGTCATAAAAGCCAAAACCTTCATGATGGCACCAGCTCCATAGCCAAAAATTAATGCTCATCATTCATCTATATCTCATGGTCCCTTTTCCCCTAATGGGCAAGACAGACTAGTACAAGCCTCACAGCATACCAGAAAAAGAACTTCTAGCAAATGTAATGTTGGTTTAGTCAAATGACAGGGCTAGAAGGTATTTCATTAATAATAAAAAAAAGTTTAAGAATGACCAAAGCAGTCACTGAGCTGTAATTCTGCAGTTCTTTACTAGGGACACAGACACAGAAGACAATTAACATGAACACTCAAAGTGGGGGGGGAAATGGCAAAAAGTCTGGAATGGACAACAATGCCTAGCAAAGGTACTACACAGGATGATTAATGTAACAGTTGTCTATAAACACTGAGCATAAGAAGAGCAATTCCAAGAAAGAATGGAAACCCCACAAACAGTTCTACAAATGTGTAGGCTGTTTAACTGTGCTTTTGCAATCTTCAGTGTTTTCCTGACTGTATTACCTAAACTCCACGAGTTTTGCATACTGCTTAAAAATAGGTTTGGAACTTTCTACTTTCCTGAAACACACACTGTACTTTTGTCTCATCTGTCCTGATAATTTTGAGAAGCTTTGATCTATATACATTCCTTACATTACCACGTGTCAATTTACCTTTCTGTATAAATGCTGCTTAAGGGATCAAACACAGGGGAGCCGGATGACCAAATTAAGCCTTGCTAAACAAAACACTGTTTATGTATTCTGCTAAGAGACAGGAAAGTCAAGGCAGATTACAATGTGGGCTTGCAGCATCATACTGCAGGCCCCGATTTAAGCACAGACTGTCCTTCCTTAGAGTTATGCACATACTGTAAAACTCCCACACAAGGTTGTGCTAAATTGCTCTCTCCTCATTCACTGAAACACTGAGGAATACTGCCACTCTATTTGTCCTGTTCCTTGAGGTTTTTCATGACTACACCACGTTCCAAGCCATTATGCCATCACCAGATGGTGGCAGATGGGCACATAGTGCTACCACCACCACCACAGTGGACAATGCAGCTCTGGAAATTTCCTGGTCTATCATCTGCAGCTACAATTTTCAAGCAACACTTCTATTGCTGAAGAAATAGCATACATGAGTTCCCTCTTACAGTCATGTTGACTAATACTGAGTGCTGAAAGGGATACAGACCAGATTTTTTTGGTCTCTCTTCAGGATATACTGTGCCATTCAAAATGTTTCTTTGAGTGTCTCAAAGTCACACACTCTGTTACTAAAACTATGCAGAGAGAAATAAATCAGCCTAGGCAATAAAGATACCATGGTATTGTTGAATAATCACTACTTTTTATACATTTTACTTGCAATAAAATGACTGTTATAATATAGATTGCAGATGATGAGATACGCTGGTGCATTTAATCCATTAAAAATAATCAGATCTCAGATCTTCTATAGCGCTCTTGCCTTTGGCAGAAATAATCATTAGCTGAATCTGAACAGTTAGAGATGATCAGATATTGAAAGCACAGATTAAAAGTCAAAACCTTGTCAATCCTAGCCCCATAAATAAAACACTGCTGGACCCTGAGCAAGTCACTTAGAACTAAATCCAAACACAGCTATAAATAACAAGCTCAATGTTAAGTTTTGCACTTCTTGTGTTGAATGCAATGTAAGGGAGTCAAACGAGCAGCTACCATCATATTTTCTGTCTAAGTCATACACAGACATAATTTGTATTCCCCAAAAATGCCAGCTTGGCTGAGTCATCTAGGAAGAGCAAGAAGGCCATCTATTTTTTGGACTTGACTTGGAGTCAAGAATGAAAACAGAGCTGAGTCTCTCAGCTTCATTAATACTAAATACCAACACACATCCTAAAGCAGAAGTGTAGGTGTTCATGGGACTTCCAAGGATAAGAAAGACCAGGTCAAAAAACAGGCAGTAGTTTACCAGGGGTATTCAGGGGCACTCTAATGCCAACAGGGAGACATTTTATTTTTTCTCAGGATCTGGGCCATTTTGCATCTGGCCCTCCCTCTGTAACAGGTAAAGACTTGCACTCTATTAATGTTCTATGCTAGAGTAAATGCTTCATGTCTACCATTCATATCTACACAGCATTTCCAGCCCATGAAGAGAAGCAGCTTCCTTTCTGGATGAGGTGTTACCTAGTAACACAGTGACAGGCAGAAGATAAACAGAGCCTGGGAATGAGGTATTAATTGTGCTGGACTAGAATTTAAGTCATATGTACTAAAGCATTTTCTATACAAATAAAGAAACTGTAAGAGGCTTATAAAATCTCCCATACTTTCATATGTTGGCTAGTTCTCCCTGGGCAACCTGTTCCAGTGTTCTGCCATCCTCACAGTGAAGAAAAAAATTTTTTTCCTCATATTTACATTAAACTTCCTATGCCTTAACTTCTACCCATTGCGCCTTGTCCTTTCATTGGGCACCACCAAGAAGAGCCTGGCCTCCTGGACTCACCCTTTACATATTTATAAACATTGTTGAGGTCACCTCTCAGTCTCCTCTAAGCTAAAGACCCCAGCTCCCTCAGTCTCTTCTTGAATGGAAGATGTTCCATTCCCTTAATCATGTAGCTGTACTCTTTCAAGTAATTCACTGTCTTTCTTGAACTGAGGGGCCCAGAACTGGACACACTGTTCCAGATGCAGCCTCAGCAGTGCAGAGCAGATGTGCAGGAGAACCTCTCTTGACCAACTGGTCACACCTCTTCTAATCCACCCCAGAATGGCATTGGCCTTGCTGACCAGAAGAGCACATTGCTGACTCATGGTCATTCTTCCATCCACCAGGATTCCCAGGTCCCCTTCACCTTTACTGCCCTCCAGCAGGTCCATCCCCAACCTATACTGGTGCATGGAGTTGTTCTTTCCCAGGTGCAAGATTCCACACTTGCCCTTGTAGAACTTAGTCAAATTTCTTCCTGCCCAGCTCTCCAGCCTGTCCAAGTCTTGCTGAATGGCAGTACAACCCTCTGGTGTGTCAGCCACTCTACCCAGCTTAGTGTCATCAGAAAACTGGCTGACAATGCACTGTGCCCTCATCCAGGTCACTGATGAATATATTGAACAGCATATGCTTTTATGACAGCCAGCATCTCTACACACTTGCTGGAAAAAGTTAGCAGAGCCAGTGCAGAAAGCTGCAGATAGCTTAACCACTGTATCAGGATCTGATGAACTGCCCTTTCAGAAATGTCTGTCTACCTGTGTGTCTCCTTCTACCAAATTTGGAGAGCTTAGACAACTTACTGTGGACAGATGAATCCCACCACTGGAGTGCCAAAATTACAACAGAGCAAGAACAAATGAAAAGAGCTCTATGACACAGACCACATCCTCACAGGAGCTTTTGTCCCCATCTGTGTAACACAGGAGCTCCAGATGCTAACAACTACAGACAAATAAAAAATATCCATTTGCTCTAAAGTTTGTTAACTTACAGGGGCTGTTTCTAGGAAAGATTCATCTGCTAACTGTGAGCCAAAATGGTTTTCAAGTATCACTCACCATGATTTTTAACTCACTTTGGAAAAGGCCAAAGTACACATATTTCTGTAGCTTAGGAAGAATATCAGTACTGTTTCTGTTTGCACATAGAATCATAGAATTGTTAGGGTTGGAAGGGACCTCAAGGATCATCCTGTTCCAACTCCCCTGCCATGGGCAGGGACACCTCCCACTACATCAGGTTGATCAGAGCCACATCCAGCCTGGCCTTAAAAACCTCCAGGGATGGGGCTTCCACCACCTCCCTGGGCAACCTCTTCCAGCATCTCACCACACTCCTGGCAAAGAACTTCTTCCTAACAGCCAGTCTGAATCTACCCATAGTTCCCCTAGTCATATCAGTACTTGACACCCTAAAAAGTCCCTCAGCAGCTTTCTTGTAGGCCCCCTTAAGATACTGCGAGGCCACAATTAGGTCTCCTTGCAGCCTTCTCTTCTCCAGACTGAATAGTCCCAACTCCCTCAGTCTGTCCTCATAGGAGAGGTGCTCCAGCCCTCTGATCATCCTCATGCTGTTCAGAACATATTTTGAGAAGTATCATTTTAAGTGTATTTGAATTCTGCCTGGTACCTTACAAAAAAAAAAAAAATCAGATTTCAAAATATTTAAAACCTAAATAAATGAATAGGAAAAGTCTAATATGGTAGAAGAATTTGTGTTTAAATTTCAAATCATGGCACGAAACAAATACTACAGTCCACAATGCTACAGTCCATTTATGTTTAGTGCCTTCTGAACACTCCTTTCAATCTCTATTTTGGTAACCTACACTTCAGTGAAAATTCTAAAAAGTGACACTATTTTATTATTCGTTGCCTCAAATATATTTTAGGAAAGAATAAAGGGAAATAGACAAACTTTCCTTTTCAACAGCTGAGTACCCCTGCCGATTAACCAAATTTAGTGCCGGAATCTCTCATTTACTTCTGAGAACATGAAAGAGAAATAAGGCTTTTGGGCTTTTACACCCCTACCCATGCAGACAGTTGATTTTACAGACTTCATTGTTTCAATTACTCCTAGCAGGCTGGTACATTTCTGCATGCAGTGGAGAACAGAACAAGTTTTAGTTCATTTTACATGGAGAGGCACAACATTTACTTACCAGGAGCCTGGGCGGGCACAGGACTCATGCAGACTGGTTATAATGCAACTGAACCCAACAGTTAACTGCTTTCCTGCTAAATCTAATCTGCTTCCCAAAGATGCCAATCATGGTTTATAAAGCCTGGGTTAAGGGAAAGCCTGTAATTGCTAGTGCTCAGATCCCCATCTGAAAGCTAGGGTAGCTGGAGTATCATGGTAGCTATCAAATTGTGGGACACAAGAAGAGCCTTAAGAAATGCTCTAGACTTTCCAAAACAGAAAGTGAAACTTAATAAATCACATAGATAAAGAGATCCTTTATAATGTAATTATGTGCCAGCACGCTCTCTTTTGAGTTGGTTAACATTCAGTCATAAGTTTTGACATTCCATAAATACTAATCTTTCACTGACTCTTTCTCCTGAAGTTCAAAAAGAGAGATACACAGCTCATTACCAAGGAATAAAGATTATTTTTTTGACATTGATGGACATTTCCAATTACATGAGTCAGAGCAGACTTGACCACCTCTCTGGGCAGCCTGTTCCAGGGCTGTGTTAATTCTCAAAATAAAGAAGGTTCTCCTTAAGTTTGAGTGAAATCTCCTGTGTTCTAGTGTGTACCCACTGCCCCTTTTGTGCCACCACTGCCCCTTTTGTGCCACCACTGCCCACCACTGAAAAGAGCCTGGCCCCATGCCCTCTACCCTTTATATATTTATATGCATTTTTAAGGGCCCTTCTCAATCTTCTCTTTTCCTGGCTAAACAGTCCCAGATCTCTCAGCCTCTCTTTGTCAGAGAGATGCCCCAGTCCCCTAATCATCCTTGTGGCCAGCCCTCCATTGCACTCATTACAGTAGTTCTCTATCCCTCCTGAACTGGGAAGCACAGAACTGGACAATACTCCATATGCAGCCTCACGAGGGCAGAGCAGAGAGGAAGGACAAGATCCTTCGACCTGCTGGCCACACTCTTCTTAATGCACCCCAAGATACCATTTGCATTCTTGGCCATGAGGGCACATTGATGGGTTATGCTGAACTCATCCACGAGGACACCCAGGTCCTTGCCCACAGAGCTGCTTTCCAGCAGGTCAAACCCTAATCTGTACTGATACGTGAAGTTAATCTTCCCCAGGTGCAATTGCACTTGTCCTTTTTAAACTTCATGAAGTTCCTCTCTGTCCAACTCCCTAGCCTGTCCAGTTCTTGTTGGATGGCAGCACAGCCTCCTGGTGTGTCATCCACTCCTCCCAGTTTAGTACTGTTAGCAAATTTGGTGGGGATAAGCTCTGTCCCCTCCTTTTAAAAAGGTAGAACTCCTCATGGCATATTTGCTATTCTCTCACTAGCTAACATTGACTTACAGCATCAGATATGTGACACAGCAAAGATGTGGAAGTGTCAGAGCGTACTCTCCCATAGCAGGGTTTGCAGATGTTACTTTCACCATGACTGCAGGTGGACACTGAAAAATGTTTGCTGGCCTTGCAGATGGTACACAAATAAGGCAGCTTTTGAGTTCAGCTCTTACAATCCAAAAGCATGCTAAAAGGAACAAAACTATGCTATGCACCTTCACTCTGCTTCAGGATACCAGCTGCACAGAAGGAGTTTGCAATGCATAAATATTAGTCATGTTTCTGGGCCAAATACCTTTGTGGAGCTTACAAATGCAAGTGTCATGGATGCTGCAGATAAATTAGTTAGCAAAAGAAATAGCAGTGGAGGAGAACACAATGAGAACACTACAGCATATTTCAGAGAAGCTGTTCAAAGGGTATCAGAGGACTGATACATGAAACATTACCAAGAAAGCATGAAGGTAAGTTTGGACAATTAATGCCTGTGCTGATTCATCCATCCTATAGGCACTCTGCCCCAGCAAGACCTCCATGTAAGCTCAACTAACATCACTTACAGGATGCTAAGCAAAAGAACAGGAGTCCTTGTCCTCTTTCAGATAAATCCCATCTCCTCTCATGGTACAGCACCAATCTTCTATGAGAATAATGGTATTATTCTAATCATATTAGAATTTGTACCTTAATTATCAATATATTTAGCCTCTCAAGTCAGTATTTTGTAGCATTTCATTCCCAAATTAGTGACAAGTCTCAGTAAGCACACATCCTCCAATGAATTACATTTACTCAGTATGTCTGGACTTTGCAACAACAAAAGCAGTTAAATTGAACCTAGTAATAACATAAAATTATGTATTACAGTTTCAGTTAGAGCTTTACCCAGTGATCATACCTACAGTCTTAGCAAGCAAATCTTCTGTCTAGTACATCAATAAATAAGTAAGGTCGCTGTGTCTAGATAAAATTCCATCAAGTGACCAAATCTGAAGATCACCCTGAATCCTAAAGAGAAACCACTGATTAAATCAACTGAATGTAATCTATTACAAGACAAACAACAATGCAGCAGTACACCACTTTCATTTGTTTGGGTGGTAAACATATGGCCAACTTCTTGCCTTGGATATGCTGCTTCACCACCACTCATGTAGGTTTAATGAAAATTTGATCACTCAAACTCAGGAAGTCACATTAGAGCCAGTCATACTTCTGTAATTGTAATTGAAGTCAATGGAGCATCAGAGTCAAAAAGGTAAAAAGTTATATGACTGAAGGAAAGAAAGAAGCCCCCAGTCACCCTTTGTGACACAGACTGTGCCATCTTTGACACAGTTTACAAACATACCTTGGGATCATTTAGCTGTTTCTTGAACACTTAAAATGTATTTTAAACACAGTTTCAGAAGTCAAAGCATTTTTAGAATTATCAGATGGCAGCCTTCAAGGTAATGATCAAATACCATTAAACCATGCTTAAAAAGAAGATATTTAGGCAGATGTTTTAACATCTTCAGAAGAATACCACTCTAAGTAAAGAGTATCAGACATGAGTATCAGCAGTGACAGATTACAGGAAATTCATCACTCCTGAAAGATTGAAACAGTATTTTAAATCACAGCCTACAGCCCACAGTTTTCTGACTGAAACTTTTAAAGAGCTTTAAATGTTAGTTTCTCAGGAAAATTCGTTTCATGTATCCATTTGCACAATATTGAAAAGTGTCTTCTTCAACTACATCATGCAAGACAAGTAAGAAAATACAGTTCTTTTAGTTTGCTATTAAGTACTTACTTCGTATTTAAAGAGCACTCAATTTGGTACATAATTTGATTGATTTTGTAGAAGAGTATCAATCTAATGCACAAAAGCTGAAACTACACAAAGAAAAACTAGGAAAGGGCACATGTTTAACAGTAAGCTTAACTAACTATGCAAATAAGTCACCAGCAGAACTCAGGATTCCTCCCTTCCTGAGGTTTTCAAGACTAAGTGTTTTTCCTTAAGGGATATTTCAATTATCCAAAAGTTACTGGTTCAAAGTTTAACCATACAGAAGTCCTCAGTAGATGGCTGGGCCAGATTATGTAATGAACTGGTTTTATTTTACCCTCTCCCACTAACTAAAAAGACAGATGCAATCTTTTTGTCCCATGGTTTGGAAATATTTCTACTCATTCATTTGGGAGCCTGCACATTGCTTCACACCTGTGAATCACAACTGTATCACAGAAACAGTACTTTCTCAGAACTTACGCAACACATCAGCTGCACATCAAATGAACTCTTTATCTCAGTAAAAAATCATCATTTGTGGACGGTTTCCAGGTTTCACTGACTGTTCACAGGAATCGTTCAGTTCACGACATGGTGAAGATTTACTCTCTTCCTTGTGTACTCATGGAGAATTAGAATTTTAAGTACTGGGGACATGTAAACACAGAAATTAATTTCTACCACCCTCTACACTTTCAGATATGCTCTTATGCCTTCAAATATTAAAGATGGGGTTTTTTTAGACCATTAGGGTATACTAAATAGAAAGTATTCTGGAAATATAACCCTGTCTGTTCTCCTTTGGAAAAATAGGAAGGAAAAAAAAAAGAAGAAAAAAGAGGAAAAAGGGGGAAAGGACATGTTAGGCACTAAGGAATGCCATTCAATAGTCACCTTCTCTCTTGATGAGTTTAGGCATTTCTGGTTTCTCTCTACTTCGAGGTAGAGCAGGTAAATACACAGACTGGCCACATGAGTAAAAATGTGCAAAATGCATCCATGTTCTCGGTTTGTGTCTTTCTAATTTGATGCTGCAGCTTCATCTGCACTCCAAATTTTCCAGCGTTCTGTATGGTCTTCCTTCATGGACTCACAGACTCATAGAATAGTTTGGGTTGGAAGGGACCCTCCATCATGAGCAGGGACACCAGGTTGCTCAAGGCCTCTTCCAGCCTAGCTCTGAACATTTCCAGGGAGAGGCCACCCATCCTGAGAGCATGTGATTACTATATGCACCTCTACAGATGCATCTCATTAAGGCGTACCTTGGCTTCCTTCTCACGTAACTCATACAACACTTAACCAGGTACTGGTAGAAGTGAAGAAAACTATAGCTGACAGTTACAAGAAGCTTTTATTTTTTAAAAAAAATTAAAATAAAAAAAACTAAACCAGCTGTCGATTCTCAGTACTATCCAAGATCCCTCCTACAACGTGGAACCCCAACCAAGGCAACATTAGAGAACTATTGCCATGTCTAAAGAACTGCCTTCAAGTTGAGAAAACACCCTCAACAAGCACTTCATGAGACTAAAGTACAAAAGATGTCTGAGGATGTAGTCCACTCGTTATTTTACTGATTTGGCAGAAAACAGCCTCATATAAAAATACTGCTGAAAATACAGCATTGCCTGAGAAACTGCATAGGGTTACATGAAATGTCACCAGATGGCACTATTAACATAGTCTTCAACTTCTTTCAAGCATGTGAGCAAGTTTTCAGCATTACAGAAAGCATACCTTTTTTGTTGTTTTGGTGGTGAGGTACATGGAAGAAATTATTACAGACGGCAGACTCGTTACAGCCTGGGGTACAAAGTCCATCCCAGAGAATCAGTCAGTAGGGAATAGACATACTATGACTCCAAAGTGCAAATTTTATGCTCATTACAGTTCATTCAAGAGAGTTGGGCTTGCAAGACTTCCCTGAGCATACTGAGGACCACGGAGTTCTTTTTTGAGCTTTTCCATATGGAAGTTTGCTGTCTCCAGAGGCAAGGTCTGTTGCCAAGGAGCAGCTGTGACAGCAGGGAACTACCGTGTATGTCAATGCAGCTGTAATGTCATTGCTTCTGCCTAAATGAACAAAACCTCTAAGTACAGAGAGATTTTCTTTCCCCCTGCCTCCCAGGAGAGATGATATTCTTTTCATTCTGAATATAAAATTCTAACAGTGACAGAGAATAAGGTAAACGCTAGAAACTCATCTAATTTCAACCCAACTTTTGGACTGATGTGAAGCATACAGCAAACCTTCCCTTAAAGTGACATAACCTGCTGCTGGCATGCAGTGTGCAGCCAATTCTCGTACTTTGAAAATTTGGAAAAGATTCTGAAAGTCATAGATCTTGTTCCTGATGTCACTTGCATAATGAGTCCTAAATTATTAATATATTTAAGCAGATGGAAAATCATAGAGCTAAACCTGTTCAACTGGATGGTGCAAGGCTCAATTCAAAGAACTCTGATTTTTGTCTTAAGTGTCATTTGTGCCTGTATTAATATTTCATAGCCTTGACTCAGAAATACTGAAAAGTATAAATTAATATCATGCACGTACCATTGACACCTTCTCTTTGCACAGTGAACTCCTCCTAAAGATACTTGTGAAACACTAAGTTTGGAAAGAAATTTTTAATCCACATGGTTATATACAGTAATGACAACGTTCCATATCGCTTTGGAAGACTAACCACTAGCCACTGAAAACCGTCACGACTGAGGCTTATGCTAAATGCTTCAGATTTACTATAGAAGTCCCAAATCTTCTGACAATCCTTTCAAAGAATGTGCTGAGGAGTATAATGAGTAACTCTTTGCATTAAAAAGATTCACAGGACTTTGATCAGTCTTCCAGGCAGCATCAGGTCACAGTGAACTGTACAAGCTGATTAGAGTCTACCATCATCAGGCTATGTGTAAGTGCTGCTTTTGCCAATTGTCCAGTCAGCCATAGAAAAATACACTCAGAAATGCCATTCATATCTGATGCACTAACTAGGAGTTTCACTACTTAATTTGTACCAAAATAATTGTGAGAACTTTCACATATCAATCTAATTCCACAAAAAGTGACATCAAACCGTAATGTCTTGATAAAAGAGACTGTAATGACTTGCATGTTAGTAACTCATGTTGTTGCTGATTTATAAGAGAAGTTCAGAACTTGCATCTGAAACTAGCTGGAAAAAATTGTATTTTAAAAATCTAAGTCCACAGCCATGTGCATTGTAAATTACAGAACATGGTAGTTCTATTTTATCATCTTTCTTTTCCATTCCGTAGTCAGCCTATGAGTTTAGTTACCAAGAATGAATCAAACAGATGAGATATTGGGGAAAAAGATATTAATCCACCCATCTTCTTCTTCTCCCTCCATCAAAATGGTCTGGCATTTTGTTGTATTTGATCTTGTACCAACTGCATACATCACAGTGAGAATACACAAGCCTGTGCAAACAATCCTGAGAAATTAGTAAAGCACCTGTACTACAGAGTTCCTTCTCTCTCCCTGGAAATAGGCACTCAGGAGATTGCAAACCACTGCAGTAACGCATGACTCTAAGACGTTCTGAGAAACTGAGGCCAACTATGCCTTGTCAGAAAACTTACAGAGCCTCTCAATAAGTTCTTTTTCTCAGTCAGTGCTTTATCTGTCACAGTCAGGCAATCAATTACATGATGTCACAGGGCAACATATATTTTTTAATTAGGAACAGTCCAACCTAAATAAAATAACCATGACACAGCTGGCCACAGCTGTGCTCCCATAAATCAGTGTGATGGATTATGCCCATCCTGAAAACAAAGTGGGGAAGGGCTTGTGAGTGCTTTGCCCTCCCTGCATGGCATTTTCCCCCTGGGAAACTGAGTCTGTTCCACTCCCCCTCCCTGCCCAGACAGGGTATAAAAGGGAGGACACTGCAGCCATTAGCTCTCTTTTTGGCTCCTGCCTTTCCTGGACGAGAGCTACTGCAGCTGCCTTCCTGCTCCTCTGCCACGTAGTTGGGCCTGAGCCTTCTCCCTGCTGCCTCCGTGCCTCTTCAGAGAGACTGGTTTTGTACTATTTTTTCCCATCCCATCCATCCTTGTTCCTTGCCCTTGCAAAACTTACCTGTTATTGGTTTACATATACATATAGATAGATAGATAGATAGATAGATAGATGAGCAGATGTTTGTCAGTTAGAGGGTAGAAAGGCTCTGCAGAGGGACCTTGACTGACTGGGCAGATGGGCAGAGTCCAATGGGATGACATTTAACAAGTCCAAGTGCCGGGTGCTGCACTTTGGCCACAGCAACCCCATGCAGAGCTACAGGCTGGGGTCAGAGTGGCTGGAGAGCTCCCAAACAGAGAGGGACCTGGGGGTGCTGATTGACAGCTGCCTAAACATGAGCCAGCAGTGTGCCCAGGTGGCCAAGAGGACCAATAGCATCCTGGCCTGCATTAAGAATAGTGTGGCCAGCAGGAGCAGGGGAGTCATTGTGCCCCTGTACTCTGCATTGGTTAGGCCACACCTTGAGTACTGTGTCCAGTTCTGGGCCCCTCAGTTTAAGAAGGACATCGAGACACTTGAACATGTCCAGAGAAGGGCAACAAGGCTGGAGAGAGGCCTTGAGCACAAGCCCTATGAGGAGAGGCTGAGGGAGCTGGGATTGTTTAGCCTGGAGAAGAGAAGGATCAGGGGTGACCTCATTGCCCTCTACAACTACCTGAAAGGTGGTTGTAGACAGGAAGGGGTTGGTCTCTTCTCCCAGGCAACCAGCACCAGAACAAGGGGACACAGTCTCAAGCTGTGCCAGGGGACGTTTAGACTTGAGGTGAGGAGAAAGTTCTTCACTGAGCGAGTCATTCGTCATTGGAATGGGCTGCCCAGGGAGGTGGTGGAGTCGCCGTCCCTGGAGGTGTTCAAGAAGAGATTGGACGTGGCACTTGGTGCCATGGTCTAGTGATGAGGTCTGTGGAGACAGGTTGGACTTGATGACCCTCGAGGTCTCTTCCAACCTTAGTTACACTGTGATACTGTGGTATATATATATAGTTTAAAGAAAATGCTTTACCTCTCTCCTTCCAAGCTGACTCCAAATTATTTCTTGCTGGATTTGCTCCCTCCCTTTCTTTTTTCCACTCTGTTGGGAGGCAGGAGGAGGAGCAGGGGAAGGATTCTCAGCCTTGCCCCCATCTGAGCTCTTAAGTCCCAGTTAAGGCTCAAATCACTACGATCAGTATTCCAGGAGATGAAGAACAAGCCTGTAAAGCTGATAGAGTAGCATGGAACAAACAGGACTCAGCTCATAGGACACAGCCACTAGGATGCTGCAGAGATTTCCATTCACAGCTCCGTCCAAATCCTGCTTGCCCTGCATCTGTCTTCATTTCCAGTTATTGATTTTCAAGCATTTGTACATGGTCTGCTTATGTTTCCATTCTAGCCCAAATCCAAATTTGCATCACAGGCTTGTGAACCCACAGTGGGCTCCCTTGATCAGGTGGACTTTAGTAGATGCCAATCACAAGTTTCCCTTTGTTGCCTTTGTCTCCTCAGGCTCCTCAGTGGGCCTCAGCCACTGGATTCTGGATGCTGTTGACAGGGGTTTTGAATCATAGAATCATAGAATTGTTTCAGTTGGAAAAGATCACCACGTGCAACCATTGACCTAACACCACCATGGTCACTAAACCATGTCTCAAAGCACCAATCAATAAGCAATGCATTTCTTGGCATCTGGACCATGATTTAACCTGATCATGATACCCAACTGTACTTTTGACCATTGCCTAGGTCTGACCAATAGAACTGACTATGTCTATTGCCAGTGGCGATTGCTAAGATACTTCAGTTATATTTTAACTTTAGGGACAATATCAGTATTATGCCTTTTTTTTCAACTAAAAAACCAAGCAAACAAAAAACCACATCTCTTGTCTTGTTTTTACTCAAAACGACCTGAGCTAATTCTCCTCAACTTTGAATAAACACAAATATTTAAGCATAAACAACAAATGTTGTTGATGCATCTACTTGGGAATGCATGAAAAAAAAGATTCTGTTTCTTGCTGTATTCTGATTTTCTCTTCATTCTTTATGAATATATTTTCTTTACGAATATATTTTCTCTTCATTCTTCATTTATTAAATCCACCTGATGCCTGTGTAGATAAGCACTGCTGCCAAAAGACTTTGAGGTGCAAAATAAAGCAAATTATATTACAGAAGCACGTAGCAGTTTGATCTGTAAGATATGTGAGTGCCAGTGTGGTAAGACAGTTTAAAATGAAACCGAGACCACTAAAAATGGGAGCTGCCTCTCACTCCAAACAGAATTCTTAGGTGGGTCACATCATCCAGCTGCAGAAAGATCTAAGATTTTGAAGCAATCACATGCAATGACATACAGATAGAAATTGATGGGGCAAAAGAGTGCATGCATGTGTTTCATTAAGAAATGGACTTTTAACCTGATGGCTGGGCAGTGTTTAGAACTATTTATGACTTCACTGTCTGCAATGGACAAGTCACTCTGCTGTTAATCACAGCATCACAGTGTACTAGAGGTTGGGAGGGACCTCAACGGATCATTGGGTCCAACGCCCCTGCTAAAGCAGGATCACTTAGGGCAGTCCACATAGGAATGCATCCAGGTGGGTTTTGAAAGTCTCCAGAGAAGGAGTGTACACAACCTCCCTGGGCAGCCTGTTCCAGTGCTCCATTGCCCTCAGTGTTTCTCATGTTGAGGTGGACACAGTATTTCAGGCGTGGTCTCACACCTGAAGAGTAGAGAGGTAGAAGAACTTCCCTAGACCTGCTGGTCACAGCCTTCTTGATGCATCCCAGGATACCATTGGCTCTCTTGGCCACAAGGGCACATTGTCATTCCATGGAGAACTTGCTGTCCACCAGCACTCCAAGATCTTACTCCACTGAGCTGCTTTCCAGGAGGGCAGCCTCTAACCTGTACTGGTGCATGCTGTTAATTCTCCCCAGATGTAGGACCCTGCACTTGTCCTTATTAAACTTCATGAGGTTTGCCTGCACCCAGCTCTCCAACCCGTCCAGATCAGGTTGGATAGCTGCACAGCCCAACAGGGTGTCACCACCACCCCCAACCCACCCCCCCACCACCCCCCCACCTCCCCTCCTTTCACATACACACACACCAGTTTTCTATCATCAGCAAACTCGCTGAGGGTACTCTCAATCCCCTCATGCAGGTTGTTGATAAAGATATTGAACAAAAATGGACCCAGTACTGATCCCTGGGAAACACCACTGGCCACTGGCCTCCAAGTTCAAACTGTGCCACTAATGATGTCCCTCTGAACTCTGTTGTCAAGCCAATTTCCAATCCACCTCACTGACCAGCCGTCTGTGTCACATCTCCTGAGCTTTTCTATCGGATGTTATGGGAGATAGTATCAAAACCTTTACTGAAATCAAGATATATGACATCCACTGCTCTTCCCTCATCTACCCATTTGGTCATGGTTTCACAGAAGGCTATCAGATTAGTCAGGCAGGATCTCCCCTTGGTAAATGACACCAGGTCAGTCAGCAACAGATGAAGTACATCTGTACCAGAGGAGGAGAATGATCTTAGTGCATGAGAATGGCCTATTCCCCAAATGGAAAAAGGTTCTAGGAAGGGAGCTGGCAGGTCTCATTGACAGGGATTTAAACTAGATTCAAAGGGGGAAGGGGCTGAAACCAGTCACCCCCAGACAGGAGGCTGAGGCTGGTAAGCCAGAATCAGGGGTGAAACCAGCAGCCCAGCTGAAGTACATGTACACTGATGCATGCAGCATGGGTAACAAACAAGAGGAGTTGGAAGCCTTGTTACAGCAGGAAAGTTATGATGTAGTTGCCATCACAGAAACGTAGTGGGATGATTCACATGACTGGAGCACTGTAATTGATGGCTACAGGCCCTTCAGGAGAGACAGGTGAGGGAGAAGGGGTGGAGGGGTGGCCCTGTACATCAGGGAGGCTCTAGATGCCATGGAACTAAGATTGAGGATGATCAAGTTGAGTGCCTGTGGGCGAGAACTAGAGGGAAGACCAACAAAGCTGACATCCTGATTGGAGTCTGCTATAGACCACACAATCAGGATGAAGAGGTTGATTAATTATTCTATAGGGCAGCTGGAGGCTGTCTCAAGATCATCAGACCTTGTTCTCATGGGCAACATTAACCTGCCTGATATCTGCTGGGGAACTCATCACAGCAGAGAAGAGGCAGTCTAGAAGGTTCTTAGAGTGTATGGAGGATAGTTTCTTATCCCAGTTGCTGCAGGAGCCTACCAGGGGTAAGGCTTTGCTTGACCTTCTTTTTATCAATAGAGAAGGGCTGGTGGGA
This sequence comes from Dryobates pubescens, assembly GCF_014839835.1. Lineage (NCBI taxonomy): Eukaryota > Metazoa > Chordata > Aves > Piciformes > Picidae > Dryobates > Dryobates pubescens. The sequence goes on along the minus strand of NC_071657.1, from coordinate 55,077,972 downwards.
GATGTGGTGGTTGGAGGCTGTCTGGGGTCCAGTGACCATGAAATAATTGAATTTTCAGGATTCAGTCAAGCTAAGAGGGGCAGCAACAAAACCTCCACTCTGGACTTCTGGAGGGCAGACTTCAGGTTACTCAAGGAACTAACTCAGAAGGTACCTTGGGAAACAGCCCTTAAAAACAAAGGGGTCCAGGAGGGCTGGACCTACTTCAAGAAAGAACTCTTGAAGGCACAGGAACAGGCCGTGCCAATGTGCCGGAAGATGAGCCGCCGGGGCAGACGGCCAGCCTGGATGGATGATGAACTTCTGAGTGAATGAAGGAAAAACAGAGCATGTATCATCTTTGGAAGGAAGGAGAGGTTACCCATGAAATGTTTAAGGATGTTGCTAGGTCATGCAGGAAAAATATTAGAGGGACAAAAGCCCATTTGGAGCTTAGACTGGCCTCTGCTGTGAATGACAACAAAAATTGCTTTTATAAATATATTAATGGCAAGAGGAGGGGCAAGGACAACCTCTACTCCTTGGTGGACATGGAGGGGAACATAGAAACAAAAGATGAGGAAAAGGCAGAGCAACTTAATACCTTCTTTGCCTCAATTTTTAATAGCAGGATAGGTTGTCTTCCAGACAACTGGCCTCCTGAGCTGGCAGATAGAGCCAGGGAGCAGTATAGTTCCCCTGTGATCCAGGAGGAAGTAGTTAAAGACCTGCTCAGCCACTTGGATTCCACAAGTCCATGGGACCAGATGGGATCCATCCTAGGGTGCTGAGAGAGCTGGCAGATAGAATAGAATAGAATAGAATAGAATAGAATAGAATAGAATAGAATAGAATAGAATAGAATAGAATAGAATAGAATAGAATAGAATAGAAGTACAATACAATAGACCAGGTTGGAAGAGACCTTCAAGACCTCCAACCTATCAACCAATCCAACCCAACTAAACAACTAACCCATGGCACCAAGCACCCTATCAAGTCTCCTCCTGAACACCTCCAATGATGGCGACTCCACCACCTCCCCAGGCAGCCCATTCCAATGGGCAATCACTCTCTCTGTGTAGAACTTCTTCCTAACATCCAGCCTAAACCTCCCCTGGTGCAGCCTGAGACTGTGTCCTCTTGTTCTGGTGCTGGCTGCCTGGGAGAAGAGACCAACCTCCACCTGTCTACAACCTCCCTTAAGGTAGTTGTAGAGAGCAATAATGTTATCCCTGAGTTTCCTCTTCTCCAGGCTAAGCAATCCCAGCCACTCTCTATCATTTTTCAGCAGTCCTGGCTCACTGGAGACATCCCAGAGGACTGGAAGCTGGACAATGCGATGCCCATCCACAAGAAGGGACAGAAGGAGGAGCCAGGGAATTCCAGACCTGTCAGCCTGACCTCAGTGCCAGGCAAGATTATGGAACAGGTCATCCTGAGTGCAATCACACAGCACTTACAGGATGGCCAAGGGCTCAGGCCCAGCCAGCATGGATTTAGGAAGGGCAGGTCCTGCCTGACCAACCTGATCTCCTTCTATGATCAGGTGACTGCCTGGTGGATGTGGGGCAGGCTGTGGATGTAGTCTACCTGGACCTCAGCAAGGCCTTTGACACCGTTCCCCATAGCAAACTTCTGGCCAAGCTGTCAGCCCCTGGCTTGGACAGCAGCACTCTGAGCTGGGTTAGGAACTGGCTGGAGGGATGAGCTCAGAGAGCGATGGTGAATGGTGCCACATCCAGCTGGCAGCCAGTCTCTAGTGATGTCCTCCAGGGATCAGTGCTGGGCCCAGTCCTGTTGAATATCTTTATTAATGATCTGGATGAGGGGATTGAGTCCATCATCAGTAAATTTGTAGATTATACCAAGCTGGGGGCAGGTGTGGATCTGTTAGAGGGCAGGAGAGCTCTGCAGAGGGACCTTGACAGGCTGGACAGATGGGCAGAGTCCAAGGGCATGAGATTTAACACATCCAAGTGCTGGGTTCTACACATGGCCACAACAACCCCATGCAGAGCTACAGGCTGGGGTCAGAGTGGCTGGAGAGCGACCAGGCAGAAAGGGACCTGGGGGTACTGGTCAATGGTAGGCTGAACATGAGCCAGTACTGTGCCCAGGTAGCCAAGAAGACCAAAGGCCTCCTGGTCTGTATGAGGAATAGTGTGGCCAGCAGGAACAAGGAAGTCATTGTGCCCCTATACTCAGCACTGGTTAGGCCACACCTAGAGCCCTGTGTCCAGTTCTGGGCCCCTCAGTTTAGGAAAGATGTTGACTTGCTGGAACATGTTCAGAGAAAGGCAAGAAGGCTGGTGAGGGGTTTGGAGCACAAGCCCTATGAGAAGAGACTGATGGAGCTGGGGTTGCTTAGCCTGGAGAAGAGGAGGCTCAGAGGAAACCTTATTGCTGTCTACAAGTAGCTGAAGGGAGGTTGTAGCCAGGTGGGGGTTGGTCTCTTCTCCCAGGCAATCAGCACCAGAACCAGGGGACACATTCTCCAGCTGCACCAGGGGAGCTTTAGGCTGGATGTTAGCAAGAAGTTCTTCACACAAGGAGTGATTGGCCATTGGAATGTGCTGCCCAGGGAGGTGGTGGAGTCACCATCAGTGGAGGTGTTTAGGAAGAGACTGGATGGGGTGCTTGGTGCCATGGTTTAGTTATTAGTTGGATGATAGGTTGGACTTAATGATCTCAAAGGTCTCTTCCAACCTGGTTAATTCTATTCTATTCTATTCTATTCTATTCTATTCTATTCTATTCTATTCTATTCTATTCTATTCCATGCTATTCTATTCTATTCCATGCTATTCTATTCTATGCTATTCTATTCTGTGCTATTCTATTCTATTCTATATCCACATTGGCCATTCCTGACAACCTTCTTGTCTTCCATGTGGTTAGAGATGACCTCCATGATAAGCTGCTCCATCATTTTTCCAGGAATGGATGTGAGGCTGACTGGTCTGTAGTTGCCTGGGTCTTCCTTCTCACTTTTTTTGAAGACTGGAGTGACATTTGCTTTCCTGCAGTCATCAGGCACCTCTCCTGTTCTCCATGACTTTTTTGAAAGATAATGGAGAGAGTCTCAGCAACAGTATCAGCAGCTCTCTCACCACTCATGGATACATAGAATACATAGAATAAACCAGGTTGGAAGAGACCTTCAAGATCATCGCGTCCAACCCCTCAACCAATCCAACACCACCTAAACAACTAACCCATGGCACCAAGCACCCCATCAAGTCTCCTACTGAAAACCTCCAATGATGGCGACTCCACCACCTCCCCAGGCAGCCCATTCCAATGGGCAATCACTCTCTCCATATAGAACTTCTTCCTAACATCTAGCCTGAACCTCTCCTGGCGCAGCCTGAGATGCACCCCATTGGTGCCCATGGATTTGTGTGTCTTCAGTTGGTAGATGAGATCTCTAACCTGGTCCTGACTGACCAGCAGAGTGTCCTCCTCCCTCCAGTTCCACACCCTTGCTTCCAGAAACTGGGGTTCCTGAGGGACAGTCTAAGGAGTAAAGAGTGAGACATAGAAGGCATCCAGCAACTCTTCCATCTCTGCATCACCAGTTACCATATCTCCACTATCATTCAGTAGTGGGCCTACCTTTTGCCTTCTCTTCATCTTTGATGTATTTGAAAAACCTCTTCTTGTTCTCTTTCACCCTTCTGTCAATAATAATAATACTAGATGCCTTTCCTTTAGGGTACTAGACACATGTACTTCCCACCATTGTTACACAGTGTTTCAAGTGGGACAACAGAGGCATGTTCATTTCTAAGTTGCTAGAAATTAGACAGCTAAAGCCTGCAACTTACAGTCAGCCTCTGAGGTGGCTCTGTACTCTTGCAAGTCAAGGGCTTTTGAACTTCAGCTGCAGTTCACTGGAGCCAAGGAACTCTGTCTTCACTCAGCATCTTACTGCAAATAGCTAAACATCATATAGTATGCAGCTCAGAGACTTTAGATTGTTCATTTACCTAACTGTGAATTCCTATTTGTGAGTCAGAACTGCTCAGCTTGAAAGGTGCTGTAATTAAGCTGGTGTGTCATTCAGTGACCTTGGCAAAATCCTAATGAGATCTAAGTCACAGACAACAATTACTAGAAAAATAGAGGTACAGTTCAAACAAAGGAGAATGTACTTGCATTTTCCATGAGCTACATCAATGTACTTTAAAGGAGTTTTATTATGTTTCACTGCTTTATCAGCTAAGTCTCTTTATCGCCACAAAAAGTGGCTTGTACCTGGACAGCACATCTGGCAACAGAATCAAGCAAACAAATTACTCTAGGAGATTAATTGACTGCAGACTAATACCTGTACAGCATTTCTTTCAATAGACAAAACATAATGTAGGCACAGGCATGCCTTTTTAAAAAGTCAGCAATCACTACTCCAGAGTGAGCTGAGTGTTGCAGTTACCATTGTACCCTGGAAGGAGAGGAAAAGATACTAATCCATGCTGCTGCCATTGCCATTGCTGGTCTCCTACCCAAAGAGAGAAGTCAGTTTTGTTCTGTATTTGAGAGATACTCAGCTCTTGAAACTCAGAAGTGGTTTCTTGTACTTACAACTATATGAAAAATGCATTTTAAAATGCCATTTGATAAGTTCATACAGCAACACTGAAAAACCCTCTGTGTTTAAGAATGGCTTTGTATCATTGACAGTAGATTTTGTATTACAAAAGAAAAATACATAACAAGCAGTTATTAAGCAGATCCTCCAAGATTAGTATAACAAATTAAAGCCACTGTTAAGCAGTAACAGCTATTTTTATTAGAAAAAGTCAAGTGACAGGACAGCATATACCATTCTGTTATCTTAGGCTTAACTTAAAATGTACAAATCCAGTTGCCACCTGGAATTTCAGTGCAAGTTTAGCAAGATAAGAGTCCTGTTACCAGCTCTGGCACAGTCAGGTTTAGTTATTCTTAGAAGGCATGGTCAAATATTTCTGAATCATCCAAGTTTCTCAAAAGAAATCTGTTATTTCTGTGAAAGAGCTAGTATCTTGCATCTTAGCTGTTTGCAGTGGTCTAAACCAGTGCTACTTTTCAATATACCTCTAGCAATACAATGAATGTTCTGCCATCAATATGCCAAATGGTGTAATTCCTCCAACAGATGAGAGGAAAATTTGGGACCCTTCTTAACATTGGGGTATTCTGAAACATCACAACTTGAACAAAAGGGCATCCATAATAAGGCTAATATTTTTATTACCATGAACCATGAAGACCCTGTACTTGTGGAGTAGCTGAGACCGAGATACTTTCTTTGCTGCTCTAGCAGGCATCAAATGGAGCCAGTGTGTTCTACACCTTGTATTTTATGGAGATATTGATAACAAACAAAAATTGAGCTTTCTGAAATTGCAGTTCTCAAAACTCAAAATGCCTGTTTACATACACCTCATGAAGCAAAACAAAGCAAAGCAGGTTGTAAACAACTTCTTTACATAAGAATGTGATTCATGACTAGCTCCAGATTCTAATACATGCACTTGTGTAGAAAGCCAACAAAGCCAAACTTCACATTTCCTGGGATGGGTCTCTTGTGAGATAGACATATGGGTCACGTACTACACACCTGCATGCTTGTCAATGCATCCCACTAACACTTTTTGGATAATGATACAATGGCATGATAAATCCACCTGACATCCTGAATACTACCAGTATTGTTCCAGGTGTATCGCCATTTTCCCCATGTTCAAGGATGGTCAGCTATTTGACTGTGAAGTGCTCAGCACTCTGCAGAAGACAGAACGGAAACACCCTGGGTTTCTTTGTTGTAAGGACAGTGATCAAGTTCTGTGTTTTTTAACTTATTTCTCACCTCAGCCACAAAGCTGTTATTCATGATCAACAGGTGATTTATAGTAAAGTTCAGTTTTGGACCGTGAGAACCAAAGTATAAATGATTACATTTACAGCTTCAAGTGCATACATACAGACTCAAGTGCATTTTACAACGTCACAATTAGCTAAGAAAAATACTTCCAGTTTTTAACAGGTTGTTGTGGGGGTTTTGTTTGTTTGTTCTTTCTTTAGCAATTTACAGTATACTCTAGAATTTTCCTTTCAGAGACTGGGACTAGTGTGCAAAATATCAAATGTATTAAATATTAGACTTACTGAAAACTACCAAGGATCTTCTGAAATTCTGACAGTTCCTTTGCATACATAGTTAACAGGTATACTTGCATGTCATTAAGATACTAATACTTTGCAAGTTACCACCTACTGGTTGAGCTGTAATGTGCTGTATGTGTAAAACCAGTCTATTCCAAAAGTAGAGTGAAATGTATGACTGAGCTCAGGAGCTGTAGCAGACAAAGTTTTTAAAACTTATTACATACCATAGCTTTGCAGGTGGCCAGTAGCATGCAAAGCTCCAGTGATACAAGCATTTGAAACGGAATGCCCATATCTGAGATTAGATCATCTTCTGATGATACAAGATCTTATCTATAATTGTAACAGCAATGAAGAAAACTTCAGTGTCTTTTCCTAGCCTTAGAAGTTGTTTATCAGCTCTTCATATCAACAACACAAAGAAGCTTAGATGAACAAACACTGTCAGCAGCTTTGGTATTTTGTCTTATCCAACAGACTAATAGAGATGAATGTACTCAAAGAAAACAAAACAAACAATCAAATAATTAAATGCAATACATTATGACTGTTCCTCACCAGGTATAGACAAGGTTTTTTACTGTTCTAGCTTTCTGAAAACATATGTGTCTTTTCTACATAGATTGAATATGTCAAAATTTCTTGTGCTACTTTCCAGTAACTTATTTACATTATTTTCTTAACCCCTATGTGGTTCAGAAGTGGAGACTGTTTGGAGAGAAAGGTGTTATGGTAATGACAAAATATTTTATCATATCATGACCTTGAAAAAAATAAATTACTGCAAAGTAGTACAACGGACAGGTTTTTTTGGGAGGGGACTCAAATGAAAAATAAATTCCATTGTAAAGATTTTGATCAATTTAAAAAGAAAAGCCTAGCTCTTGATAAATTAGGTCCACAGTTCATTAAGACAAATTGCATTTTGTCTGAACTTTCAACTTCAGGAGGAAAACCATGCAGTTCCTGGAAAGTCTATGGATTGTGGTGGGTTAACGCCCTTTCTGAAAAGAAAGAGGGGAGGGCTTGCGAGTGCTTTGCCCTCCCTGCAGGGCATCTTCCCCCTGGGAAACCGAGTCTGTTCCACTCCCCCCTCCCTGCCCAGCAAGAGTATAAAAGGGAAGGCATTGGGGTGATTAGTTTTCCTTTTGGCTCCTGCCTCTCCTGGAGGAGAGCTACTGCAGCTGCCCTCCTGCTCCTCTGCCACGTGGTCGAGCCTGATCCTTCTCCCTGCTGCCTCCACGCCTCTTCAGAGAAAAACCTCCTCCTCCCATCCGTCCTTGTTCCTTGCCCTTGTGAACCTTACCTGTATTGATATATATATTGTTTTGTTTTGTTTTTGTTTAAAGAAAAACTGTTTACCTCTCTACTTCCAAGACGACTCCAAATTATTGTTTGGTGGATTTGCTCCTTTCCTTTTTTTCCCCCTCTCTGTAAGGGAGGAGGGGGGAGTGGGGGAGAGATTCTCAGCCTTGCCCCCATCTGAGCTCTTAACTCCCAGTTAAGGCTTACACCACCACATGGATCAACAAAGACAAAATACTAAATGAATTCATGGAAAGAACCCCAAGTACCATTCAAAAATTGGAAGAGTTCAAGCCATTTAATTCTGTTTACTCTTACTAAAACATGGGATATTTTCAAGTATTTCTTAAAAAAAAAAATCTTTTCAATAAAAATGAAAAATTATGCAATACATGGCACTATAGGGTATATATACCAAACTAATAGTAATAAGACACATTCTAAAGATGACCTTGTTGTTTTTATGGATCATGTCACTAGTCCACTGAAGGAGGCTCTTGGGATCACTACCTGTAAGGTCTTACACAGACAGAAGTGAGCTGATTCTCCCTAAATGCTGAGCTTTCTTGACACATGCCAGAATAGATCCAGAAACCCCATATACATCATCAGTTTTGTGGACTGCTCCCACTGCACTGAATTTCACAAGGACTGAAGAGAAATCTTCACAGTTACTATAAAATTGATTTAATTCTGTCTATAAAGGTTGGAAAATGGGAAAAAATGCAAATGAAAACTGCAGGTATGCATAAAACACGAATATCCAGAACTGGTGGTGTTGTCCTCATCATGTATGATGTAAAGCCTGCTAGCTTCATTTTCATATCTTCCCTGTGGTATCAGGTCAGAGTCATACCACACACCCATACCTTTCCGTTCCATCCCTCACTGAAGCAAGTACCAGCAGCAAGAAACACCCCATGCAGGTTGTGTAAGAAGTTAGAGCACAGCAGCTTTCCAGTCTCTGCCACCAGCACTGTTACAAAAATGTTCTACATCCAAACACCCCCAGCCATGCTCTTTGTATCCACACCTGAGACATGATTCTCCTGTTATATCTGAAAAGGAACATACACCTGTTGCAACCTTGCCTTATGTGCTTTGAGCCTCTAAAGGCCTCATTCTGCTCAGCAATTGAATTAAAACCCAGTATCTCAAGACAAGGCTAGAGAGGCGAGTAGCCTACCAGTCTGTCTCATTTTCTGGGAATATAAATAGAGCATAGTTTTGTTTCACTCTCCATTTATGAAGACTGGATTTTCACCACATCAGCATCTCCATTCTTCTCCTATTACCACAGTCCCTTCCCATCTTTTGTTACTCTTCAGAACCTTCTAATATCTTTGAACTAAAATTGTATCAGAATCTCACAGTCACAGAAAACTCCAGGCACTGGATGAACTCAGTCCTCCTTCCTATGTGCTACCAAGAATTCTCCTGAAAGAGCTCACTTCAGTTTTCTCTGATGGTGTCAGGTTCAGAGAATGGCCAGGCATAGTTTCCTTGCTGACCAGATACCATTTTCGCTTGATGACAGAGTATCTGTCACACCAGCTATATATGGCACAAATTACAAAGATACTAACATTTTAATTCATCTGGAAAATCCTGTGGTAATGAATTCAGTGAACCATCTCTTCTTACTCAATGGAAAGAATAAATTACACTAGTATGATGAAAGAACTAAAGTAAGTAAACAGAACCTGCTATGATGAATTAAATTTTGCTGACTTCTAAGCCTTGCAAAGACTATCTATAACAGTTAGCCACTATGTATCTTGCACTAAGCATAAAAGAAATGAAAAAAAAAAATTAACTCCAAAGCTTTCCACTTTGGGTGGAGGAAACATGAGGGGAGAGGTACGTTTCCAAAGGGGCCATCCTCATTTTTCAAGATGCATGACGATTCATATTTAGAATTCCAGATTGGTATTGCACTCAGTGGCCTTTCAGCAACTCCTGACAATGAGAAGCAGAAGTACCAGACCTCTGCCTTCAGAGGAAATGTCAGCATGACAGACTTTCAAGGACCTTATCACAATTACAGCAGATGGCTTGCTTTTAATTTGGAACAAAACTCTTAACTGACTCATTGAAATGCCATGTTCCCAACCCAGGCTTCACAGACATTCATCTCAGTGAGTTTAACAGTCTGAGTTTAATTGGTGATACATTGTATATTTTCAATCACTCTTTCTGCAGAGCTATCAATTATAATGATTTTAACAGTATTTTTTCAATCTGCATGTCTCTTGCCTTGACAAGCTATGTGGTAATGGTCCTGCTTCACTGGTGCAGACGTAAAATCAGTGTCGTAACTTAGCAGCTCACGTTGTTAATTTACATAATGGATCCAGACCACATCTGTTCAGGCATTAAAAAGCTAAGAGTCCTTGTGAGTCAGCCAGAGTGGAGCAGAGTTGTTTCTCAACAGTGGCTCATTTTTAAAAAAGGACTCTCAATAATCTCAGCAGTCTCAACATAAATATTCAGTTTACGCACAGCCCACTCCTTTAAACAAACAAAGCAGACCTCATGTTCATGCCATCTACCAACTTCTGCATGACATTGAACAAGGTTTGACGAGTGTGTCGGAATCACTTGGAATCTGTAAGATCACAGGACTGAAAGTTTCTCAAATCAATTATGTAAAGCCACTGAAAAGAAATCTGTGCATCTTTAGCAAGCAGGTAAAGCAGGCTTTTTGTGGAACAAAAGAAGCCTTGTCTTATTCTGTTATGTGATGACTCCTAATTAGAACCAGTAATTTTTTTGTTGTAGACCCAGATAAGCTTGTTTGCATAACAGTAACTACACAGTAACTGCACTAAAACAGACCTTGAAGAACAGTGGCATTGCTTGATGTTTATATCTGATTAACCTTGGAGGTAATTCTGCAAATGTTAAGCAGTCAAGAATGTAGTAGAGCGCCAAAGTAATTTAATTTTGTTTGAATGCATTTATAGAAAGGTACCAAGAGTACCCATAAAGGCACACTGTAATCTTTTCCTTGAGTATATGCCAGCTGATGATCAGTAGAAAGCTTTCAAAGAGGGAGAAAAGAGAGAGAGAGTGAAATTATTTATAACAGCTCTTTGTGTATCTAGCACACTGCTTCACAGACAGATGAGGAACATTACATTTCAACATTTCATGGAGAAACAGCTCTTAAAAAAAGAATTTCTTACCACAGAGACATCTCTAGAATGATTCACTTGTGATCTGGAACTTTGTAATCCTGTGTGTTACTTCTCAAGAGTTGAATACTCATGGAATAAAGTTGCTATTTATCCTTACAAATAATAGTAAGAAGGCATAAAATCTAAATCAAAACAGTCTTTAAAAAACAGGAAAAATGAGCAGCCTTAGCACATAAAGGTGATATCAGAAAACAATCACCATGTGGCTATGTCAACATTTAGCAAACACATACATTAACAGAGCTGAGGCCCAGGGCAGTTCCAGACAAATCAGTCACAGCATCCTCACTAGCTCCTTGTTACGAATTTCCTTTCTGTCGTTTAGTTCAGCACTCTACTTTCTGTTTCCATGCAGCCTTGTTCAGAAAAGTTTGTTCAGGAGTTAGTTGCTTAAGTCCTCCTGTTAACACAAGATCAACAGCAATTGCATTTCTGTAACAGAGGACTCCACTGCACTGGCTGCATTGGTAATAATCCTTGTCCAAGAAGCCTGTTTCAACTATTTATAGGGAGAGTCTACTGCAACTATGTTCCAAACAGTGCATAACTCTTATACTGACCAAGTATTTTGGAAACCTACCCTGCAAGAATCTCTCTATGGAAGTACATAAGTTTTCAGCATCTGCTGATTGCCACCTTAAAGCAGAATTACTTTAGGGATCAGAGTGAATCAAGCTGATTCTCGTTTTCTTTGAGCTACTAGGCCTGAAGTTCAGGGTAGACCTTATTGCTCTCTACAAGTACTTGAAAGGAGCTGGTAGAGAGGTGGGTGTCATGCTCTTCTCCCAAGTAACAAATGACAGGACAAGAGGAAATGGACTCAAGTTGTGCCAAGGCAAAGTTTAGAGTGGACAATAGGGCAAAATTCGCCACTGAAAGGGTTATCAACCATTGGACCAGACTGGCCAGGGAAATGGTTGTGTCACCATCTCTGGAGGCATTTAAAAGATTTGTAGGTCTGCCACTTAAGGACATGGTTTAGCGGTAGACTTGACAATGTTGGGTTAAGGGTTGGCTCAATGATCTTAAAGGTCTTTTCCAACATAAAGAATTCTAAGAATCTGTGTGTGTGCACAAACCTATGCTCAAGACACACCATGGAAATCAATGGAATCATTGAGTTATGTGTCACATTATGTCAGTAAAAATATCTTAAACTAAATACAAATGCTGAAAAAATGTCAAAGAATACCTTAGCATGTGCAAAGCCTTCAGAAATATTTGCTTTTGATTTGTAACTCACTTAAATGGTGCAACCATAAGGTACATGGCACTTTATCATTGCTTCATTACTCAGTACAAATAATCCAATTATGTTCTGTGATGCTTAATTCTCAACATTTGTTTTTAAAGCCTATGTTCACACACAAACCATCATTCTTAGATGCCTTGGAAGTCCTCCACAGAGCTCCAGAAGCATTAATTAAACAGCTAAACCCTAAGGAAATCTGTGTCAGTCACCTGAATAAAAGCCAACAATGTGTTTACCTTTGCTTAAAATGTATTTTCATTTCTGAAATAACATTGCAATGTGTAGTATAATTTATTAACTAGTTCCCTCCACTTCTCTATTCCTCTTTTTTAAAAGAGAGTTATGTCTTCTGGGAATGGGGTGGGTTTTTTTGTCTGTTAATGTTGCAACTGTACTACAACTTACATTTCCTGTTTTCCCATCAGATATTGATAGGCTTATCTGTCACTCTGTTCCTAATACAGGTCCAGCCATCCATCACGCAGGGATGCTGAAAATGCAAAGTAAAATTGGCAGAAAAGAGTAGAAATCATCCGAAAATAATTTATGGCCTCACACAGACATTCTCCAACCCCACAGCTTTAGTACTGGCCCCCTAGCATTGAATTAAAATAATTTTCTAGTTCAAAACACAAGCACGAATAAAACTCAGAACAAAACCAACCTCTAAGTTTTCTGCAATTGAAATTTTGTTGGCAGATCAAATTGTTATAAGTGCCCCCCCCCCCCCCTTTTTTTTTTTCTTCACCATTTATTTATAGTATGGTATAATAATGAAAAAAAAAAAATCTCCAAGATGTTCCATTAAAATCATACTACAGGGAAATGAAAATAAATACAATGCAATATTTGTACCTATCCACAGGCATAAAGAGGCAATACATTAGAAACCTTTCCACACAAACATAAGCATGTGTACATTTAGGAATGTTTACCAATATTTGTGGACACTTCACTGTCATGTTCTGGAATACAGTGAAAGTAAAAAGAACCATATTTGGAAAAGTTCATTAAAAATCTGTCATAAACTTTCCAAATATCTATGTCAGAAGGCAGGAAAAGCCAGTTCAACTAGTTGACATGAAAATCACATTACTCATTACAAGAAGAAGAAGAAAATTTGAGGTTTCATAGATTTTATTCTGTAACATGTAGTAAGGTTCTCCAGCTATCATTTTTAACTGTCATCCTTTCTACATCTGCATGTTGAAAGAAACTTGTTTTGCATTTTTTAATGTACAGAGAAACTCTCTGATATTGAAGGTCAGTACTTGGATACCATAAGCCTTGAGGTGCTCACTGATCTCAAGTGGAAGTGCATCTTAAGCAGACATAGGAAAATTATGTAACATTACATTTTGGACTCACTATACATTTCATACGGAAGGAGTAATATTAAAAGGCTATTAGTACCATTGCTGAGAGGTAAGCTTTGTTAGCTTGGGGTAGATGCCATCTGATGCAATCACACGAGTTTGAGCTCTTTGTGGAAGCACACCTACAGTTCATACTTCATTTTTTCCTTTAAATAGATTAAACATCATAACCAAACCCAGCAGGTTAGTAAGATCACACAAACTTGTGAGACTAACTCTGAGGTTACAAATTAAAACTCATCTTTCCTGTGTCTGTACACCATGATATAAGCCTAAACAGTTACACATCTCTGCCTTTTCCACAACATTTCTCTTTCAGTTAGTTTATGGAATTACAGAAACAATGAGCAACAGGCCACTTGGCATCTCCGTATTTTCAGCAACTTGACTCAGCAATTGAATTACTGGTCATTTAACACCATGTAAGACTGAGAGCTTAGCTGCTACTTTAGCACAGTGAAAAACTCTTCTGTGAGCATGTAAGCAAAAATAAATAAAAAAATTTGTATAGTTTGTATTTTGTCAAGACTTCAGTGCAATACAGAATTTTGTACAGTCTTTCCTTATCATCAAGAAACAGTCATAAAATCATAGAATCAGAATGGGTTCGGTCAGAAGACACCTCCAAAGGTCATCTAGTCCAACTACCCTGCAGTGAGCACAGACATCCTCCATGGGCCCCATCAAGCCTGACCTTGAATATCTCCAAGGGTGGGGCCTCAAATACCTCCCTGTTCAACCAGTTCCAGTGTTCCACCATCCTCATGATAAAGATCTTCCTCGTAATGTCCTAAATCTACTCTTCTCTAGTTTGAAGCCCTTGCCTGTTGTCCTATCACTCCAGGCCTTTGTAAACAGTTCCTTTCCAGCCTTCTTGTATGCCCCCTTCAGGTACTGGAAGGCTGCTATTAGGTCTCCCCTGAGTCTCCAGGCTGAACAATCCCAGCTCCCTCAGCCTTTTTTCACAGAAGTGTTCCAGCCCCTTGATCATTTTCCTCGTCCTCCTCTGGACCTGCTCCATCAGGTCTATGTCTTTCTTGTGTTGAGGGCTCCATAGCTGGATGCAGTACTCCGGGTGAGCTCTTAACAGAGCAGAGCAAAATGGCACAATCACCTCTCTTGAACCTGCTGGCCATGCTTCTTTTGATGCTGCCTAGGATGCAATTGGCCTTCTCTGGGCTGCAAGTGCACATTGTTGGCTGGTGTCCAGCTTTTCACCCACCAGAATTCCCAAGTCCTTTTCCACAGGGCTGCTTTCTATCACCTCAACCCCCAGTCTGTATTGATAATGAGGATTGTTCTGGCCCACATGCAGAACCATGAACTTAGTCTTTTTGAACCTCATGAGGTTCACCTGGGCCCACCTCTCCAGCTTGTCCAGGTCCTTCTGGATGACATTTCTTCCCTCCAGCATATTGACAGCACCACTCAGCTTGGTGTCATCTGCTAACTTGCTGATGGTGCACTCAATCCCACTGTCTATATCACTTATATCACTTATTATTCAGTACTGGTCCCAGTATAGACCCCTGAGTGACACCACTTCTCCCCTGTCTCCTTCTGGCCTGTATATAACATACATAGTACAAAGCAAATACAACACACCATATAAAGCCACACCAGCAAAGCCTGAAGATGGAAAAAAGTTCCCTATCTTTTTCATATAATGCATTTCTGGTTTTACCCAAAATTTCATGTTGAACATCATCTTCCAAGCACATGTTCTTCAAAGAGCACACACACACATCTACCTAAATAATCACACTCACCCAAAGATGTTTAGTTGTGATTCAATAAATCATTATAAAACTGTTTTTAACTGTTATGTTTTGTGGTTGTGGTGGGTTTTTTTTAACCATGAGCCTTCTGTTTTAATGCTTAGTAGACTGATGTGTTGTGGACTAATTTCAGATATTTAGCAGATATTAAATGGATGTTGTTTCAAATCTGACAGGAATGCTAAAAATGTTATTGGTTTAAATCATAAAAAGTGCTGTCTATTATTACAGTATCATAGTATTTTAGGTATTATCATCCCATAGTTTCAAATACTAATGGCACTCAGAACTTACAGAAAGCAAAAAGACTGAATTTCATTTCAAATGGGGAAATATTCCTAGTGTACCTGAATGAAAATGCAAACACAGACTGAAGTCTATCTCCAACAACACACTGTTGCTATTTACACCAGGATAAATTAAGCTTGTTGTTTGCATAGCATGACACAGCTAATTATGTACTTGTTATTTCTGCTGAACTTGAAAAATAAAAAATATTCATAATAAAAGAAGGAACACCGAGTAGAAAACGAGCTTACAAGTACAGCCAAAGACAGCAAAAGGGCAGCATTTGGCAATTGCTACTATGGAGTTTCCACATCTTTTGATAATTCTCTTTTTTTCTAACCCAGAGGAAATATAAAGTAACCTCAGATACTATTTTGTGGTTAACTGCCAGCAGATGTTACAAATTTTACCTCAACCACTGGCATACTAATTGCTTGCATTGTAACATCAATTTTTCATTCAATTTTAATTTATTCCTACAAAATATAAGTTAATGAATACATTAATAAATACAACCTATTTGAACATGCCATACTTTATAAGAAATAGTTTTAGGGGTAGACACTAAATATATATTACCATGTCCTGAATATATTTTTTAGTCCTTAAACCAGGTCAGTGAGACAATGAATGCATTCCAAATGCAGTAAACTGGAATATTACCTGAAAGAAGTTTCAGTGAACAGTAAGGATCACCCAACACATTTTAACAGCTATTTAAGGAATTCCTGTATCACAGGAACCAACTTCAGGTGAGGCCTTTTGCATGCAGGTACTCTTCAACTTCACAAATTTCCATGTAACAAAGCAAGGCTAAGAGCAATCACCTGCTTTTGCATCCCATATAAAACAAAATGCAAAAATTAATAAAATTCACACCTTTTTAAAATTATTATTATTATTATGGTGTATTTTTCAGAACAAGGACCCATCTAATAATAATGGGCAGGAATGAAAAGTACACCACAATTTTTCAGTTCACAGAGAAAGTATATTTGATCAAATTGCCAAGGCCTAGTCTGAACACACAGCTTCATCACTAAATTCAGTTTAAGCTGGAAAAAGAAAGAGCCTTATTCACAGAACAACAATGCAAAACAAATCTATCAGACAAGTATGCAATTATTTTCCAGTCCACTCTAGCTACCTTTGTACAGAGGGACAAGTATGTTCTGCATTTGTGACCTTAAGAATGCTTGACTTTTAAGTCTGGATCTGATTATCATGATTGTCACGTTTTTGTGTACTGCTATCTGATTAATATTCACCCTACAACACTTATCTTCCAGAATCAAAGAAGACTGATCATCCAGAACAAGAAGGAACTCACAACTAGAGTACTGCTTGTAGCTGTAGTTTATCACTTCAGATTTTTGTTATATAGATAAATGGAAGCTAGTTCGTATGTGGCAAAACAAATGCTGAGGTCAAAGGGGTATTCTACTTGGCACTGATTCTGACTACAACATATGAAATACTGCAGTCCTAGCTGTCTTCAAATCTCTTCTGAAATAAGTATTTCAGCATCACAGAGCAATAGAGAAGAATAAATTGTATTAAATTCAGCTTCTTATTAGTTATGCCCCTGATTCCATGCTATCTCCTTATGTGTTATAATAATACAACTTAAAAGTAACCCTGACCTTTTATTAACAAAACCTGACAAAGCTTGCTGAACTCTTAGATGAGTCCATTGGGATACACACAATACAGTATATAATAACACACTTGCAACACCTGTGACATTAAAGCAAGTACTGCGTGACAAATACACCAATCAGGATGCCTGGGAATACATGCTTAATTAGAAGATTGTCTCTTGCAAAACACTAGGAACCATTAACACATACCATGCTCTCAATAGTTAGTGTGTGATGTCACAAAGGTGAATAGTTTAACTGTCTTTGTTTATAGGACACTTATACATTAAGACAGTGCCTTCCAAAGACCTATTATTTCTGCTATATTCTTGGTAGTAAATGTAATTCACATAACAATGTGGTTTTGGTATTTTTCATTCCCTCCTTGGTCTATTAAAATATTTCTTAGTGGTCTGCAAACTGCAGGTACAATGATTTTAGAGAAAGAGACATTTCACATCTAGAAACAGAAAATAAACTATAGAAAGACCCTCAGTGGAACAAATAAAGATAATTAATTTAAATGTATCACTTAAATGCATAAATTCACACAAGTTTGCAGAAAAGTTTCAGATTTCTTTTGCATATTTTTTTTTAATTGCAGAAATTGTACTTCATGATCATCTTGCCCAAAATGTTCTCCCTAATACCTTACTCACAATCACAGTTTAAAACCTCAAATTATATTGATAAGATTGTAAATTTCACTGCTAGGTAAGATAGGTATGAAGCCTGGCTAAAATATTGTTTCCTAAATATACTGAGAGAATTTCAAACACCTGGACATTAGAAAGCCAAATATGTTTTTCCAAATTCACATAACTTCTGAAAAGGCTAAAGAATGCCATTTCTGCATACTTGTGTCAAGAAAGGTACTTACAGGCACACTATGAGGGTTATCACGTCACCCTGAAAATTTTAGTAATCTCAGAAATGTTATCATATGAAGCACTTTACCCACTTAAACATTAACATATTCATCATCAGTGAATGATGATTCTGTCAAAGCTAGGGACTACTCAGGGAGGCCTCATACTCATGAGAAGGTCACTGGAAATATAATTTCTAAACAGGCAGGGCAGGCAGTGTAGAGTCCTACTAACTGTCTTCCCCAGTCTTACTGGATCCCTCATCATAATTCTCCTACTATAAAGAATCTGGTTACCTGAATCACTCTTTTTTTTTCAGTTCAGTGTTCTTTCACTGTTCCTGCCCTTTTACTTCATACTGTTGCCCTCATTTTCCCATGTGCTATTCCCTTGAAAAAAAACCACTTTCTTGACTCCTAATAATTCTTTTTCCCCGTCCTTGTCTCACTACACAGCTGACAAGAAATCCTTGAGGAGGAACAGTGGTTAATGGTAACCTCTGATCCAATGTATCTGGAGGGCGGAAAAGATATTATTCTGGAATTCCTAGAGCAGAGAGCCTGAATTCAGGCTCTGGTGTGACAGAGGTTCCCAGTGTCATGACAAAAATCTCTGCCAGGTCCTTTAAATTCAGGTGAGAAATCTGGGAAAATACATACTGGCCCTTTGAAGTAACAAAAGTGAAAGAAACAAATTTCCTCTATCTAGTGTACAAGCAAACATCTACATCACAGTAAGAAAATCACTCAGCTAGGCATGCAGCGAAATGACCCACATACACAACTTCTTTTTTTTTCCCATGGAATAATAACCAGCATTTTTCCCTAGAAATTATATATTCATTATTTAGTTAGGCTAAGCATAGGGCTGGAAACAGTACTGGTGAGGCTGCTTTCTGCTGATGGTAAATAAGCGCTTGGTAAGCGTAAGCCAATTGTCATACAAGATACAGACAGTATGCAAAGCCAACAAAGACATTTTATCCCAGAGATTGTAGATTGTTCACTGGAGACTAAACATAAACTGATTCTATCAAACCATGTGATAACACATGTGTTAGACTGACTTGTGGTGACCCTAAAAAAAAAGGCAAGAAAAACATGACTTTGGGTGTTGAATGCTCACTGCTAAAAAATCTGTGAACAGATAAATTGCTCTGGGTTTTATTCCTACTGTATTCAGGGAAACAAGGCTGTGAATCTGCTTTTTGTTAGTAATGAAGCAAACAAGTGCCTTCAAAAATACCTAATTCTTCTCAGCTTCACTTTTCCATATGTATCCTTCATGCAGGTACTTTATGCAGGTGCTTTATGAAGGTCTACTGTGTTACTTCTGCAGTCTACATGGAAGTTTAGAAATTTAGATAATAAAATTTTGTCTAACCCTCTTTGTTAGTACATATAAAATTAAAGAACGCCTCTCCTTTCTTTCTAGGTGGAAAGATGGAGACAGACTAGTTAAAAAAGCACCCCATTAACTAGGGAAAACAATGGCAGAGTTACAATTTCTCTGTATTTTCATGAGTAACAGAGAAGCATTTATTGATAAGAGAGAGAGAATTCAGACTCACTGTGCATTTGTTTGGCTTCTCTCCTGAGTGGACTCTCATGTGAATTAGCAGTTTATAACGGGCATTAAATGGCTTGCACCTTCGTGGGCACCCTGCCCAGAAGCAAGTGAAGTCTTCTCCCTTCCTCTGGTCTATATGGATCTTCTCTATGTGGCGCACAAGTTCCTCTCGCTGGTCATACAATGCACCACAGTCAACCCAGTAACAGCTATGCTTGCCATTGAAATCATCTAGCTCACCATCTTCATCAGGCAGGGAGCCTGGGGCAGAAGGAGGAACAGGCAGTGAGTGAAAATGACTTGACAGACTGTGTAGATGACAGTGCTGGTGACCATGGTATGGTGGGGGTGGCCCTTGTGGAGGAGGCAGTGGCAGCAGGGGTGGAGAAGACATGTTAAGTGTGTGGCCTAAGAAGTCGTCCAGCTGTTCATTTTTCAGGATGCCTGCCACCTGGTTGTCTGCAAGTGGCACACCTTGCTGAATCACCATGTTACTTGTGGCAGTCACCTGCAAGGTGGCTTGCTCCAGCTGCTGAATATGCTGGCTCTCACCAACCTGATTCTCAACATGCCCTGGGAAGGTGATGCTGCCATTAGCTGTAAGAAGGCCTTTCTGGGTAGCTGTAATAGAGCAATTTTGGGGTATACAGCTTCCTCTCACTCCCAAAAAATGTCCATAGACCTCAGGCTGTGGGGACACATTTGTTGGCGATGTCCTGGAGCTGTTGATGTAGGCCACAAGAGATGCTGGGGATGTATGGATGATTGTATTGAAGTCAATCCCAATGCCATCAGACAGAGGAGACAGAGAGAGTGCTCTCTTTTTGGAGCGGGTGGATTGAGACCAGCAAGGACTAGAGAAAGGGGAATGCTTATTTTCCATGTCACGTAAATAGGATGGTAACAAGTTAGAGACACAGCTACTGGACACAGATCTTCCAGGTGAAAACTTCAGTAAATCCTCTGGCTCACTGCCATTTTGTAAACCTTGGTCAGGAGGAACAGGAGGAGGTGTCCTGTGTCCACAAGACCACTCTTGCTTAATGCACAAAGTGGACTGACTTTCTGACAAGCTTGAGGTTGTAGAGGCCAAAGACTCATGTGACAACAGCAACCTGGAATAAAAGCACAATAAAGTAAGCAAGCAGTTAGACAATTCCAGAGTGGTTCTTCTATCTTGACATACATGTAAAATTAAGGACAGGCTACATGTGAGAAAAGTTCTCTCTAAATTTAGGCACTCAGCTGTATCAATCCTAGATAAGGTATCAGGAGGCATACACAGACATTATGTATGTAACAAAATAAACAAAATAAATGAATAATGTAGAACTATCTGAAGAGGTTTATTTAGTTTTGATTTGATGAGATAACTGTCTGCAAGTCAGCAATCAAAATTTTTCACTAAAGTGTAATCTTGCTGTTACCATTGTTTTTCACAGAAATACTAGGAAACTTGTTTGTGCTGAAAACATCCCAAGCATAGTTAAAAAAAAAAAACACAACAAAACAAAACCAAAATCAAAACAACTCATAAATTCTTCCCAATATTGTTTTCTACAGAACAGTACAAAAAAGAAATTCAGGGGCATTAGTGTCCCTGATTCATGACTGCAAACACTGAATAGATTTATGTCTCTGTGTTTCCAGTTCACATCCTGGCACATCCTTGGATTTCCTGCTAGCCAGTCAGTATATTGAATTGTATTTTAATGGGGTTCTAACAGTAGGAAGAACTAGGTATGTATCTAGATAAACCTGGAGATCTCACAGACACAGATGCCTCTGCATCCTGTATTTTTGGGATTAATTCCTCAGTTTATTATTTTTGTAATATGCTATTGAAGGAATTTCAATGGTGGATTAAGTATATAAGAAATTCAGTTTCTCCTCACAATCTAAAATGCATTTTTTTAAGATGGACAAGTCAATCACTGCTTCTCAGCTTCTCACATAAAAAATAAGACACCAAACCATTCCTATCATATAAAGAGTTCAAGAGGTCAAATTAACATTAAAAAATAAAAAAGATAGCAAAGGAGTGCTAATAGGTGCCTTAAATAGGAGGTGTTGAAAAATATTTCTTCAAGCTCTAATTACATGAAATATTTACATGCAATAATCCAAAGGAACTGTCACTTAGGCAAGGAATAATGCATTCTTATTTACAAGGGTAAGTTATTGTCATTGGTTTTTTTTTACCACCTGGTTTTATATGGATATAAACTTCAAATTTCTACAAGTACACAGTTAGTAAGAGCAAATCTCACCTCTTTCTCAATACAGGAATTAAGTTTTGGTATCTAGTCGGAGTAAATAATATTGCAGTTGCTCTGACTTCTGCAAGATTTTCTTACAGATGCTGCCTCAGGAAACAAGGGTGCATGGGACAGATATCTTAAGGCGCATAACTGCATCGTACGTCTGTACCATAGCCCTACTTCAGTGAAAGCAACTTCACTGGAGATACACGAAACTACTTGATTTAGGAACTGGTGGTTCCCAGGCTAGAACTAGGAATCTGAATCCCATTTAAAACAATGTCAGTCAACCCAACAGAGCAAAACAAGACCCTAAATGATCTCTCTCAAGATATTCCCAGTGAACATAGCAGTATTTCCATTATTTTACTTGGTAAATCCACTTTTCACCTCTGTAATCTGTGGATTACTTTGCAATTAGATCAGCAAGGTTGAAAGAGAACATGATAACACTAAGTAAAGTCATTCAAGGAAGTGAAATGTATATGACTTTCCACATTCACTTCTAACCTCAAAAATTAAAGCTAAATAGTCACAGTGTGCTTGTTCTCTCTGAGTGATGTGGGGGTTTTCCTACTACTTAATACTACAGCATTTTTCAGCACTTGAGAGTCACCCAACATGAGGAAAGAACAATTGGGTTGCAGTGACTTTGGTTTAAGAGCTGCATCATGCTGCAGAAACAATCCAGTCACTGCTGAAGAGCTGGAGGAGCTGATGTGGTGCCCAGGGCACCATGGTTGTCCTCTCAGGCCCTTTTTGTCTAGAGGGGAAGACTGGCAGTAGCTGAGGGAGAGAGGAAGCAGTTTGCAGGTGCAATGTCTCCACACTGAGATAGCTGCTGAACAGTAAAAATGTAGCTTTGAATACCATCAAGCTTTGCTGTGATGAAGTACAGGATAGGTAAATGCTTCCTTGCCTAAGATACTTGCTTTGTAATGGTTGGTTGTTGTATCAGAATAAGAATCACTCCTATTGAGACTGAATGTCAGCATAGGGTACTGTTATGGATGTCATGTTACTGCCTAACTGCACTTTCAAAACCCTGCACAATTAACATACTGACTACAACTTGCATTGAGAGAAGTGAGAAATGACTGATTGCTATATTAGGTCAATCTTGTGTAAAATTAAGATCTAGAGGGATAATTATTTGTGGGGGGAAAAAAATCGTTCAGGCTGTTTGGTCAGTCTGTTATCAATGGGCTTTATTAGAGCATAGTTCATTATAGGGCAGTTGGATTCTGTTTAGCATGCTGTGACCCCAAACATTCTTCAACAGAGGAAGAAAACTAAGTAAAACTTCTTTTTTCCATGCTAGACTATATATTTTTCTATCTGGAAAATATACATAATGGAAGGAATTTTTTGCCAACTCAATTATTTAAATGTTTATTTTCTCTTTTTTATAAATAGGGAAAACAGAAGTCATGCATCAACATAACAATTTTGTTTATGTGATGTCAAGAATTTTAATCAGATGCTTAGTGTCATTCAAAAAAGCCAAACACAAAGAGACATATCCATTAGTGAACCTGTATTTAAAAACCCTTGTAAAAGAATGAAAATAAAAAGTGGGCCCAGAAGTATACCATAATTAGCCAGATCATCTGGAAAACTTTGGCTCGTTCTTAAGCTTCTAAATTCAAAAGTAAAAACAAATTCAACTCTCCCTGCTCCTCCCCTCACACCCCCCCCCCCAAAAAAGAAAAGATGCTTAAAAACAGAACTCACACTGTAGCTAATTTCCCAGGGGAAAATGAAAACACATATAGCAAATAATAAAATTAAGGGCCAGCTATACTACTGTACCAGATTCTCAGATGGCATTAATTGCTATGTCTACTTACTGGTTTGGAGTAGATCTTTTAGGAACAAGAGATTACTGCAATTACTTTCTATTCTTTCTCTGTGTACAGGGACCACAGTCCCAATTAGAAGCGAAAATCTTACACATTAACATGGAAGAGTAAAAATTACATTTTCTAATCTTTTTGAATAGTCTTCTGTTTTACTATCCAAGAACCCTTTGCTCTTTCCTAGGTAATTTTCTGATATGCAACGAAATAAATGGCAGTATTATACCTAGTTTCAAGCAGAATAAGTGAATAATCTGAACTTTTTTTTTTTTTTGGGGGGGGGGGGCGGGGGCAGGGAGGGAAATGCTCAAAAAAGATGAGAAAGATTTCACCACTCATGGTCTATATACCAACATCTGATGATATCTACAGCCAAATTACAATTCTGCCAATTTTTCTTTCTTCCATCAGTAAAAATCAAGACAAACTATTTCTGTTTCAGCAAACAATCTAGTTTGGACAGAGCTACCAGGGAACCGTTTATGATGCTCAAGAGATACAATCCAGAGAAGGCACTCAGTCCATAAAGGATTATGGAGTCATCTTAGGCACACAGTTCAGGCACATGCAGTTCATTGCTGAAGAAATTTTAAGTAACTAACTAAATAAAACTTATAGTGTTTCAACTATATGTGAATTATATCTGATTTCAAACTTGTTTTGCCCTATAAAATACTCAGATTTAGAAGAAAATTCCTCATTGACAAATCATTAAAAGAGACTCTAGAGAGAATCATTAAAAGGGACATTAGATTCTTGATTCTGCCACAGTTTCAATTTCATTTCACCCTTGGTAGACGTTTCTTTAAAATAAAACCAAAAACATGTAACTCAGTACTGACATAGTACATCAAACCACACATTCAGTTAAAAGTAACAGTGTTTGTAACCATACAGTCACATCTAAAACTTGTTCAGTAATAATTACCTAATTATTTAAGTTTTGTACCATCAGTTTTGTTCTGGCTCAGAGGCATGTCTTTGGGCTTCTTATGTCTCATCATCTTAGCAGTGAATGGATTTTACTGACACGCTTACATAGGAAGCACAGTTAATTTTGTAAACTGTCCTGAGGTACTCTGTCTTCACAAAAGGAATGACAGAAATGTCACAAACGCTCTCAAAGCAAAGCAAGGTTTTCTTCCAGTTACATAACACTAATTTTAATTATTTCAAGAATGTTCCTTGGCTTGTAATAACTTAATATAGTAAAATACAAACTGTTTTGAGAATAAAGGCGCTTCTGGCCCTTTGTAAATAAGAACAGTTAGGTTTAAACTCATTCAGCAACCCTTCCATGAGTAACATGTAAAAAAAGTGGAAAAGTAAATAACACACCAGAATGTTTTCTCATTATGTTTAACTAATATCAAAGGGCATGCTTAATGTATTTGTATGAAGGTTATATCTCAAGTAACTGTTTTCCCTGCACTGATGTGCTATACTCATAGCCACAATCTTAAAAGTTACATAAATATTTAAGAATTGATTATCAGTATTTATCTACAGCTCAGTGATACGAAAAGGCAATATGTAGGGGAGAGGCTCTAGCTTTTATTAACCTACTCACCAGAGCTAGGAAAATGGACAAGTTTTCAGGGACTGAAGTCTAACACAGATGATGTTAACTGCTGGCTCAGTGCAGACAGCAAACAAGTGTTCAAATTAACTTAATTATGTAAACAATTAAACAACCTGAAAGAAAAGCTATTTGATGAGAAGAGAGAAATGTCAGCAGGGCACTTAAGTTTACTTTGTCTGACATTAGTGTTGCTTGACCAGCATTAACAGTACTATGGTAAGCTTAAAATAGGTCACTGTCCCTCAAGACAAAACCAAGGAGTATTTCATCCTCTGTAACATTTCATGTCTTTAGAACAAAAACGTATTTAAGTGAATATAAACACATTTATACAACAAAAAGTGTTATCAAGGATAGAAAACGTGACAAAATTTCACTCCTGGTTTGAATGAGCCAAACAGTATGATTACAGCTGATGTGAATTAAATAGCATTGAATGAAATTTCCTGTGGCATAATAGAGCATCATTTAGGCCATTTCCATCATACATATAGAAAAAACTAACTCGGAACCTTGCATCAGAAGAAGTACTCAGGCTGGAAGCATCCATACACCTCTGTAAAGTAAGGCTCATCTGGTTGCATGCTGCTGAAACCTGATTAGCAGAAGGTGGAACAGGTTCCAGCTGTTGAATTCTCATGGGATGGCTGGTGACATTGTCGCATTGTTTTTCAACAGACTTGTACGGGGGTCCATAACCAAGACCTCCTAAAAATAAACAAATCAGGTTAGTAATCATCTCCCATGAGCCCATAACAAGGCCACAAAACTCCTATCACTTCGCAAAGTAGGCAAAGCATCTTCAATCATAGAAGAAACAGGGCACCAACACAGAGATTTTGAATAATTCTCCAAACATAGACCACAATATTCTAAAGTGAAATAAATAATGTCCATTTAAAACATATGATGAAGTACATACACTAAAGACCAGTTGCCACTGACAAATGTCAAAAAGGTACCTCTAGAAGAGTCTAGGTAAAGGAGCTGCCCTCTGCCAGGGGGACAGCCAAGCCTAAAGTGTACCTTTCTCTGAAGAAGGTGGGAAGAGATTAGAACCCAAGGAGGCTGCAGGATCACCAACATGCCTTGAATCCTGCCTAACCCCACAGTTCCACATCATTACAAGCCATTCCATTATTCCTAGCCCTAGCCACCCAAAAAGAAACAGACTGCAGACATGCATGCAAATTGCAACCATAGGTCTGGTGTGGTGAATAGCACAGGCCATGTCATTTCCCTGGCAGGGGACAGTTACAGCTAGAACTCAGCATTCCACCAAGGTACTGGGGGAGAAGCTTGACCTGGATCAAGGAAAGATGCATTCTGGACTTCCTTTAAAAGGTCACAATGTGCTCTTAATCACTACTACCATGACTCACACTGATGGCTATTACACAGTAGCATGATATGACGTGCTAGGTTAAGCCCAGCATAAGAGGAGGGTGGGCTGAAAAGAACCTAGCCTCAAGTGGACAAAGAAACCTGACCCAGGTGGGCAGAGAGAGTTAACCCCCCTCCCAGGGGAAGGGGTCCCCAGGTCAAAGCCTATTCCACTCCCACTTCCAGTCCACAATCCTTTCTAAGGGAAGGCCATTTCCTGCCTCACTCTCTTCTCCTGCCCTTGCTTTGCTGACATCCTGCTGCTGCTGCTGTTAGCTGTTTAACCACATGGCTGGGCCTGTTCCACGCTATTCCAGACTCCTAAGGAACTGCATCTAAAGAGAATCCATCTTACATCAGAGAATCCTTTGACAGCTCTGTCTGGTTTTGTATATATTTTCATTTACTCTTTTCCCTTATACCTTTGTAACATTCCTTTTACTCAGATGTCTTTTGTATTTTGTTAAACTTACTTTTTTTACTTCCAGATCGATTCAAGAGTGTTCTTTTGTAATTTTACCTCTCTCTTCTCCGGCTTAATTTGCTTTCCCTACCAGGAAAAGGGGGAGAGGGGAGGCAACCTAAATCTGTTTCACTGGGGAGCTTTTGGGCTCTGGGAAAATGCTTAAACCACAACAGAAATAGATGGCAAGTGTGACATTATCCACTTCTTTGTGTTACGCTTTAGGTCACAGACAGTGATTTAAAATACATCAAGATGAAGATGACAAAATGTCAGTTGTCATATGGAAGCTGTTGGATACTTAGCAAATTCTCATCATGGTTGGAAAATAGCAATTAGATGATTCATGCTTCTAGCTGCTTCCCCATGTTCTGACATATTGTCCCATAGCTGGACAGCACAATCAGGACAGTGAAAAGCATGTCAATCTCAACCATTTTCTAAATGAAGTCTATTTACTCAGTTACACAATTCATGTACTACTGTTTCTCAAAGATGCTCAAATGGGCTGTGAACATCACCAAGCAGTACATTAAGGCATTTATGGCACTCATTTATTCTTCAATACCCTCCAGATCAAATTGGATAACCTTGAAAATTTTCAGTTCGCCCTAAAAATTTAATTTATAGCTCTTATCTTTTTTCTTTTTTCTTTTTAAGAGAACAAATAGATAAATTTATTTCTGTTTCACTAGTCTGTGACTTTTTTTTTTTTTTCCCCAAATACTCTTTTGGCTTAATTAGTAATATCTGAGCTGTATGTGAGGAGCACCTACATGATTCTCAAGTCCACTGGGATCATACATACATGATTCTCAGTCCACTAGAATCCTAACTGCTTATTAAATTCATTTACAGATGTTACAGTTTGCCTTCATGATCTGCCATGAAAATGTGCTCCCCAGGACAATATATGGCAGCCTTTAAGAAAAACAACTTACCATTGCTACTGCTTTATAACATAACTGAATAATATAGCATCTGGCTAAAAAACTCTTAGGACAAGAAGAAAACGTGTAATAACTGACCCTGAAATGTAACTAAAAGGACTGGAAATTTCCAAGGACAAATACGTAAGAACTCTTTGCATTGCACTCAACTCCATTGCAGGTAGCAGTAAAAAAGCTTTTGACCTTTGTAGGATTCCTTTCTAGTCTCATTAAAAAAATGCCCAATTAAATCAAAGGAATAAGGAAAGACATTTTATTTTCCTTCCTGTGAAGCAGGTTTTATTTCTAACTCATTAAAGCTGAACCAGTGTGCTGCTCAGCAGTCGCTTTTATAATGCTAGTGTTAAAATGAAACCAGACTGCAAAAATCTGGCAAAAAGCATCACTCGCCCCTGGCAATACCATGGACTCTCTTCATGAAAGGATTGGTAGGGACACACTCACATCATATAAAATACACAATACTACATAATATGGCTATGTGTGTGTATATTACGTATGCTCAGTCAGTTATTTTTTAGAGTCTTTAGCTTGTAGCAACAAAGTCTTTCTGCACCAAAGGATATCAAAGATAGGGAAGTGCTCTTTAACAAGAAATTCAACTAGTTTCAACACTGATACACAACTGTAATGCCTGTAGAGCTTACATACATACACACATCTATATATAGGGAGAGCGAGAGAGACTGCTTCATAAATGTAAACCTGTTATTTAGCACTGATAAAAGCTCTACTACAAAAATGTAACAAATATATACTGATTTTTGCCTGGATGACACCATAATATCCATCACTCACAAGCCACTTTCAACAACTTCCAATGGTAACAATACTACCCATTTTATCATATCCAGGAAACCAAAGGCTGTGCACTCCTAAGATTCACACTTAGGGACAGACCACATGTCACTGCAAATAACAATATGCAACCATACAGTGATATTGTTATCTATGTATTACTAAACCTGATCTGCTTGGAACTTGTGTGTCACAAAGAAACAAATCAAACCAACCAAAACAAACAAAACCCCAGACAAAAGCAAGCAAGAAAACAAACAAACAAAAAAAAACCCCAAACCAAAACAACAAAACCAAACAAAGCAAACCCAGCAAAGGGAGTATTGTCAAACCAGTACTTTTGAAAACAGAAAGTTGAACTCTCAGTTACAGGGTCTGCTTTCATTATCTGTGCATAAAGAGCACTTCAATGCTAAGAAAATTTGTTCCATAAGATTGAGTGTGAGGATCAAAGGTGGACTACTCGCTGATCACTGAAAAGGAAAAAAAAAGTAGAAAAGGGTAATTTAGAGATAATGTATCACTACAATGACAGACTAAAGCGACGTGAAACTCCAGTACTCTGATGCTGAATTGGAAGGTAAACCTTTTGTTCTTTCAGTTGGTGATAAACATTCGCTGTTATGGGGAAAAATTACAATTCTTCCACTTAAAAGACTGGGCAGAGGAGATTGATTATCAAGAAATAATCTTTCATCAGCTTCCACCATTGAAAGAGACTGCAAAGTAAGACTTTGCTATGAAAAGCAAAATCACAGTATTCATCTGTTTCATACAGGTGCAAATGTGCCTAAAAACCATCATCGATACCTCATCTGTGCCCTGCAAGTCACTGAGCAGTCTTCATTTGGTTTGAATCAGGCTTAAGTACACAATCACATGTCTGTTGAGCTAAGCTACAGCAAAAGATAGGAATTTTAGACAGACTTTGAGCCAATTGCAAGAGTACAGCCCACATATGATCTGGTATAAACAGGTGCCACACGAATATGTGACCTGGCATGGCAATGTTGCTAAAAGTCAAACTTTCAGAGAATATTTTCAATACTGAATGAATCTGGACTGGCAGAATGACTGCATCCCACATCAGCATTTGATATCACAGTGCGAATGGAGCTCTCAGTACAGGTTTGCTGTATATCATTGACTCAAAATCTGAAAATTCCAGGAGAGTGAAAGAACAACAAAGAATTCCTTAATGTCTTGAACCCACATCAGATGAGATAAACAGGAATAACTTTTGAGGACACCAGTGGAATTTGAATGAGGTTGTAGATTCTAAGAAACATGTACGGAGATAACATTTTAAAGGAGTGAACAATGCAAATTCTTTTAGATATATATACACACACCAAGGTACAAATCAAAATATAGTCCAATAAAGGCAACTAAAGATGTGGAATCAATCCTGAGCTAGCTCATGGAATAGTTACTTAGTATATAATTTATTAAAAACCTAGCCCCCCCCCATTATACATAAATCAAAGTGGGTCTTTATCAATAACTAACAGTAATAGTTATCAAATATAAACAGTACAAATATTTTATGAAAATATTTTAATTCATTCATTGCCTATTTCCCCTGTTTATTCTTGTGAGAAATTGTTATATTTGGGTTTTGCATGGGGAAGGTGGGTGCCAGTGGGTGCCAGTGGGTGCCAGTGGGTGCTGGCGTTGCTGGGGACTGCGGGGTTCGATCCTTAAGCAGCTTGGCTGGTTGCAGCCTGTTATGTAGGATGTGTATTGGGAGAGAAGTGGGGGGAGGGTGAGGGTCGAGATGTCTGAGACCGGCAGGGTCAAGAGTGCTAACCTTCATCCAAGCCCTGACCGCAGCCTCAACAGATGGGATTGGGAATGAGGGGGGTGGGAGCGTGCTTGGGAAATGTGAAGGGATTTGTGGAGATATTTATGAATATGTATGTTTGACATCTCTATAAGCTTAACTCTTGCTATTATAGCATGCCTCTAGCGAATCTGCTATGCACCCAGCACTGTTTTGCCTTTATTTTATAACAAACTGTTTGTATTCAAAACATAGCAGTGAGCTCATTTCTCACATTCTCTATAGCTGGTTAATAGCTAAGTTTCACTCATCCTTGACATGAAAAAAAAACATTTCACTGCAATGTTCTCAAGAACTCCTCTAAAAACACATAGTCTTTTATCAGACATTGATTGAAAACTCTCTTTAAGTGTGTTAAACCAAAGTTGCAAAAGTGGGGAAAAAGACAGAATAGGAGAGAGGTTGACACTTGCCCCCAGTTAGCACAGGATCAGACAAAATCATTGTCTGTTTATGAATCTGGAGTAACTCACACTGTTATCATCCTCTAAGACCAAATCTTTTGGGGGGACACCTTGAGGCTCTTAAGGTAAACCACACAAAATTTCAATCAAATTTACATTAAATAGGTAGATACTGCATATCTGGTATGCAATTTGGAATTTTTCAGGGTACAAGTAAATCACTAAACTATGGCTCAAAAAGTTCCCAACTTATGATTTTCATGGCAAGTCCTATGACATAGAGTATTTTCTCAACTACACTACACTACATTACCTGTAAATGAAATATTGAAATAAAGATCCTCAAACCACATGGTTTTAAATGCATGGTTATGATCTTAGATTATTATTCTCTTAACACTCAGAATTACCAGTGCTTTGTTACTAAGACATTTCTTCCAAGGCCTCTAGCAGTGTCCACTCTCAACAGTGAGTCAGACAGACCATTAATCTAAGTAGGATTGGTAATTCCCATGTTCTCAACTGTTTGCAGAGGCTTAATCTTTACAATCAAGAAAAATAATCTGGAGGAAATACACAAAACATAATTATATGACCACACTGTATTATGAGAAAACACTGTGTATGCCTTTTAAAAGCTCTGCGTGCTTTGAATCTTGGAAAGGCAGTTTCTTCACTATCAGAGTGCACTTGGTAAATTACTTTGCACTAATTTGCAGTGCTATTTGCCACTCATTGTATGAAGTAATAAAGCGTGTACTTTCAGCAGCTCTACTGTGAGACAAAACAGTCTGACAAAGCACAATGAAAAACAATGTCTCTCTTCAAGTGGAACCAAGGTAAAAAATTATCCAGAACCAGCCAGTGAAAACAATACCTCACAGGTGATTAACTTAGCTGGTTTAAAGCAGGCAGCAATGAGATGACCTACTTCTACAGAACATTTCAACGTCTAAATTTAAACAAATGGCAACAGTGGTCTTGTAATGACTAAACTAAGAATTTATTATGAAGCAATCACATTCAGGAGACTTCCAGGAAAAAACGCACCCTATAAACCAAAGATTTTCATTTAGTCCTGCAGACACCCTTCTAGTATCTCATGTTAATTTTGAATCTCTTTAATTTATATCAGAAAGGCCTTGCATTTATTAAAAACCTGTTTTGAAAGCTACTTTCTTATTCTGCATATAAAGTAAGATGTTATCCGTTAACTACGGCACAGATCTGTAAATGTTTAACTGAACTAAAATATAAATGCTTCAGCTGTGATGGGTAACTCCTTATTTGCTATCAGTGACATTAGATGACTTCTGCTTTTGTCCTTGTTAGGAAAATACACAGGACGTGCTCTTCTATTGCAGCTTTACATCTTTGGTCCATGCTACCACTTGTCTAGAGTAGTAGTTAATCATACTGATGTCTGGTAAATTCCTGTGTACAAACATTAGGCTGACCATTTAGTTTGTATTTTTGAAAAACTAATACATTGTTCAAGCCTCATGTTCTTCTCAAATAACTGGTATGAATCAAGGGAAACTCCCCTAGTAATGTAATTTATTATTCATATCTTAATCTCATGGTGAACAATATCAGATGAAAAACAAAACAAGTTTCATGTCCTCAATTTCCATATTGGCCAGCTCCTTAAAATACCATTACAATAGAGAGGGAATAATTACTATAATCAAAATGGAAAGTTACAGACATTAGAATGAACAAAAGAGAATTGCATTGGAATTAGAGGTAATAGTCTCAGGGGGAAAGAGCCTCAGAATACAGAATTAACCAGTGTGGAAAAGACCTTTGAGATCATCGAGTCCAACCTACCACCCAGCACCACCTAATCAACTAAACCATGGCACTAAGTGCCTTATTCAATCTCTTTTTAAACTCTTCCAGTGATGGTGACTCCATCACCTCCGTGGGCAGCACATTCCAATGGCCAGTCACTCCTTGTGTGAAGAACTTCTTTCTAACATCCAGCCTAAATACTCCCCTGGTGCAGCTTGAGACTGTGTCCTCTTGTTCTGGTGCTGGTTGTCTGTGAGAAGAGACCAACCCCCACCTGGCTACATCCTCCCTTCAGGTAGTTATAGACAGCAATAAGGTCTGCCCTGAGCCTCCTCTTCTCCAGGCTAAGCAACCCCATCTCCCTCAGCCTCTCCTCATGGGGTTTGTGCTCTAAACCCCTCCTCAGCTTTGCTGTCCTTCTCTGGAGACATTCCAGCAACTCAACATCTTTCCTAAACTGAGGGGCCCAGAACTGGGCACAGGACTCAAGATGTGGCCTAACCAGTGCTGAGTACAGGGGCACAATGACCTTCCTGCTCCTGCTGGCCACACTGTTCCTGATACAGGCTAGGATGCCATTGGCCTTCATGGCCACCTGGGCACACTGTTGGCTCATGTTCAGCCTCCTATCAACCAGTACCGCTAAGTCCCTTTCTGCCTGGCCACTCTCCAGCCACTCTGTCCACCGCATGATCTCTTCTCCCAGGCAACCAGCACCAGAACAAGGGGACACAGTCTCAAGTTGTGCCAGGGGAGGTTTAGACTCGAGGTGAGGAAAAAGTTCTTCACTGAGCGAGTCATTCGTCATTGGAATGGGCTGCCCAGGGAGGTGGTGGAGTCGCCGTCCCTGGAGGTGTTCAAGGGGAGATTGGACGTGGCACTTGGTGCCATGATATAGTTGTGAGGTCTGTTGGAACAGGTTGGACTTGATGATCCTTGGGGTCTCTTCCAACCTTAGTTACTGTGATACTGTGATGATGTAGTTGCCATGACAGAAACATGATGGGATGACTCACATGACTGGAGCACTGTAATTGATGGCTACAGGCGCTTCAGGAGAGACAGGTGAGGGAGAAGGGGTGGAGGAGTGGCTCTGTACATCAGGGAGGCTCTAGATACCATGGAACTAAAGATTAAGGATGATCAAGTTGAGTGCCTGTGGCTGACATTTGGAGAAAAGACCAACAAGGGAGACATCCTGTTTGGAGTCTGCTATAGACTACACAACCAGGATGAAGAAGTTGACAAACTATTCTATAGGCAGCTAGAGGCTGTCTCAAGATTGCCAGACCTTGTTCTCATGGGCGATTTTGACCTGCCTGATATCTGCTGGGAACTTAACACAGCAGAGAGGAGGCAGTCTAGAAGGTTCTTAGAGTGTATGGAGGATAACTTCTTATCCCAGCTGCTGTCTGAGCCTACCAGGGATAAGGCTTTGCTTGATCTTCTTTTTACCACTAGAGAAGGACTGTTGGGAGATGTGGTGGTTGGAGGCTGTCTGGGGTCCAGTGACCATGAAATGATTGAGTTTTCAATATGCAGTCAAGCTAAGAGGGGCAGCAACAAATACTCCACTCTGGACTTCCAGAGGACGGACTTCTGGTTACTTAAGGAACTAACTCAGAAGGGACCTTGGGAAACAGCCCTTAAAAATAAAGGGGTTCAGGAAGGCTGGACCTACTTCAAGGAGGAACTCTTGAAGGTGCAGGAACAGGCCGTGCCAATGTGCCGGAAGATGAGCCGCCGGGGCAGACAGCCAGCCTGGATGGGCAATGAACTTCTGAGTGAATGAAGGGAAAAACAGAGGGTGTACCATCTTTGGGAGGAAGGAGAGGTAACCCATGAAATGTTTAAGGATGTTGCTAGGTCATGCAGGAAAAAATAAATTAAGAGAGGCAAAAGCCCATTTGGAGCTTAGACTGGCCTCTGCTGTGAAGGACAACAAAAAATGCTTTTACAAATATATTAATGGCAAGAGGAGGGGCAAGGACAACCTCCACTCTTTAGTGGACATGGACCTCAATCTGGGTCAACACAGATCTTTTGAAAACAGCTTTGCGGTGAGTTGCCACCATCCCTACCCCTGGCCACGGGACATGACTGGAGAACACTTCAGGAATGAGCCCAGGTGGCTCAGCACCTCCTTCCCTCTGGTGAAAGCACCACTG
Organism: Dryobates pubescens; assembly: GCF_014839835.1. NCBI lineage: Eukaryota > Metazoa > Chordata > Aves > Piciformes > Picidae > Dryobates > Dryobates pubescens. Next base: position 55,043,055 of record NC_071657.1, on the reverse strand, counting down.
CTGCTGCAGTCTGCACCCACACTGTGCCAGCCTCTCCTGAGGGAAAAACTGGCTCGGGGGGGATGGAGAGGGATGTGCCACTCCACACGGTGTGCTGCTCCGGTGCTGCCTCTGTGCGCTGCACCTACCACTTCAGTGCCACTGGGAAATTATTGTTTGAGTCTCACCTAAATAAATACAGAGCATACATCTACACACGTGTGAGAGCATAGACTGTTATTCCTGTTGTCTTTCAAGTGGTTTTACTTGAGGGGTAAACAAAAAAATAATGTTGTTAAAACTTCCTTATGAATGTTAGGGCTCAAATGAAATCTATAGGGAAACACTTTGCACACTAAACTGTGTTGCACTCAACCACAAAATGAATGGATCGGTTCCAGCATTGTTGTTGGAGAACTTCTTTGTGGATATTACCTGATTGCAACACAGAACAACCAACTATGAAGGGGTAATAAGAAAACACTTTAGAAAAATAATTCTTTGAACATTCTAACAGTTCTGCCATGACATCTTCTAGCACTGTTCAAACTTCACTACACATTCGTGCTTTCCTTCAATTTAGAAATACATACTTAGCTGTTTCCCCAGTAATTGCTGAAGTTTTTCCCCCTCCATTTTAATTAAGAGACATTCAGATCAGATTGTCTCTGTTATTCCTGTATCCTTAGTGTTTTGGAAAATACCACGTAGGAGCTTTGCTATCTGCAAACATTGGCACATGCAGATCCATTACTGAAAAGACTTTATCATTCCACATACTGAAGCAAGGCAGCAAAGCAATGTGCCACCTTCTGTTCACATGGTAATTTCTGATTTCTTGCTCTGTTCATTGGACTGCCATCGAACACAAAGGCAGCCTTCCTTTCACACACCGTACGCTCATTTCTCCTGTCAGCCTGATTGTATGGGCAGTGAGTAATAATGAGGAAAAAGAAACAGACCTCTTCCTACATCCAGACCTCAGGCAAAAGGAAGATCTTTCATCATCTGTTACTCTTCCAGACACAGGGATGTTAGTTCCATCCAGCAAAGCACCAAGAATAAGAGGACAGACTCTCAGCAGGTTTTGGGTGCTGTAACTCCAACGATCTAGGACAATTTTCCCCTAGTAAAACTGCCACCAAGCTGTATCAGTACAGAGCAAAGGGTAGAAGCACAAGGAGGTTGCCTCCTATCTCCAGCCTGGGCCAGGTATCTGTCTTTGCACCGTAACACACCAGTGCCAGATTGCACTGCAGGAGACATCTGTTCAGCTAAAAAGCATGCAATAAGGGCTTTGGTCAGTGTAACCCCATTATGACTGTATAAATCTTCACAGGTAACCCAACATATTTGACCACTACTTCTCAGAAAAGCAACTTTACTCCTTTAAGAGACCAAAAGCAGGAGTAAAGAAAAACAAACAGCAACCAATGGGCATTAATGATACCAATTAATAACAGGTGGCAAATTTTAACAAGGGAAGAAGTACAGAAAGTGGCTCTTGCAGTATGCAAGCAGGAATGTAACTTAAAATCGCATTGAACACATTTTTGTTTCTCGAATAAAGTCAAGGATAATTTTTTTAACTGCTTTGTCCCTGAGTTTCTGAGCAGTATAAAAAACTTTCCCTTTTTCCTTGTATTAAAAAGAAGACAGTGTTTAGTGTTGTTCTCCTAAAAGATAATAAGAGAAGATCATCCTAGCTGTCAGTATAATCAGGCAGAAATAACAAGCATGTAGATGACCTGATGTGTGTATTCTAAGGCTTTATACTGAGTTAATTAGTTTAACTATTGCTTTCATGGTTCATTTAAGTTTCATGCTTCATTAAATATCAATATGCTTTACCACCTCAATAAACTCTGTAAAAATACAATTGTCTTTTCAAGCAGTAATCTTGTTGACTGATATATACATTTCAGGCATGTATATCAGACAATATCTGAGTCTGAATTGCTAGCCACAGTATCTCACAGCATTATGTAAATCTGATTCCACACACAAAGATTTTTTTTTTTGCCTGAAACAAAAATAGTGTCAAAACCCATGGTTTTGACATGTTATTTTCACCTTTAAAAACTTCCCATGCTGATCTCTAGTTGTTCCAACCTCACAATAATCAGCTCAAATACACTTTGAATTCAGTAGTTGTGAATGTTTTGTCAAAAGCCCCTAAGCTCAGAAAGACTGAAAAGGAAACATAAAGGAAGCATAAAGATCAATGGAATTAACAGTTGTAAGAAGACCAAAAACCAAGTGAAACTTATAAAGAGAAATTTCTGCGGTTGAGAGAGCAGTTTTTCTACTGCAAATGTTTACTTACTTATGCAAAGCATGTATTTTCTCAATTCAGGATGTAAGATTACCTCAAAGCAGTTTAGAAGAATATTTCCAGAACATTTTTAGAAGAACATTTTCCAGACTGAGAAATTAATTCTTAAAAGTCCACCTGCATCATTACCACAACTTCTCTGGAAATTTCTACTACCTTCCTTTGCACCAGTGGGGCAGTGTTCTATTACTAACAAAGACCAGAAGGCCTCCCACCCCACTAGGGTGGGATCAGTGTGCTCAGCATGGTCCCTGAAATGCCTGTATGCCAATGCATGCAGCATGAGGAATAAACAGGAGTTAGAAATCTGTGTGAGGTCAAGGGGTTATGATCTGGTGGCAATTACAGAGACGTGATGGGACAGCTCACATGACTGCAACCTTTTAGTAAAGACAGGTCAACAAAGCAAGGTGGTGAAGTTGCTCTTTACATGAGAGAGCAACTAGAATGTATTGAGTTCTGAAGGGTTGGTGTCAAGAAGGTGCCAGTCTCTTTTCAGTGGCCAGCAATAGGATGAGGAGTAACAGATACAAGCTGGAACACAGGAAGCTCCACATAAACATAAGAAGAACCTTTTCACCATGCGGGTGATAAATCACTGGAACAGGCTATACAAAGAGGCTGTGGAATCTCCTTCTCTGGAGACATTCAAAATACTCCTGGATGTCTTCCTGTTTGACCTACAGGAGTTGATCCTGCTCTGGGGGGTTGGACTAGATGATCTTTCAACGACCCTTCCAGTCCCTAACATCCTGTGATTCCTTGATTCTGTGATGTGCAATCTTGATGATCTTACATAGTCAGCAAGATGCACTGCAATAGTAAGATTACAGTGGTTATTACTCAAACTGACTTTTAGAGGAGGCCACTGTGAGCAGCCTTCCTGATGAAATTTTGTTACACCATAGTCCAAACAAAACCTTCCACTTGTCTTTCTACTCTTCTGTCTTCACATCAGTGACACATAGACCCTGGGAAACTACATTTTTATTCCAATTTTATTCTTTCATTAGTGCAAAGCACACTAATTAATTGGGGTTGTTCAGCTATTCCACAAAGCTAGGGTCATAAGAAGGAGGATTAATGCCACTGAAATGGCTTAGGCATAAAGGCAACTCCAGCTCTTGGCGTAGCCATCACCCTTGCCAAAATTGATTTACGGAGAATGACATCTTAACCACAGCTATTACTTTGTGAAGAGGAGGCTGCTGTGTTGGCAGTGTTTGGCATCCAAAGCTGGCTACTGAGTAAGACCTGATGCAAAGACACAGGAAACCACACTGGCATACCAACGCAATAAGGCGGAGGTGGGGTGTCTGAAAGGGCTCTCTGAAGGGTGGAAAGAAGTGTTCATGGACAAAGGCAAAAAAAAGGTAAAGACTGTGCTGAAACATCTTTTGAAGGTTGGATACCCCCACAAATGCCCTGATGAAGACTGAAATCTTTTTAAGAATCTGGTCATCCTAACCAGAGGATTTAGAGGCTGGTGTAGTCAAAAGAATTTTGGGTTTTTCGATCTTGAAAAGCCTTCCACTGCACCAGGTCAGCTGGCAACAGATGAAGCACATCTGTCCCAGAGGAGGGGAAAGATCAGAGTGTATGAAAATGCCCTATCCCTCAAAGGGAAAAAGATTCTAGGAAGGCAATTGGCAGGTCTCACAGATAGGGCTTTAAACTAGATTCGAAGGGGGAAGGGGCTGAAACCAGTCCCCCCAGGCAGGAGTCTGGGGGTGATAAGCTTGAGCCAGAGGTGAAACCAGCAGCCCATCTACAGTGCATGTACACTAATGCACGAAGCATGGGTAACAAACAAGAGGAGCTGGAAGCCTTGCTGCAGCAGGAAAGTTATGATGTAGTTGCCATCACAGAGACATGGTGGGACAACTCATATGACTGGAGCGCTGCAATTGATGGCTACAGGCTCTTCAGGAGAGACAGGCAAGGAAGAAGGGGTGGAGGGGTGGCCCTGTACATCAGGGAGGTAGTGGATGCCATTGAGCTGGAGATCAGGGATGATCGGGTTGAGTGCCTATGAGTGAGAATTAGAGGGAAGGCCAACAGGGCTGACATCCTGGTTGGAGTCTGTTATAGACCACCCAACCAGGAAGAAGTTGATGGAGCATTCTATAGGCAGCTTAAGGCTGTCTCAAGATCTCCTGACCTTGTTCTCATGGGTGACTTCAACCTGCCTGACATCTGCTGGGATCTCAACACAGCAGAGAGGAGGCAGTCTAGGAGGTTCTTAGGGTGCGTGGAGGACAGCTTCTTATCCCAGGTGCTGCGTGAGCCTACCAGGGGCAAGGCTATGCTTGACCTCCTCTTCACCAACAGGGAAGGGCTGATGGGTGATGTGGTGGTCGGAGGGTGTTTAGGGTCCAGTGACCAGTGTGTGGTGTGGCTCAGTTGGTAGCACATAAGACCCTTAATGGGAAGCTTGTGAGTTCAAGCCTGCAGTGGGCACTATTGTCCTCCCTACTCTAGTCATGGGGTCTGTGGTGACAGGTTGGACTCGATGATCTCTGAGGTCTCTTCCAACCTTGGTGATACTGAATACAGAAGCAAGTATTGTTCCACATCTGGTGAGCTACCATGAGATAATTGAATTTTCAGTATTCAGTCAAGCTAAGAGGGGCAGCAAGAAGACCTCCACTCTGGAGTTCCAGAGAGCAGACTTCAGGTTGCTCAAGGAACTAACTCAGAAGGTTCCTTGGGAAACAGCCCTTAGGAACAAAGGGGTCCAGGATTGCTGGGACTACTTCAATGTTGCAGTTTGAGCTGGGTGCCCCCCTGGTGTGTTCACTTCCTGTGTCCAGAAGTCCAGCCCAGAGGGATGGACGCAGGAAATTGTGTGTATTTCCTACCATAATTCTTTGCACCACTATAAGATCCAGTGCGGAGTCTAGCAATGTCTCTTTTCTTCCTCCTCCGCCAGCCGGTAACTGGGGGAGATGTCTCCTGGCTTTGGGCCTGGCTAGGCCCAATGCCACAGGGGGATGGGCAGTCTCAGGCCTGGCCAGCTGAGACTAGCCCAGCAGAGGGAGGGGGAAGAAGGAGCCCTGAGGGTCTTGGGTGTACCCTCAGGTGGGAATGGGATGCCTCTGGGTTTGCTTTGGAATCTTTCTTTGTCACTGTGCTTTGGGTTTTCTGTAAACATTCACTGCTTTCTATTTAAACTTTCATCACTTTTGCAATCCATTTGTCTGAGTGTTTTATTCCTGCCCGTGGTGGGGAGAGGGGGCTGCCTCAACCCACCACATTCAAGGAGGAACTCTTGAAGGCACAGGATCAGGCTGTGCCAATGTGCTGGAAGATGAGCCACCGGGGCAGACAGCCAGCCTGGATGGGTGATGAGCTTCTAAAAGAACTAAGGGAAAAAAAGAGGGTGTATCACCTTTGGAAGAAAGGGGAGACAACCCATGAAATGTTGAAGGATGTTGCTAGGTCTTGTAGGAAGAAAATTAGGGAGGCAAAAGCACATTTGGAGCTTAGACTGGCCTCTGCTGTGAAGGACAACAAAAAGTCCTTCTATAAATACATTAATAGCAAGAGGAAGGGCAGGGACAACCTCCACTCCTTGGTGGACACGGAGGGGAACGTTGTAACAAAGGATGAGGAGAAGGCAGAGTGACTTAACACCTTCTTTGCCTCAATTTTTACTAGCAGGATGGAATGTCTTCCAGACAGCTGGCCTGCAGAGCTGGCAGAAGGAATTAGGGAGCAGCACAGTTTTCCTCTGTTCCAGAATGGGGTAGTTGGTGATCTGCTTAACCACTTGGATCCCCACAAGTCCATGGGACCAGATGGGATCCATCCTAGGGTGCTGAGAGAGCTGGCAGATGAGCTGGCCAAGCCGCTCTCCATCATTTTTCAGCAGTCCTGGCTCACTGGAGACATCCCAGAGGACTGGAAGCTGGCCAACGTGGTGCCCATCCACAAGAAGGGCCGGTTGGATGAGCCAGGGAATTCCAGGCCTGTCAGCCTGACCTCAGTGCCAGGCAAGATTATGGAACAGGTCATCCTGAGTGCAATCACACAGCACTTACAGGATGGCCAAGGGATCAGGCCCAGCCAGCATGGGTTTAGGAAGGGCAGGTCCTGCCTGACCAACCTGATCTCCTTCTATGATCAGGTGACCCGTCTGGTGGATGCAGGGCAGGCTGTGGATGTAGTCTACCTGGACCTCAGCAAGGCCTTTGACACCGTCCCCCACAGCAAACTCCTGGCTAAGCTGTCAGCCCATGGCTTGGATGGGAGCACACTGCGATGGGTTAGGAACTGGCTGGAGGGCCGAGCCCAGAGAGTGGTGGTGAATGGTGCCACATCCAGCTGGCAGCCAGTCACCAGTGGTGTGCCCCAAGGATCAGTGCTGGGCCCCCATGCTCTTTAACATCTTTCTTGATGATCTGGATGAGGGCATTGAGTCCCTCATCAGTAAATTTGCTGACGACACCAAGCTGGGGGCAGGAGTTGATCTGCTGGAGGGTAGAGAGGCTCTGCAGAGGGACCTCGACAGGCTGGACAGATGGGCAGAGTCCAAGGGCATGAGATTGAACACATCCAAGTGCCGGGTTCTGCACATTGGCCACAGCAACCCCATGCAGAGCTACAGGCTGGGGTCAGAGTGGCTGGGGAGCAGCCAGGCAGAGAGGGACCTGGGGGTACTGGTTGATGGTAGGCTGAACATGAACCTGCAGTGTGCCCAGGCAGCCAGGAGGGCCAATGGCATCCTGGCCTGCATCAGGAACAGTGTGGCCAGATGGAGCAGGGAGGTCATTCTGCCCCTGTACACTGCACTGGTTAGGCCACACCTCGAGTACTGTGTCCAGTTCTGGGCCCCTCAGTTTAGGAAGGATGTTGACTTGCTGGAACGAGTCCAGAGAAGGGCAACAAAGTTGGTGAGGGGTTTGGAACACAAGCCCTATGAGGAGAAGCTGAAGGAGCTTGGGTTGCTTAGCTGGAGAGGAGACTCAGGGGTGACCTTCTTGCTCTCTACAACTACCTGAAGGGAGGTTGTAGTCAGGCAGAGGTTGGTCTCTTCTCCCAGGCAGCCATCACCAGAACAAGAGGACACAGTCTCAGGCTGCGCCAGGGGAGGTTTAGGCTGGAGGTTAGGAGGAAGTTTTACACAGAGAGAGTGATTGCCCATTGGAATGGGCTGCCCGAGGAGGTGGTGGGGTCGCCGTCGCTGGGAGTGTTCAGGGCGAGGCTTGACAGGGTGCTTGGTTGCGTGGTTTAGTTGATTAGGTGGTGTTGGATGATAGGTTGGACACAATGATCTTGAAGGTCTCTTCCAACCTGGTTGATTCGATTCGATCCGATTCGATCCGATTTGATTCGATTCTATTCTATGTACCTCTCCTCTATACCTCTAAAAAATCAAGTGATATCCACCTTTACATTAGTTTGACACAGAGAAGGTGCTATAAGGAAGAGCTATATGGGTGATTATTTGATTTTTGAGGTCTTCATTCTATTGACTTCCGTTGATGTTGTACATCAACATGAGTCATTTTTGCAAACAGAACTTGGCCTTATGAGCTGCTTAGCTAATTTTTCAAACTTCAGACATGTGCAGGTGTTCACCTATTCTTCATATAATTTATTGTGTGTTTCTCTAGTATTTTGGTGTGATTTTCATTAAATTGCAGGAACCAGATTCCCTGACATTCAGAGACAACAGTTCCCTGAAGTTAATGTGAAGAGGATATAAAGCAACACCTCTTACAGTGAGCTGTGGCTGTATTTCACTGTTACTGAAATCTACATTCTGTTCTACTGGTTACAGCAATTTTCCTTTTATATGACTAGCTCCTCTACTTCATGCAACATTCAAGATTCAAGTCTGCACAGGGAAGCTGAATGAAGAAAAATTATGGATTTTCAGCGTGGGTTTGGAGAGTTTTCAATGCCTAGATGCAGTAAGTTGACCTTGGCTAGCTGACAGATGCTCACCCAGCCAGGCCCTCATTCTCCCCTCCTCAATAGCAGCGAGGACAAAATAAGATGGAAACATTCCTGGGTAAATATAAGGCCAGTTTAACTAGAAAAGCAAAAGTTCATGCAGAGACAAAGCAAAATCAGGAGTGTATGCACTAATTCCCTTCAGCAGGCAGGTGTCCAGCCCCTGCATTCTGCTTCTTTCCCTCAGCTTTTACTGCTGTGCATAACACCATACAGTATGGAGTATCTCTTTGGTCATTTGGGTCAAATGTGTACCCTACCAATCACCCCAACCCTGTGGCCTGGCATTTTATGGAGCCTCGAGACTCTTCAAGCACTGTTCAACAAGAGCCAAAACACTGGTATGTTATCATCGTTGTGTTATCAGTGCATATCAACACTGTCTACTCACAAACTCAAACCACAGCAAGATATGGGCTGCTATGAAAGTTAACACCAGTCTGACAGGGGTAGTATTCCAAGTAAAGAAAAAAATGCAAAGAAATGTCAGGGGAAACTGCACTGAGAGACAAATCTATGGGGTAGAAGGTCAGTGGGATAAAGAGAAGCACTTCCCAGTGAAGTGCTTCTCAGGTACCACTTCAGGCTTAAAATTTACCTCTAAAAACACGAGAAGAGAGATGCTTTCACATTGTGATTTTTAAATACATGAGAAAAAGGAAAATTCAACATTGCATAGGTATGAAATGTTCGGTTTTCTGTTAAAATAATAATGCAGTTGTAGAATTTCAAAAGCTTGCATTTTCAGGACAGAAAATCACTAGTTTTATAACCAGGAATCACAGTATCACAGTATAACTAAGGTTGGAAGAGACCTCGAGGATCATCAAGTCCAACCTGTCTCCACAGACCTCATGACTAGACCATGGCACCAAGTGCCACGTCCAATCTCCTCTTGAACACCTCCAGGGACGGTGATTCCACCACCTCCCTGGGCAGCCCATTCCAATGACGAACGACTCGCTCAGTGAAGAACTTTCTCCTCACCTCAAGTCTAAACCTCCCCTGGTGCAGCTTGAGACTGTGTCCCCTTGTTCTGGTGCGGGTTGCCTGGGAGAAGAGACCAACCCCTTCCTGGCTACAACTGCCTTTCAGGTAGTTGTAGAGGGCAATGAGGTCACCCCTGAGCCTCCTCTTCTCCAGGCTAAACAATCCCAGCTCCCTCAGCCTCTCCTCATGTCTTACTGGTAACAAACAACAAGACATTGATTATGAATACTTTCAGTCTATTCACTCTGAATAATTCTTTTAAAGTCAATTTCTGCCTTTAAATTATCATTACACAGAGTTCATTGCTTTTTGAATCAGCAGGCTTTTTTTTTTTCCCCCCAAAAAGATGTTTCTGCCTGAGAAACTCTAACAAGGAGAAATAATGAAGGTTCAGCCAAAATTACCAACTGAGCTAAGTGTTGCAGGCTCCATAGGAATGATCCCATTTCTTCATGCATGTCCTTTCCAGAAATCATTTTGCCTAAAACACCATATCTCCTTCTCCTGCTCTTCTCAGGCAGATATGACCTAGATGTATCAGAGGAGTTACCTACCCAAGATACCCTCAAATAGAGAGGCAGAGAGAAAGTAGGTCTGCAGAGCTTTTGGCCAATGGACCAAAAGCAGCAGTGAGATGAAAAGTTGTAACAGAAATTGCTCCTCCTCTAGGACTCAGAGGAGGACCCCAACCACAGTCTTTCCAATTGGTTGCTCCAGGAGGAATTCAGCTCTGTACCACAGCCACAGGCCTATCTCACACAATTTGCAAAGAGGAGTAAAATCTGGGAGTTGAGACAAACAGCCCAGAATACCAACTATCTCATAGATACATGGATGTTCACAAAAGTAAGCTAGCAAGTGAATTTCACATAAAACTTCCAATGCTTGCTCAAAGACCCTCTCATTAGGTCCAGCTTTACTTCCATATAAATGCATGTAAGTGGTATCCTTCCTTTTCATGGCTCTTCCTGACTGTCCTCAGGATCAGAAAGGAAACTTAAAAACAGAGACTGCCCTGTTCTTTCTGCCTAATATGCAAGACAACATCCCCTTAGTTGCGCAGGTGAAAAGGCCAAAAACATAGACCCTGAGTCTCAATGGGCTTACTAACAACTGCTGGGGACATTCCAAATTAGTCAGATAAGACAAAGTTGTAAGCCCTTTGAAAATACTTCTTGTTTAAAGTCAAGTGCTGAAATACGGAAATCAACAGCATTTTCTGAAATGCAAAGTAAGTACATCTTAAACCCTACCCATGTACATTAGATTGTGAATTTTTATTCCTAAATCTAATCAGTTACCTACTGTTTGTGATATTAATTTGAAAAGCTATAATGTAATTGGCCAGATGGATGAACAGCTTGAAGAGCTGCAAAGTAAATTCTCTGGAACAGGGTATCTCAAGTATGGTGGGTTGAAAATTCCCCCCAACATTAAATTTTTCAGACCAGCTCAGTCGGAAGCAAATGGAAGCTGTAATTATGAGCAAAACTACAATCTACAATGAAATGCAATGAATATACACAAAATATACAATATTTAGAGGTATTTACAATTAATAAACAGCACAAGGACTCCCCTGGCCAAAGACCAGGGGAAGCTACTAGCTTCTCCCTCCCTGCCTCTTGCCAGGTATAAGAGACAAGAGACAGAAGCAGAGAAGTAATACCAGTCACAACAAAAGCAGAGCAGCCAAGGTCAAGCAGAAGCAAGTTAGTATCTCTCAGCCACAGGAAGCAAGAAGAGATTGTTCCGGTACAACTAGCTTAAGTCTCTTACTTTCTTCCAATGGGATTGTTTGGATCTGTCTTTATTTTCCTTTTTACACCCAATAGTAATTTATTTACACTTTCTGTTCAAGATCTGTGAAAAAATTTTAAAGGCATAGCCTAAAACTACCACATCAAGTAAGTAAAGATCAGTGAATTCTTAAGTGTTTATGGGACTGGATCATAACTGTGATCAGAGCAAACTCATACATTGTATTAACCTGAAAAACTAAATCATATAACTCTCAATAGCTATACCCTTTCTTGTTTGCAACTTACAAAATTATTTTCTTTTCTATGAATTTTTAGAAAGAAATAAATCCATCTTGCTATGACATCCTAGGTAGTCACAAAGGAAAAATGAGATTATTATCATTATGTTCAAGTCTGGTTTCTACAAGCTCATTGCAAAAGATTCCAGCATTTAATTTAAGGCTCATTTTAGTGATCCGTGGGCAAAGAACTATTCAGATAATTCAGTTTGACCATTAATGAACTTATAGGTTAGTATATGATGCAGGAATTCATGACAAGAGCAATCATGTGGAAAGAATCTGCTCATGACTACTTGTTCTTGTGTCAGAAAAACTTTTCTTTTTTTAAATCCATTTTAACATACTGCAGACTTTCCTAAGTGTTCCCGGAGACTGAGAAACTCAGAATATTTCTTGAACCAGAATCCTGAAAGACTGAATATAAGACAAAAATGCAGAGTAAAAGATTAACAGTGATTTTTTTTTCCTTTGGGGCGGGGGGGGAAGTTGCATAAAATATATGTACTCATGTTTAATGTATGACTGTACAAAATTAGGCTCATCGTTGTAGCACTTCAGAGAGCATTTTTATTGGTTAAGAATGGGCATGTATTTTTCTTGAATTCTTAAAGCCTCACAATTCTATATTTATAAATCAAACCCCTCAATAAAAGTAATTTTTTTAGAAACATGAACAAGGAGAGAGGAAAAAAAAAGTTAAAGATCACACTCAAAATATTGTTCACTGTAGTAACATTGAAAGGCTAAGAACTACAAGAGATGGCAAAAGGAAAATTGACTGTTTCCATAATCTAACCTCTACAAAACCAGAACAGGGGGTAACTCTTAGTGGAACAGGGAGTTTGATACCTTCCCATCAGCAAGCCTCTCAGCCTCCCTGTAGTAACCCACATGAGCAGGGCCAATGGGAACAGGTCTCTGCCCAACAGAAGGAATGCAAACAGAGAAAGCCTGCTACTTTAAGCAGCGCGCTGCCTACAGTGCACTTACAGAATAGGTATGAGGCTCTGCAGGAGGAACAGGTCATCGGCAAGGATGAGGACTCAAGAAGGTCAGAAGCTGCACCAATGACAGGTTGCCTCAGGCCAGCCATCAAAACTAATCCGGAAAAGAAACCTCATAGGGTCATCATTATAGGAGACTCCCTACTGAAGGGAGCAGAGGGCCCAATATGCAGACCCGACCCATTTCATAGAGAGGTCTGCTGCCTCCCTGGTGCCCAAGTAAAGGACATTGTAGGTAAAATTCCCAACCTCATGAGTCCTTCAGACTACTACCCACTTCTGGTCTTTCAGGTGGGTAGTGACAATGCAACAATGAAAGGCTCACAATCAATTAAAAGAGACTTCAGAACCTCAGGGCAACTGCTAAAGGGATCAGGAGCTCAAGTTGTGTTCTCTGCTATCCCTCTAATGTCAGCAATGGATGAGGGAACATTGAGGAAGAGCCAACAGGTCAATTCATGGCTCTGGGGCTGGTGCCATCGACAGGGCTTTGGGTTCTACAATCATGGCTTGGTTTACAAGGCACCAGAGCTGAAAACAACTTATGGGACACGCTTGTCCCAGAGGGGGAAAAGGATCCTGGGGCAGGAATTGGCAGGGCTCATTGATAGGGCTTTAAACTAGATTTGAAGGGGGAAGGGATTAATAGTCTCCTGCTGGCCTGTGACAAACAGAGGAGCAGCTCACCAGAGGCAGAGGGATGGAGAGCTGGTAAGGGCTCTCAACTTGCTGCCCTGAGGCAAGCCATGAATGATGCACCAGGACATTCTGTGAAAACCGAGGGGAACTGGCACAAGAGGACGACAGGGCCAGCCCAGCTGAAGTGCTACGCAAATGCACGCAGCTTGGGCAACAAACAGGGTGAATTAAGGGCCGCTGTGCTGCTGGGATGCCATGACATAGTGGCTATTACTGAAACTTGGCGGGATGATTCCCATGACTGGAATGTAGGGACAGATGGGTATAAGCTCTTTAGGAAGGATAGGCAGGGAAAGAGAGGAGGAGGTGTTGCCCTCTATGTCAATAACCAGCTGGAATCAGTGGAGCTCCACCTAGGGAGGGATGATGAGCTGGTTGAGAGTGTATGGGTTAAAATTAAAGGCAAGACAGAGGAAGGAGATATTACTGGGGGGGTCTCCTACAGGCCACCTGACCAGCAGAACCAAGCAGATGAGGCGCTCCACAGGCAAATAGAAGTGGCTTCCAGGTCACAAGCCCTGGTCCTCATGGGCGATTTCAACCACTCTGACGTCTGCTGGAGGGACAACACAGCAAGGCACCAGCAATCCAGGATGTTCCTGGACTGCATAGAAGACAACTTCCTCCTCCAAATGGTTGAGGAACCAACAAGAAAAGGTTCTATGCTGGACCTTGTTCTCACCAACAGGGAAGGGCTGGTAACCAATGTGAGGCTCAGAGACAGCCTTGGCTGCAGTGACCATGAAGCAGTTGAATTTAATATCCTCAGGGCAATCAGGAGGAAGTATTCTAAGCTTACAACCCTAGACTTTAGGCGTGCAGACTTTGATCACTTCAGGGATCTGATAGCCAAAGTGTCATGGGACAAAGCCCTGGAGGGAAGAGGGACCCAGGACAGCTGGTCAGTATTCAAGGACCACCTCCTCTGTGTCCAGGAGCTATGTATACCAACAAAGAGAAAAGCAGGAAAGAATGCTAGGAGGCCTGCCTGGATGAGCAAGGAGCTGCTGGACACACTATTACTTAAAAAGAAACCCTACAGGAAGTGGAGGGAAGGACAGCTAGAACAGGGGGTATATAAGGAAGCTGCCAGAGCAGCAAGAGACCTGGTTAAGAAAGCCAAAGCAGAGTTTGGATTGAATCTAGCCAGGGAGGTTAAAGGGAACACTAAGAACTTCTACAGGTATGTTAATGGCAAGAAGACAACTAGGGAAGGTGTGGCCCCCCTCAGAAAGGAAACTGGTGAAATGGTCACCAGGCTCAGGTTCTCAATAACTTCTTTACCTCAGTCTTCACTGCAAGGGCCTCCAGCCACACTCCTGATGTCATGGAAGACAATGCCAGGGACCACAAGAAAGAACTGCCCATCGTAAGTGAAGATCAGGTTTGTGATCACCTGAAGAACCTGAAAGTGTTCAAGTCCATGGGACCCGACAGGATACACCCACAGGTACTGAGAGAACTGGCAGATGAGGTTGCTAAACCCCTCTCTATTATATTCCAAAAGTCCTGGCAGTCTGGGGAAGTCCCCACAGACTGGAAAAGGGGAAACACTACCCCCATTTTTAAAAGGGTAAGAAGGAGGAACCAGGGAACTACAGACCAGTCAGTCTCACCTCTGTGCCCAGAAAGGTCATGGAGCAGATCTTCCTGGAGGCACTACTGACTCAGAAGAATAGTGAAGAGGTGATTGGGAACAGTCAGCATTGCTTCACCAAGGGCAAATCCTGCCTGACAAACCTGGTGGCCTTCTATGAACAGGTGACAACATTAATAGATGAGGGGTGAGCAACTGATGTCGTTTACCTGGACCTGAGCAAAGCTTTCAACACTGTCCCGCACCACATCCTGGTCTCCAAACTGGTGACACATGGGTTTGATGGCTGGACCACTAGATGGATAAAGAACTGGCTTGATGGCCGTACCCAAAGAGTGGCTGTCAATGGGTCCATGTCCCAGTGGAGGCCAGTGACAAGCGGAGTCCCTCAGGGATCAGTCCTGGGACCAGGCTTGTTCAACATCTTTGTCGGTGCCATGGACAGTGGCATTGAGTGCACCCTCAGCAAGTTTGCTGACAACACCAAGCTGTGTGGTGCAGCAGACACGCTGGAGGGAAGGGATGCCATCCAGAGGGACCTTGATAGGCTGGAGAGCTGGGCACAAGCCAACCTCATGAGGTTCAACAAGACCAAGTGCAGGGTCCTGCAGCTGGGTCAAGGCAATCCCAGGCACAAATCCAGGCTGGGCAGTGACTGGCTGGAGAGCAGCCCTGAGGAGAGAGACTTGGGGGTGCTGGTGGACAAGAAGCTCAACATGAGCTCTCAGTGTGCACTTGCAGCCCAGAAAGCCAATCAGATCCTGGGCTGCATCAAGAGAAGTGTGGCCAGCAGGTCAAGGGAGGTGATTCTCCCCCTCTACTCAGCTCTGGTGAGACCCCACCTGGAGTACTGCCTCCAGTTCTGGAGCCCCTATTACAAGAGGGATATGGAAGTGGTGGCGCGTGTCCAGAGAAGGGCCACGAGGATGATCAGAAGGCTGGAGCACCTCTCCTATGGGGACAGACTGAAGGAGTTGGGGCTGTTCAGTTTGGAGAAGAGAAGGCTCTGAGGTGACCTAATTGTGGCCTTCCAGTATCTGAAGGGGGCCTCCAAGAAGGCTGGGGAGGGACTGCTCAGGATATCAGGTAGTGATAGGACTAGGGGGAATGGAATGAAGCTGGAGGTGGGGAGATTCAGGCTGGATGTGAGGAGGAAGTTCTTCACCATGAGAGTGGTGAAGCCCTGGAATGGGTTGTCCAGGGAGGTGTTTGGGGTCCCGTCCCTGGCGGTGTTTAAGACCAGGCTGGATGAGACTCTGGCCAGCCTGATCTAGTGTGGGGTGTCCCTGCCCACGGCAGGGGGGTTGGAACTAGATGATCCTTGTGGTCCCTTCCAACCCTGACAGATACTATGAACATACCAGGTCAAACCCTGTATTTTTCCTGAAACCCCACATAGTTTCACACATCTTTTTCTTTATGACTATGCTGAGTTACTCATTACACAGACGTTGTGGTAGAAGGCATTACATGCCTCAAATGGTATTTGACTTGACATTTATCAACATTTTTCAACCACAGAGATATCTGTAAATGTACTCATGTACATTTTCTTTTCACAGTCAAGCTAAGGGACACTGGTATGATTACTGAAATACCCTCCCTGCCCTCAACACCAGGCATGCTGTCCCATACAGTCTGAATTACCACTTGGTCTTTGACAGCTTACTTATGCTCTTTCTCTACCTGCCATCAGAAGGCAAAATATAAGGAGAACCCAAGACGGTTGTTGGAGTGGTGAGCCACTTCCGTGAACAGAGGGTGTCTGGACTTGCCAGAGACATGCAGCCTTGGAGGACATTGCACATCTGCAGGTGCACAGCACAGACAAGTTACTGGCAGACAAAATAAGCTCCTTGAGTTAAACAAAGAAAGAGCTTTTTCCTTGGTTGTCTAGACTGAGAATACATATACGTCAAACCATCTGCAGGCACTGGAAAAATCTGAAACCCACTAAAAAGCTGCTACAGCTGCAAACCTTGTTTTGGTGAGTTTACTCCCAGTTTCTCTACCCAGAAACTCAAAAGCTGGTTTTCACAAAACTTTCTTTCCATGGTAACTCATAATCAACTGATCATTACATATTTAAAAACTGAAGAGGCTGTGCAGCACTGTTGCATGGTTTTTCATAGTGCCAACAATAGCAAAATAGACCAATTTGTTTTGTTCTTTTTTTCCAAGAGCTGCTCACTCATCAGCTGGAAATGTGAAAGAAAGCAAGATCAGGGTGTCTTGGCTGCACTCTGCAGTCCGAGAACCCAACCAAATGTGACCACTAGTGATGCATGTTGTCTACAATAGCAGGAAATTTACTCAGTCTAGCTCCCTACACACTGCCACTCTCAGCAGAACTTAAATGGGAGCCTGTCTCACACCTAGAGTGCACTCAGTACCCACTTCTACTTCCACACTTGTGACATTAAGTGTTTCAATTCACTTCCACTACAGTCAGACCTTAGGATCAGTCAAAGTGAGACCACTGATGAAGGTTTTGAAAAAGCCCATCAACGATGTGCAAGCCGAAACAGCAAATTCAAGTTCATCATCACATGGTCAGGGTTTTAAGACTTCATTTTCCTGACAGACTTTTGTGAAAACACAAGAAACAAGAAAAATCCACATACTTTCTAGGTGCTTTTACAACCTGTACACTCCAAGAGCAATAATTGTACAATGTGTGTTAGCAGCCTGATTAATTTTTCCCTTCAGGATATGTTGTGCTTTATGCTTTTTAAAAAGAATGAAGCACGTACCTGTTTGGGGGTTTGTTTATTTGTTTTCCTCCTTAGAATGTAGTGATTCTAGCCTATTTGTCTTTCCTTTTGGCTTCCATATAGAAACAGGGGTTTTTTGTTTGTTTGTGGTATGGTTTGGTTTGGTTTTTTTCTCTGAAGTCTATGGAGGATGAGAGCAAAGTAATCTGGGCCTGGAAATTTTGGTTTACATGGTCTATTTCCTCCTTCCCGTGCATGAGGCCATAAGGAAATCATAATTTATATTCCAGAGGAGCAAAGATAAGACATGACAACCAATACCAGACTAACACAGGTATGCTCTTCTCAGTGTCCAACAACAGCAGAACAAACAGATGAACAACACTGACTATGCAGTGTTTGGTCTATACAAAGGCAGACAACAGTGAACTGTAAGTAGAGAAAATATAGACAAGAAAGTAAAGCAAAACTGCCTCTTCCTAGTGAAACCTGTGAACTTTAAGACACAATGCTTCCCAGGTCTCTCCCTCATGAAGTAAAGTTTTGCAAAACTTCTTAAGTAACCTGAATGTCATTTTCACAGATTTGAACCTTGGTGTTCCCTTGGGCTTTCAGCAGGACAATTAGCAGCATATTCCCTTTGTCCAACTGACCAAATTACATTGTGGTTAAGTGAACATGGGGCATGTACACTTTGTTCTCCCCCTTCCTCCCACAGGTATCCCTTCACATACTTTCAGTTCTGACACCCAAACAAATTTCAGGCATGTACACTTTGTTCTCCCTCTTCCTCCCACAGGTATCCCTTAACACACTTTCAGCTCTGATACCCAGAAGAAAATGTGCATGAAAAAAAACAACAAACAAACCAAACCAACAAACCAACCAGACCGAAAACCACAGCACCTTCTTGTGCAAGAAGACAACTTTGACTATTCACAGAGCAGATGTTCCACAGTGTAACTGTATCTCCTCTGTATCTGTCTTTCAGTGGCTGTATGTAAAATATGTTTTTAATAGAACATTATTGCCTATTGTGACTGCTGTCACAGCAGCTCTGTCAAGAAACTGGAGACTAAGGAGAGATTTGAACAGTGCTTTGAAAAGTCTAAAATAATAAAAGGTAGCAATGATGAGGAAATAACAAAAGCAAAATAAGGATGGAAGAAGACAGGTTGGAAGCAAGAACACAATCATTGAGAGATGAAAAGCAAGGGTTAGAGTTAACCACTGCTCTCGACCACATTTATTGCATTTCTTAAAGGACGGCTTCCCCAAAAGAGCTTCTGACATGTACTGCCAGTTAGGAGAAACAACAACCTGTGCCTTTATTGAGTTATGCAGGTCATGGGCACAGATTTAGAGGTGCTACTACTCATCCTTGTCAGGAATTCACCCCCAACATACAACTACAAGTCTAATGCAAAGAATCATGCTGTAAATTTTGAATAAAACTCAACAGCATGTGGAAAATGTTTGTTGCTACTGATTTCAGACAATAGGAGGCATACTGAAGGCATATCATTATATTATTTCGTTACCAGTTTATTTTTCCTGTTCTAAAATAATCCAGGGCTTTCAAGAAGCTTAGAAAGAAGACACTTAGTCAAAATCCTATACAGTCTCTTTCTTTTTCATTCAAAGCTACTATTATTCCTCAGTAAGTAACTTCTCTATGGCACTTTGTAATCCAAACTCAATTAACTTTCTTTCAACACTATTTTTACCATATTAATTCAATAAGATATGTCCTATGAAGAATACTGTATCATGGCATTTAAATGCAATTAAATAAGTCAAAACCTCTAGAATCTAACAAAGTTCTTTTTCCTGCAGTTTTAGTAGTTCTACAGAAATATCCCCTACAGCCAGCATTTTCCATTAGATTGTACAAAAGCCCAGAGTTCTCTAGTAAAAATTCTATGACTTGTACAACTTGTTGACAAAGGCTGAAAAATAAATTGTTCCATCAGTTTCATCCCAAGTTTCAACTTCACCCTTTGACAAGGAGAAACTGTTACCATCTAAAAGAAATGTCTCTCCAGATGCACAGTGTTGCCTCTCTCAACAGAAGAGATTACTTTAAAAAAATCTCAAGATTAAAGAAAAAAAAACTCATGTTGAAGTCAGAGAATATTCATACAATATTTTCTGTAACAGAGAGTCACAGAATGGTAGGGATTGGAAGGGACCTCCAGAGATCATCTAGTCCAACCCTCTTACTAAAGCATGTTCACCTAAAGCAGGCTGAACAAGATCACATCTTGGTGTGTTAATATTCCCAGAGAAGAAGACTCTGCAACCTCTCTGCACAGCTTCTTCAAGTGCTGTCACCCTCAATAATAAGCACGTATGAACTCTACTTTCATGACCAATGGGACACATAGACATTTAGAAAAAGCTTCCCAGCTCATATTTTCAGAACTCTCTCACACAGCACTTAATCTTATCTTCCCACTCACAAGGCCATACGCAAAGTCATCGTCTCAAGAAGGCCCAAGTTTTCTCCTCAAACCACTTGTCTAGTACCATAGTTAGCACCAATGGCAACCATCTTCTATAGAATGCACAAAAAACAATGTTCTTTTTGTTGTTCCAGGAAGAGCTGCATATTGTGCTCTAGGTTTGAGAGCAGAGTATACTTTGGTCATTTGCCATCCAAGGAGAAAAAACAAAAACAAACAAATCTTATTTTTTCCCCTTACAAGTGTCAGCAGTGCACAACAGCAAGAAAATCCACAAGTCCTTCAATCTACAGAATACTAAGACTCAAATTTATGAAAAGATATTTAGAAACACACACAGGAAATTAAACCAATCTGAATGTATAGAAGCACTTGCTAAAAACTAATCACTAGTGGGCATGTGTAACAGAATTATACCCATATTTGAATTACATTTTCAAGTTTCATTCCTGGTTGCCCTACATCTACTGTTTTCACCTTTTGTGGTTCAGACTGTGACCCTTTTAATCCCATTAGCCCGTACCTTTAGACAATGTAGTGTTTAGCAGACATAAGGTATTCAGAATCTGTCACTACAATGTTTTCCATGTGTGATAACAGAATAGACTAGACTAGACTAGACTAGAATAGACCAGGTTCGAAGAGACCTTCAAGATCATCCCGTCCAACCCATCATCCAACACCACCTAATCAACTAAACCATGCAACCAAGCACCCTATCAAGTCTCCTCCTAAACATCTCCAGTGATGGTGACTCCACCACCTGCAAAAGGTAAAATTCAGAATTAGAACTTATTTGGACCTTTTTTCTTTTCTTTAATATATTAGACTCTGTATTAGACAATAGACATAGAGTGAACAGTAACTTGTGATTCTGGAGAAACCAAAATGTATCCACCATCCCAACCAGTGGGGACCAGGGGCCTTTGACAACAAGCAGTCAGAGGGCTATATGGAACAATACCGATTGAAAAGTTTTCCAGTAGCTAACCAGACACATGGTCACATTTGTTTTTCCAAGTACTTCCTGGACCAGATTCAACCTTTCAAACTCCCAGTAAGTTAAAACATCCCACTGAGGTATTGACCCTACTCAAATTCTGCACAGGATTTGTCATCAAGTCAATAAAAGCCTCCATATTTAGCAAGAAAACTGTATTTCTTTTGTCAGAAAGGCATTCAAAACAGCCATAGGGAAAAAAAAAAAAACCACACAAACTAAAACATAAAAAATTGTGTTTGGTTTACATGAGTTTCTAGGCAGAGTTAACAATTTTACTATTACCTACACAAAACTATCTTATGACAAAAATGCTTCCCATCTAGGTTAACAGTAATAAACAGACTGAACAAAATTTGACAGTTTCACTGGATTTGGAATACTACCCAGAGATGGTGCAATCACAAATGAATGAAAGGATGTGAACATAAAGATCTATGTAAAATTAATTTCCTCATTCATTTTCCCTCTTCTTACATTTCTAAAATCCATTCAGGGATTTAAAAAACAACAAAAAAAAAAGTCTCTCAGTATGACTCCTTCCATGTTCATACCAAAGTAAGTGCAGTTAAATAACCAACACTTCCACCGCAACCAGTCAGGAAGACAGAAACAATACACCCATCATGGAAATCCCAGTACCTCTGAGGAGATAAATACTCATGGCTCAGGCAGAAACTCCCTCTTCTCTTATGGACACGCATAATGCATTCAAAAGTGAATAGCTTTTGACATGGAAATAAGCTACTGCACTTCACACCAATGAAGGAGGTACTTGAGAAAGTATATGCAAGATGGGAAAAATGCAGCAAGAATTAAAAATAGAAAGCTTGCAAGAATCTGAGTACAGATTAAATGGGCAAAACCCACCAGCCTTGCAGCTCTATGGACAAAGAAGAGTCAGGCATGGGCATTAACCATCACACCGTTCAGGATATGGCAAGGATATCAAAAGTGGTCTTCCAGTCAGCCTTGTGATATCAGAATGAACAACATTTCTCTTAGACTACAAAAGATTTGTCATCATTTCCACTTATTTGAAAGCCAAGCCATTTTCTATGTATACACTTCAGCAAACACACATCCAAGGAGCCCTCTATTACTGCCAAAGCATCAAAATATTCACAAGATCGTATTTGATGATACATTTCACCAATTAATTGACATCAGTGCTGGGTCAGTAGGGTTTTTTAGAACATTCATTTGGGATGATGATTGGCAGGCCAGTTATAGTTTGGTTAGCTGGAACCCAAAAGCCAATTGTAGATTTATTAATAGATGTCCAAATAATACTATATAATAAATGTAAATTAAATCTAGATCAAATGTGCTACTGATGAACTCTTGACTGTCTCAGTGAGACAGAACAAGGATTTTAAATTTTATGTTATGCAATTAAGAGCAATATTTAGCTACCAAAGTAAATTTTCTGTTGATAATGTTAACAATTAAGACAACTGCCTGTCATAATATACTGGTATTTGAATAAAGCATTTACTACACAAGCTTGCATGTCTTTACACAGAATCACAGAATGTTAGGGGCTGGAAGAGACCTCAAAATATCATCTAGTCCAACCCCCCTGCAACAGCAGGATCACCTAGAGTAGATCACACAGGAATGCATTCAGGCAGGTTTTGAATATCTCCAGTGAAGGAGACTCCACAACCTCCCTGGGTAGCCTGTTCCAGTGCTCTGTCTCCCTCACAGTGAAAGAGTTTTTCACCATAAACATTTCATACTGTCCACAGAGCCAGAGCTACTGAGGTGACTCACCAGTCACACACACCAGCCTTCCCTCTACTTTCAGTTGCCTATAGAGAGGCCTAAAGAAAATGTCCAATTTCATGTGGTTAAAAAAAAAAAAAAAACAGACAAAAAAACCAACAAACACACACACAAAACACATACCCCCCCACACACACACAAAAATACTCAAGCATACAAACTGTGTGTTTGTGTCAAGAAATAATACCTGCCTGTAACACACATGCCATGCAGGAGCCTATACCAATATATGAAATCAATCACATGCTGGCACATGCATCATCTGAATGTAGTTTGCAAGCCAACAGCAGTAGGTTTGCGTAAGACTAGTTATCATCTGATACCTAACTCCCAACTTCGAAATATTTCTATGCTGAAATACAGAAGTAGTAGCACTTTTCCATTAAATTTCACTGGCAAAGGTCACAGCAATCAAGAATGACTATTTTACCATAATTCTGTTCACCCAACAAGTTTGCCATGAGAGATAAAAGACAAAAATACAACACTTGGCTGTTGCAGTTCATATTAATACTGTTTAATAGGCTACACTGGCCTAAGATGAAACTTACCCTGTTTAGGATGATAAGTGATACGGAAACATGGACAAAGAAACACATTTAGAATAGAATAGAATAGAATAGAATTAACCAGGTTGGAAGAGACCTTCGAGATCATCATGTCCAACCTATCATCCAACACTACCCAATCAACTAAACCATACAACCAATTTTAGGATATTAACAAACCAGTTAGAAACAGGTCAGATGCATTTTAAGGCAGTTTATTGTCCCAGCTAAGCTAAAGTTCAAACATGCAAGCATGGCCATTTAAAAAAGTCACACTCGCTCCCTTAGCTTCCTTGACCTCTGAAACACAACTAAGTGTCAAATTCAGCTTCAAAAAGACCAGACATAAGTAAAACAGAAAAGCAAGAAAGTCTCATTGGTGTAGACAATTCCCATTTTTATTTATGGATGAATTGTAGAATCACGGAATCACTGCATATCTTAAGTTAGAAGAGACACATAAAGACCCCTGAGCGCAACTCACTGCTCCTTGCAGGACTACTCGTAGAATCATAGAATGGTTTGGATCAGAAGGGACCTCCAAAGGTCATCCAACCTCTCTGCAGTAAGCAGGCACATTCTCCACTAGATCAGAATACCCAGAGCCCTGTTGAGCCTGACCCTGAATGTTGCCAGGCACGAGGGCTCAACTACCTCCTAGGGCAATCTGTTCTACTGTTTCACCACCCTCACACATAAAGAACTTGTTGCTAACATCTAATCCAAATCTATTTTAACTTAAAACTATTGCCCCTCATCCAAACACTATGGACCTTTGTAACAGTCCCTCCCCAGCCTTCTTTGTAGGCTCCCTTCAGGTACAGGTTTGGGTTTCCCCAAAGCCTTCTCTTCTCCAGGCTGAACAACCCCAGCACCCTCAGCCTGTCCTTGCAGGAGAGGTGATCATTTTTGTGGCCCTCCTCTGGACCTGCTCCATCAGGTCCATGCCCTTCCTCTGATGAAGGTTCCAGAGCTGCACAAAGTACTCCAGGTGTGGTCTCATCAGAGCAAAGGGGCAGAACTATCTCTCTTGACCTGCTGGCCATGCTTCTTTTGATGCAGCCCAGGATGTGCTTGGCCTTCTGAGCTGCAAGTCTGTGTTGTTGGCTCATGTCCATGTTACTGTCCATCTTACTGTCCACCAGTACCCTCAGTCCTCTTCTGCAGGGCTGCTGTAATTTCATCATCCCCTACCCTGTACTGATACCAAGGATTGCCAAGATTCTCCTCAACCCACCTCTCCAGCCTATCCAGGTCCCTCTGGATGGCATCCTGTCTTTCAGAATTATTAACCATACTACTCAGCTTGGTATCATCTGCAAATTTGCTCAGGGTGCACTTGGTCTCACTGTCTATGTCATTGATGAAGATACTGAACAGCAGTGGTCCCAACAGAGACCCATGAGGGACACACCTGTCACACATCTCCATCTGGACATTGAGCCATTGATTACTACCCTTTGGATGCAATGACCCATCCAATTCCTTACCCACTGAACAGTCCACCCATCAAATCCACACCTCCCCCACTTAAGAGAGAACAATTCCAGGTATTGAAAACTGTGCAAGAACCCTGAAAGTAAATGAAACACTCCATGTGCAAAAAATAATAAATGTCAGAAAAACAATTTATCTTCTCATTGTTTACCCTGAGTGAGGGGTAGGACAGAGCAGCTAAAAAACAGGAAGCAGTTGGTGTGCTTCCTGTTCACTACCATCAAAGAGCACTGCAGCAGTGGGGATCAAACGAAGGAATGCATTACCATGGTGAAGATTATGTTGTAGCACTTCTAGGAAAGGCAGCATAGTGCAAGAACACAATGGGAATATATTTAAAAGCCAAATCCATGTGCTAAGTTGTGCATTTTACAAATACATATGCTTAATTGTGCACCAGATTACTTTTGGGCCCTTTCCTAACATAAAGGCATAAAGAACATGTTCTATATGTGCAGGTATACGTGCAGACCTGAAATTAATTTTGTGTTTGACATCAAAAATTGCACTCCAGGTGGATTTCTCTAAGCACTGAATAAATGTAAAAATAACTTATCCAAAATTTGCCCATGAAAAGAACAGAGGTACAGCAGAAGATGTGGCTTCAATTAAGCTTTCAGGATTTCTTCAGATACAAAATTTCCACAACTTTCACATTTCAACTGGATTTTTTTTGTTGCAAGTTTCCTGTATAGAAAAGTGGCTGAAAAATTCATCTCTCTATATAGAAATAGATTTTATTAGTGCCACCTCCTGGTGATAAAACAACACTGAAAAATCATGACTTAAGATGAAGATTCTCAAAGTAAAATGAAAATACAATAGTGTGGCCTGGTTTGGTTTGGTTTTTTTATGATGGTTTGACCTGAGGCATCAGATTTTCCTTTCTGCACACTTGAAGGACAACACAAAATTCATTAGCCATTTTTAGGACAACATAAGTGCACATGCATAAACATCCTTTAATCAATGAAAACAGAGTAAAAAGGAAAGGTTATATTCTTCTTAAGAAGTACACCTGCTGTGACTTCACCCTTTGAGAATTTTGCTGGGGAAGACATTCAAAAGCACGCTGAGATGTCCAACAGATACTGTCCATGGGATAGTGATCTTGGTGTAGCCCTCCTCACCCAGCTTGCCCATGCTTTCTTCAAAGACTTCCAGCTGGAGATACTCTTTGGATGCTACGGACAACAGCCAGCCATCATACTGTGAAAACAGGTATCAGAAATCTAGAAATAGATAGACCTAAACACCTTCAACCAGTTTGCCTCAGGCTGAAAGAACGGTCTAAGAAAATTATAAAATATGAGATTTCCTTAAATGTCCTTTTTGCTATAATGTATTTTGTATAGCTGCAATTCATTTTCAAGCTCATTGTCCAGGCCCACAAAGCAGAGGATAAAGGCATAAGGGTGGGTATGAGAGAAGTTAAATTACATTCTTAACACAGAATGGGTAGGTGTTGGCAATATGCCTAGTATTCTTGAGGGATTTTACAGTGCCTATGTAAAGTAGATCCTTTTTGGCATTAAGCCTAATACTCTTCACGGATTTTTTTGTTATGTTGCCTTGGGCCTTTATAACATGTAGTCCAACACGTGTTTTGGTACCACCAGCAATTTTTATTTTCTTAAACACTTTGTTCTTAAGTGAAATTCTGAAGGCCTAAGCTAAAGACTCTAAAAGTACAATCAAAGCAATGTAAATTACAACCTCACATCATTTGTTCTCTGAACATCATTTAACTTCAGGAACTGAACCTTGTCTGACATGACAGACAAGGAAAAAGAAAGTTTAACATGAAATAAGCATTCCAAAGGATTGCTCTGCAACCAGAATCTGTGCACCACCTTCTACATTAGAATGAAACAAACTTCTTCTACAGTCTATAGAAGGAATACAATAGAATAGTATTAACCAGGTTGGAAAATACCACCGAGATCCTCGAGTCCAACCTATCACGAAACACGATCTAATCAACTAAACCAAGGCTCCAAGTGCCTCATCTAGTCCCCTCTTAAACACCTCCAGTGACAGTGACTCCACCACCTCCCTGGGCAGCACATTCCAATGGCCAATCACTATTTCTGTGAAGAATTTCTTCCTAACATCCAGCCTAAATACTCTCCTGGCACAGCTTGAGACTGTGTCATCTTCTTCTGTTACAGGTTGCCTTGAAGAAGACACTAATCCCCACCTGGCTACAGCCTCCCTTCAGGTAGTTGCGGACAGCAATAAGGTCTCCCCTGAGCCTCCTCTTCTCCAGGCCAAACAACTCAAGCTCCCTCAGCCTCTCCTCACAGGGCTGTGCTCCAGACCCCTCACCAGCTTTATTGCCCTTCTCTGGACACGTTTCAGCAAGTCAACATCTTTCCTAAACTGAGGAGCCCAGAACTGGACATAGGGCTCAAGGTGAGGCATAACCAGCGCTGAGCACAGGGACACAATGACCTTCCTGCTCCTGCTGACCACATTGTTCCTGATACAGGCCAAGATGCCACTGGCCTTCTTGGCCACCTGGGCACACTGCTGGCTCATGTTCAGCCTACTATTTACCAGTATCCCCAGGTCCATTTCCACCTGGCAGCTCTCCAGCCACTCTGACCCCAGCCTGTAGCTCTGCATGGGGTTGTTGTGGCCCATGTGTAAAACCTGGCACTTAGATGTGTTCAATCTCATGCCCGTGGACTCTGCTGATCTGTCCAGCCTGTCAAGGTCCCGCTGCAGAGCTCTCCTACCCTCTAACATCCTACCCTCTGCATCAAGAACAGTATGGCCAGCAGGAGCAGGGAGGTCATTCTGCCCCTGTACACTGCACTGGTTAGGCCGCACCTCGAGTACTGTGTCCAGTTCTGGGCCCCTCAGTTTAGGAAGGATGTTGACTTGCTGGAACAAGCCCAGAGAAGGGCAACAAAGTTGGTGAGGGGTTTGGAACACAAGCCCTGTGAAGAGAGGCTGAGGGAGCTGGGGTTGCTTAGTCTGGAGAGGAGACTCAGGTGACCTTCTTGCTCTCTACAACTACCTGAAGGGAGGTTGTAGACAGGCAGAGGTTTGTCTCTTCTCCCAGGCAGCCAGTACCAGAACAAGAGGACACAGTCTCAGGCTGCGCCAGGGGAGCTTCAGGCTAGATGTTAGGAAAAAGTTCTATACAGAGAGAGTGATTGCCCATTGGAATGGGCTGCCTGAGGAGGTGGTGGAGTCGCCATCATTGGAGGTGTTCAGAAGGAGACTTGATGGGGTGCTTGGTGCCGTGGGTTAGTTGTTTAGGTGGTGTTGGATTGGTTGATGGGTTGGACACAATGATCTTGAAGGTCTCTTCCAACCTGGTTTCTTCTATATACTTCCAACAGGTCAACTCCTGCCTCCAGCCTGGTGTCATCTGCAAATTTACTGATGATGGACTCAATGCCCTCATCCAGATCATCAACAAAGATATTCAACAGGATGGGGCCCAGCACTGATCCCTGGGGAACACCACTAGTGACTCACTGCCAGCTGGATGTGGCACCATTCACCACCACTCTCTGGGCTCAGCCTCCAGCCAGTTCCTAACCCAGCACAGAGTGCTGCTGTCCATGCCAGGGGCTGACAGCTTAGCCAGGAGTTTGCTGTGGGGGACGGTGTCAAAGGCCTTGCTGAAGTCCAGGTAGACTACAGCCACAGCCTGCCCCACATCCACCAGGCAGTCACCTGATCCTAGAAGGAGATCAGGTTGGTCAGGCAGGACCTGCCCTTCCTAAATCCATGCTGGCTGGGCCTGATCCCTTGGCCATCCTGTAAGTGCTGTGTGATTGCACTCAAGATGACCTGTTCCATAATCTTGCCTGGCACTGAAGTCAGGCTGACAGGTCTGGAATTCCCTGGCTCCTCCTTCCAGCCCTTCTTGTGGATGGGCGTCACGCTGGCCAGCTTCCAGTCATCTGGGACCTCTCCCATGAGCCAGGACTGTTGAAAACTGAGGGAGAGTGGCTTGGCCAGTTCATCTGCCAGATCTCTCAACACCCTAGGATGGATCCCATCCCATCTGGTCCCATGGACTTGTGGGGATCCAAGCGGTTGAGCAGGTCTCTAACTACTTCCTCCTGGATCACAGGGGAACTATACTGCTCCCTGGCTCCATCTGCCAGCTCAGGAGGCCAGTTGTCCAGAAGACTACCTGTCCTGCTATTAAAAATTGAGGCAAAGAAGGTGTTAAATACCTCTGCCTTTTCCTCATCTTTTGTTACAATATTCCCCTCCATGTCCACCAAGGAGTGGAGGTTGTCCTTGCCCTTCCTCTTGCTATTAATATATTTATAAAAGCATTTTTTGTTGTCCTTCACAGCAGAGGCCAGTCTAAGCTCCAAATGGGCTTTTTTCCCTCTAATTTCTTTTCCTGCATGACCTATCAACCTCCTTAAACATTTCATGGATTACTTCTCCTTCCTTCCAAAGATGATACACGCTCTGTTTTTCCTTCATTCACTCAGAAGTTCATTGCCCATCCAGGCTGGCCGTCTGCCCCAGCAGCTCATCTTCCAGCACACTGGCACAGCCTGTTCCTGTGCCTTCAAGAGTTCTTTCTTGAAGTATCTCCAGCCCTCCTGGACCCCTTTGTTTTTAAGGGCTGTTTCCCAAGGTACCTTCTGAGTTAGTTCCTTGAGTAACCTGAAGTCTGTCCTCCAGAAGTCCAGAGTGGAGTATTTGTTGCTGCCTCTCTTAGCTTGACTGCATATTGAAAACTCAATCATTTCATGGTCACTGGACCCCAGACAGCCTCCAACCACCACATCTCCCAACGGCCCTTTGCTGTTTGTAAAAAGGTCAAGCAAGGCTCACTCAGCAGCTGGGATAAGAAGCTATCCTCCATCGGCTCTAAGAACCTTCTAGACTGCCTCCTCTCTGCTGTGTTGAGTTCCCAGCAGATATCAGGCAGGTTAACGTCACCCATAAGAACAAGGTCTGGTGATCTTGCGACAGCCTCTAGCTGCCTATAAAATAATTCATCAACCTCTTCATCCTGGTTGGGTGGTCTGTTGCAGACTCCAACCAGGATGTCAGCCCTGTTGGCCTTCCCTTTAATTCTCAGCCACATACCAACAACCTCAAACCTGAACAGGATCGTTGAGTATCCAGCTCCAGTGAGTCTCATATTCTTAGCTAAGCCCTTTGGGAAAATTCTGGACCAGACTGAAGAATCCACACATCTCTACTGTCTTCAGAATGGCTTTCCCAAACAGCTGTCAGAGCTTTGATGGTTCCTGTGGGGGTTTATTCCCAAGCATATCAAGGCCACTAAAGCATATGCAAAGCTGGAAAACATGTCCTGCTGGACAAAACTAAGATCATTGCATTGTCAATTAATCACTTTGCTGTACCTAAATACTGTCAATAACCAGGCTTTAAAACTGCCAACAATTAATTACACAAAACAATTGGAAAAGGAAGTAATTCCCAAGTCAGGCTTTCTGTGTAAGAAACTGCACAGAACACTGATGAACCTCTTTTTTTTCAAACTGTGCCAACTGACACACAGAAACAACAGTATTAGAGAGTAAAATAAGTATGTTAAAGACATTTCCTCTTCCAATCCCTTTGGGTAAGGGGGGTGGGGGGGAACAAAACAAAAAAAACCACCACACCAAAAAAAAAAAAAAAACATAAAATCCTTACCCAAAGATTAATGCCTGTCAACTGTTTGCAAGATAAGGAAGAGCCTCAAAGATTTCCAACAGAAAAAATATCATCTTACACAAGAACATTAGTTAACTGACTCATTTTACTAGAAAAACAATTAAAGTTACATTTGCAGGATAAAGATAAAGTTACATTTGCTGGGTAACTGGCCTCCTGAACTGGTAGATGGGGTCAGGGAGCAGTGTAGTCCCCCTGAAATCCAGGGGGAAGGAGTTAGGGATTTGCTCAACCACTTGGATACTCACAAGTCCATGGGATCATATGGGATTCATTCTAAGGTGCTGAGAGAGCTGGCAGATGAGCTGGCCAAGCCGCTCTCCATCATTTTTCAACAGTCCTGGCTCACTGGAGTGGACCCAGATGACTGGAAGCTGGCCAGCGTGATGCCCATCCACAAGAAGGGCTGGAAGGAGGAATCTGGAAACTGCAGGCCTGTCAGCCTGACCTCAGTGCCAGGGAAAGTGATGGAGCAGATCATCTTGGGGACAATCACAGCGCACCTGAAGGATGGCCAAGGGATCAGGCCCAGCCAGCATGGATTCAGGAAGGGCAGGTCCTGCCTCTCCAACCTGATCTCCTTCTGTGATCAGGCGACCCACCTGGTGGATGTGGGTAAGGCTGTGGATGTGGTCTACCTGGACTTCAGCAAGGCCTTTGACACAGTTAGCCTCAGCAAACTCCTGGCCAAGCTGCTAGCCCATGGCTTGGACAGCAGCACTCTCTGCTGGGTTAGGAACTGGCTGGAGCACTGAGCTCAGAGAGTGGTGGTGAACGGTGCCACATCCAGCTGGCGGCCAGTAACTAGTGGCATCCCCCAGGGATCAGTGCTGGACCCCATCCTGTTGAATATCTTTATTGATGATCTGGATGAGGGGATTGAGTCCATCATCAGTAAATTTGCAGATGACACTAAGCTGGGGGCAGGTGTTGGTTGGTTAGAGAGTAGGAGAGCTCTGCAGAGGGACCTTGACAGGCTGGACAGATGGGCAGAGTCCAACAGGATGGCATTCAACAAGTCCAAGTGCCAGGTGCTGCACTTTGGCCACAACAATCCCATGCAGTTCTACAGTCTGGGGTCAGGGTAGCTGGAGAGCAGCCAGGCAGAGAGGGGCCTGGGGATACTGGTCAATAGTAGGCTGAACATGAACCAGCAGTGTGCCCAGATGGCCAAGAAGGCCAACGGCACCTTGGCCTGCATTAGGAATAGTGTGGCCAGCAGGAGCAGGGAAGTCATTGTGTCCCTGTACTCAGCACTGGTTAGACCACACCTTGAGTACTGTGTCCAGTTCTGGGGCCCTCAGTTTAAGAAGGATATTGAGACACTTGAACATGTCCAGAGAAGGGCAACAAGGCTGGTGAGAGGCCTTGAGCACAAGCCCTACGAGGAGAGGCTGAGGGAGCTGGGATTGTTTAGCCTGGAGAAGAGAAGGCTCAGGGGAGACCTCATTGCTCTCTACAACTATCTGAAGGGAGGTTGTAGCCAGGTGGGGGTTGGCCTCTTCTCCTAGGCAACCAGCACCAGAACAAGAGGACACAGTCTCAAGCTGCACCAGGAGAGGTTTAGGCTGGAGGTGAGGAGAAAGTTCTTCACCGAGAGAGCTGTTAGCCATTGGAATGTGCTGGCAAGGGAGGTGGTGGAGTCACCATCCCTGGAGGTGTTCAAAAACGGACTGGATGTGGCACTTCAAGCCATGGTTTAGTAATCATGAGGTCTTGGGTGACAGGTTGGACTTGATGATCTTTGAGGTCTTTTCCAACCTTATTGATTCTATGAAAATAGAAATAAAATACACAATTATTTTTTATGTGAATAAACAAAATTAAGACTGTAGGAACCACACAAATGGAATGACAGCTGTCATTTCAAAAGCCCTAGAAATGAGAGCAAAAGGAATCCATGCCTGTCTACAAAAGTTTCTGCATTTCTTACTAACAAATATCCAGAATTGCTTCTTCAAGTCCCATCTCAAGTATTTTTCATGTCAACTCTTCACTACTATGACACACCTGACTGCAGTGTTTTCAATAGTACAGTCAGATGGAAAAAAAGCCAGACTGGTTTCAAGGCTTGAACTTCCCATGTGTGCTATCTCACCTGCTGCCAAGGAGAATGGGAGACACAAACATAGATATGGTTCTCATGACTGAGAACTGCTTACCATTTCTATAAGGTCTTGCCTTATAGAGCAAACTACAATTACAATGAGGCTGACAGACTGCCTCTCCTTTCCCCAGCCCATATTGGACATCTCCCCAGGTTATCAGCACAGTGGCTGGAGGTGAATCAGCAGTACCACCTGTACCAACAATAACTCAGCACAGAATTTTAGTCACAGTGAGAATTCTCCATCAGCCAAATCCAAGCTGCTTTAAGACTACAATATATTGACTTACAGGACAAGAAAATACACTCCTACATTTTGAATGAACTGCTCTAAGTATGTTAAGTACAATCACAGTGATTCAGACAGATGATCCAATTCCTCCAGTAGGACTGATGCTTATGAATAATGGAAAAATATAAGGCATCCTCTCAAACGACTCCCACTGCTGCTTTCCACATTTACCTACACCAGCAGGTCTTTAATCAGACCAGTAGGTCTTTAATCCCTGTTGACAAAGTTGCAAAACATGTTTTCATTCACTGAGTAACGGAAACCAATGTAAGTGTGGAACATATCTGTCCTTTCAGAAAACACACATCATTTTCAGGAAGATTTGAGATTATTATCATAACATGAAACAGAAGAATACTCAGGATATGCCTGAATATAGCCCAGCTCACACTCACAACGCCATTGCACAGAGGACTGAATAACACATGCAGAAAGAACAGCTACTAGGTTTTCTAGAAAAAAAAAAGTTATTATTCAGATGTACACAAAGTTCAAGCATACTGGTACTATACCCTTGAATGTGTATCTTTTCTCTTTTAACTACTCTTTATATCACAGCTCTAGTTTGAATCGTTTGAAATTTACACACTTTTAAAAAGCAAAAAAATTTTCTTAATAGAACACTCAGTAGAAATCTGTCTCCCTAGTCATTTTCACCTCAAGCAGATACTGTCAAAAAAGATCTCTTTCTAAGCTTTAGCAAATCTAAACAGTGTGAAACAAATTATTCAAAATATACACCAATGCCAAATGAGACTGCAGATTTCCAATACCAAATACACATACTGTTATGCCTCCATTTTGGACCTAATTTCTGTATGAAATACTTAATATGGATACACAAAATATACATTCCTAGCAAAAAAAAAAAAAAATATTAAAAAGACCAAAAAAAAAAATCACTGTTTGAGCATATTTTCTTTTATTGAAAAAAAAAAAATCCACCACCATGCTATTCTCCTTTTCATATTTACAACACTGTAGTAGAAAGTATGTTATACTACCAGTAGCATACAGGAAGTGAAGTAACTGAAATCACAGAATCATAGAATGGTAGGAGTTGGAAAGGACCTCTGGTGATCATCTAGTCCAACACCCCTGCCAGAGCACAATCACTTAGGGCAGGCCACACAGGAACATGTCCAGCAGGGTTTTGTAAATTTCTGTTGCCCTCATCCTATCACTGGCCACTGAAAAGAGACAGGCCCCATCTTCTTGACACCCACCTTCAGAAATTTGTAAGCATTGACAAGATTCACTCTCAATCTTCTCTTTTCCAGGCTAAATAGCCCCACATCTTTCAGCCTCTTCTCATATGAGAGATGTTCCCATCCTTTAATCATCCTTGAAGCCCTCTATTGAACTCTCTCCAGTAGTTCCCCATCCCTCTTGAACTGGAGAGCCCAGAAACGGACACAATACTCCATGTGTGGCTTCACTAAGGCAGAGTAGAGGGGGAGAAAAACCTCCTTCAACCTGCTGGTTACACTCTTCTTAATGCACACCAGGAGACCACTAGCCTTCTTGAGACCACTAGCCTTCTTAGCCACAAGGGCACATTGCTCTATCATGGTCAATTTACTGTCCACCCAGACTCCAAGGTTCTTTTCTGTGGAGCTTGCCTTCTAGCAGGTCAACCCCTACCCCTTCTAGCAGTTCAATCTCTAACACGTACTGGTTCGTGGGGTTAGAGGACTCAACACTTGCCCATGCTGAGTTTTAATTTCAGTAGGTTCTTCTCTACCCAACTCTCCAGCCTGTCCGGGTCTTGCTGGATGGCAGAACAGCCTTCTGGTGTGTCAGACACTCCTCCCAGTTTCCTGTCATCAGTAAACTTAACAAGGGTACACTTTGTCCCTTTATCCAGGTCATTGATGAATGTGCTGAACAAGACTGGATCCACTACTGACCTCTGATGAACACCAATAGCCACAGGCTTCCAACTGGACTCTGTTGCAGATCACAACCCTCTGAGCTTTATTGGTTAGCCAGTTCGCAACTCATCTGACAGTCCACAGTACATCAGTGCATGTTTAGACTCACTTTTTTTCTCCACATGCTAACACCACACAAGGTGCTTAAGGTTCTCATCATGCAATGATTTAGGTGGCACCCTTTCGAAAAATCACCTTTTTTTAAAGCTGAAAGACTACCTTATATCACCTGGTGATATAAGGTAGTCTTAGAATCATAGAATCAGTCAGGGTTGGAAGGGACCACAAGGATCACCTAGTTCCAACCCCCCTGCCATGGGCAGGGACACCCCACACTAGATCAGGCTAGCCAGAGCTCATCCAGCCTGGTCTTAAACACCTCCAGGGATGAGGCCTCAACCACCTCCCTGGACAACCCATTCCAGAGCTTCACCACTTTCCTCCTCACATCCAGCCTGAAACTCCCCACCTCCAGCTTCAATCCATTCCCCCTAGTCCTATCACTACCTGATATACTGAGAAGTCCCTCCCCAGCCTTCTTGTAGGCCCCCTTCAGATACTGGAAGGCCACTATTAGGTCACCTCAGAGCCTTCTCTTCTCCAGACTGAACAGCCCCAACTCCTTCAGTCTGTCCCCATAGGAGAGGTGCTCCAGCCCTCTGATCATCCCTGTGGCTCTTCTCTGGACATGTTCCAGCACCCCCAGAACCTTCTTGTAATAATGGCTCCAGAACTGGACACAGTACTCCAGGTGGGGTCTCACCAGAGCTGAGTAGAGGGGGAGAATCACCTCCCTTGACCTGCTGGTCTTAGTGCAAAGTAAAGACCACAGATTATTACTACTCTATTTTTGTGCACTCAGCACCACCTCCTTGTCCAAAAAACAAAAAATTCTCTGTAGAAAAATAAGGCACACAATTGAACTGCCCCAAAATATTCTGTTCTTTCCTAAATACTGAACAGTATCTCCTGTTATATTTCCTTGTTTTATTTTTTTAGAACTGTTTTGTCCATTATTAAAATAATGTAGGGAAGCTGTTCCAAACCTACCAACTACCACATGTCACAGCAATTTGCATGGCTAGTCACAAGGGCAAGAACAGATACAGACACAAACCAGCCAAAAGCTGTTAGCAACCCAGAAAAAGAGACACATCTTTGTCATAAGGGCTCACTATTTGCAGACAAGACCCACTTCTTAGGGAAATCTTCACCCCTGAGGCAAGGGTGAACAATGTAAAAAGAAAACTTCTCACCCTTGTTCAGACTTGCCTGTGACAAGCAGAGGGTCAACTCACTGAAGGCTCCTGATACAGTAGAAGCCATCAACGAAACTCCCATTAAATACCTCAAGGTAATCAGGGCACACCTGCTAAGAAAGTGAAGCTAGCAGATGACTGCCCAGCTGAAGTGCCTCTACACAAACACATGTAGCATGGGCAACAAACAGGAGTTCAAAGCTACTGTGTGACTACAAAACTCTGACCTGATAGCCACCACAGTCTTGGTGTAATGAATCCTATGACTCAAGTGTGGCTGTGCCGAGTTCTGGGCCCCTCAGTTTAGGAAAGATGTTGACTTGCTGGAGCGTGTCCAGAGAAGGGCAACAAAGCTGGGGAGGGGTTTGGAGCACAAGCCCTGTGAGGAGAGGCTGAGGGAGCTGGGGTTGCTTAGCCTGGAGACGAGGAAGCTCAGGGGAGACCTTATTGCTCTCTACAACTACCTGAAGGGAGGTTGTAGCCAGGTGGGGGTTGGTCTCTTCTCCCAGGCAACCACCAACAGAACAAGAGAACACAATCTCTAGCTGCACCAGGGGAGGTTTAGGCTGGATGTTAAGAAGAAGTTCATAGAAAGAGTGATTGGCCACTGCAATGTGCTGCCCAGTGCAGTGGTGGAGTCACCATCACTGGGGTGTTTAAGAAGAGACTGGAAGGGGTGCTTGGTGCTATGGTTCAGTTGATTAGATAGTGTTGGATGATAGCTTGGACTCTGTGATCTCAAAGGTCTTTTCCAACCTGGTTAATTCTGTTCTGTTCTATTCTATTCTATTCTATACTATTCATGGCCACAGACTCTTCAGAAGGGATGGGCAAGGAAGGAGGAGTGGAGGTGTTGCCCTCAATGTCAGGAAATGGACGGAGCATGAAGAACTGCCATGAATAAGTTGAAAGCTTATGGATAAGACTTAGAGAAAAAAATGAAAAGGAAAAAAAAAAAGGAACCTTGTGGTTGGCATCTATTGCAGGCCACCTGATCAAGGGGAGCCTACTGATGAAGGCTTTCCAGTCCAGCTAGACAAGACTTCACACTCACAGGCTCTTGTCTTGGTGGGAGACTGCAACTACCCTGACATTTGCTGGAAAAATAGCACAGCAAGCTGTAGGCAATGGAGAAGACTCCTGCAGTGCCTTGATAGTAACTCCCTGAGCTAGATAACAAGACAACTCTACTGAAGGGAATGCAATCCTGGACCTGACGTTCACCAAAGCACGCAGCATGGGGAATAAACAGGAGGAGTTAGAAATCCATGTGAGGTCAAGGGGTTGTGATCTGGTGGCAATTACAGAGAGGTGGTGGGACAGCTCACATGACTGGAATGCGGTCATGGATGGCTATGTCCTTTTTAGGAAAGACAGGCCAATAAAGCGAGGTGGTGGAGTTGCCTTTTACATGAGGGAGCAAATAGGATGTATTGAGTTCTGTCCAGGGGTGGATGAGGGGCAAGCTGAGAGTTTGTGGTTGTGAATTACGGAGCAGGCTAGCATGGGTGATACTGTTGTGGGTGTCTATTACAGGTCACCTGACCAGGATGAGGAAGTTGGTGAGGCCTTCTACAGGCAGCTGACAGGAGCCTTGCTTTCACAATCCCTGGCTCTCGTGGGGGATTTTAACTATCCAGATATTTGCTGGAAGGCCTCCTCAGCCGGCCATTCACAGTCCAGGAGGTTCCTCCACATCATTGCTGATAACTTCATGATGCAAATGGTGGATGAACCAACTAGGAGAGGAGCACTACTTGACCTGATACTCAGTTACAAGGCAGGTCTGGTTGAAGTGGTGAAGATTGAGGACAGCCTTGGCAGCAGCAATCATGAGATGGTGGAGTTCAGGGTCTTGTGTGATAGGAACAGAAGGCCAAGCAGGATCACAACCTTGGACTTCAGCAGGGCAATCTTTGGCCTTTTCAAGCAATTACTAAGGGAAATCACATGGGCTAGGGTACTGGAAGGCAATGAGGCCCATGATAGTTGGTTAATATTCAAGGACCACTTCTTCCAAGATCACGATCAGAGCATTCCAACATGTAGGAAATTGACAAAGGAGCCAGGAGGCTTGCATGGTTAACTAGGGAACTGCTGGGCAAACTCAAGTGCAAAAAGAGTCAACAGATCATGGATGGAGGGGCTGGCCACTTGTGAGGAGAATAAGACTGTTGTCAGAGGATGAAGGGAGGCAGCTAGGAAAGCTAAGGCCTCCTTGGAATTCAACCTTGCAAGGGAGGTCAAGGACAAGAGAAAGGGCTTCTTCAAATACACTGCAGGAAAAACTAACACTAGAGGCAATGTAAGACCACTGCTGAATGAGGTGGCTGCATGGTGCCAGAGGATACAAACAAGGTGGAGTTACTAAATCCCTTCTTTGTCTCCATCTATACTGCTGGAGACTGCCCTCAGGAGCCCCAGACTCCTGAGGGCCCAGAGGAGGACATGACAAAGGAGGAGTTTTCCTTGGATGATGAGGACTGGGTTGATGAGGGTTGGGTTAGGGAACAGTTAAGTCATCTGGACATCCAGGAGTCCTGATGGCATGCGCCTGCGGGTGCCGAGGGAACTGGTGGAAGTTTAGGAAGTGAGGAGAAAGTTCTTCACTGAGAGAGTCGTTCACCATTGGAATGTGCTGCCCAGGGAGGTGGTGGAGTCACCGTCCCTGGAGGTGTTCAAGAAGAGATTGGATGTCGCACTTGGTGCCATGGTCTAGTAGTCATGAGGTCTTGGATGACAGGTTGGACTTGATGATCTTTGAGGTCTTTTCCAACCTTGTTGATTCTATGGTTCTATGGTTCTAAGGCCACACCCCCATTCTGAGGTGTATTAGATGGGTGTGGTTAGTAGGTCAAGAGAAGTTCTCCTCCCCCTCTACTCTGTCCTGATGAGGCTGCATCTGGAATATTGTGTCCAGTTCTGGGCTCCTCAGTTCAAGGAGGACAGGGAACTGCTTGAAAGAATCCAGTGCAGAGCCACAAAAATTATTAAGGGAGTGGGACATCTTCCTTATGAGGAGAGACTGAGGGAGCTGGGGCTCTTTAGTTTGGAGATGAGGAGCCTAAGGGGTGACCTCTTTAATGTTTATAAACATGTAAAGGGTGAGTGCCAAGAGGATAGTCAGGCTCTTCTTGGTGATGTCCAATGACAGAACAAGGGAAAATAGGTGGCAGTTGAGGCATAGGAAGCTCCACGGAAACATGAGGAAAGATGTTTTCACTTTGAGGGTGATGGAACATTGGAACAGGCTGCCCAGGTGGGGTGTGGAGACTCCTTCTCTGGAGATATTCAAGACCTGCCTGGATGTGTCCTCTGTGATCTGCTCTAGGTGACCCTCTCTGGCAGGGGGGTTGGACTAGATGATCTATTGAGGTCCTTCCCAGGCCCTAACATTCTGTGAACTCATCAGTGATGTCAAGATTGAGCACAGCCTGGGCTGCAGTGATAATGCAGTGGTGGAGTTTGTGGGGATATGGGACAGAAAAGAAGAGTAAGGACTCTGAATTTTTGGAAGGCAAACTTCCAGCTCCTTAGGGAATTAGTCAGGAAGATCCCATGGGAAAGGATCTTCAAGGACAGGAGAGCAGAGCAGAGCTGGGAGATGTTTGTTATTCTTAGAGCACAAGATCTCTGAAGATAAAAGAAGGTGTTCCCCCTCTCATGAGTGACCATGGAGAGCTGGTGTGAGCAGACAAGGAGAAGGTTAAAGTACTCTAACACTACCTCAGTCTTCTCTGCCAATCTTGCTCTGCCCGCCTCCTCAGTCAATGGATCAGGAGGTGCAGGCTAATAGTGTAAAATCCCTCCCACCATAAAGGAAGATCAAGTTCAGGACCACCTGAAGAACCTGAACATACATAAATCTGTAGGACCTGAAGAGATGCATCCCAGAGTTTTGAAGGAATTTGCTGATGTAGTTGCAAAGCCAATCTCTATAATATCTGAGCAGTCCTGGCAGTCAGGTAAAGTCCCTGGAGACAGCAAGAAGGGAAACACTGAACCCATCTTTAAAAGGGGTTAAAAAAAAATGGACTCTGGAAATTACCAACCTGTCAGCTTCACCTCTGTGCTTGGGAAGATCATGGAACAGATCCTCCTGGAAGCTATAACAGAACACACAGAGGACAGGGAGGTGATTTGAGACAGCCAGCATGGCTTCACCAAGGGCAAGTCCTGCTTGACAAACGTAGTGGCCTTCCACAATGGTATAATTACATCAGAGGAAAAGGGAAAACCAATAGATGTCATCTATCTGGACTTTTGTAAACTCTTTGAAACAGTCCCCCACAACATCCTTCTCTCTAAGCTGGGAAGATAAGGATTCGATGGGTGGACTGTCCAGTGGATAAGGAATTGGTAGGATGATTGCATCCAACAGCTCAATGCCCAGATGGAGATGGGTAACAGTGGTGTCCTTCAAGGGTCTCTACTAGGAACAGTAGTATCCTGTTCAGTATCCTCTTCAATGATACAGATTGTGAGACTGAGTGTACTCTCGGCAAATCTGCAGATGATACCAAGCTGAGTAGTATGGTTGATAATTCTGAAAGACAGGATGCCATCCAGAGGGATCTGGACAGGCTGGAGAGATGGGTTGAGGAGAATCTCGTGAGGTTCAATAAAGCAAAGTATAAAGTCCTGAACCTAAGTCGGGGCAATCCTTGGTATCAGTACAGGGTGGGGGATGATGAAATTGCAGCAGTCCTGCAGAGAAGGACTGCGGGTACTGGTGGACAAAGAAGATGGACATGAGCCAATAACGCACACTTGCAGCTCAGAAGGCCAAGCACATCCTAGGCTGCACCAAAAGAAGCATAGCCAGCGGGTCAAGAGAGTTGATTCTGCCCCTTTGTTCTGCTCTGGTAAGACCTCATCTATAGCTCTGTGCCTAATTATCACAGCACCAACACAAAAGAGACATAGACTGCTGGAGCAGGTTCAGAGGAGGGCTGTGAAGTTGATGAGGACCTCTCCCATGAGGACAGGCTGAAAGAACTGGGGATGCTCAGCCAGGAGGAAGACTGGGAAAAGACTTGTAGCAATAGGATGAGAAATGATGGTTTGAAACTGGAGCAGGGTAGATTTAGTTTAAATATAAAGAGGAAGTTCTTTATAATGAGAGTGATAAAATACTGGAACAGTTTGCCCAGGGGTGTGGTTGAGACCTCACCCCTGGAGACATTCAAGATCAGACTTGATATGCCACTGGGCTGCCTGATTTAGTTGGAGGTGTCCTGTCTCACTGCAGGGGGGCTGGACAAGATGGTCTCTTCCAACCTGATGCAATTTGTGAAACTGTGAACAAGAAATTTTATTGAGTATCTTGCTCCTTTTACTATCTCATATGGTTCATTCTAAAAAAAACCAAAACAAAACCAAAAACCTTTGGATAGTGCAAACCTCTGTAGAATCATAGAATCATAGAATGGTCTGGGTTGAAAGGGACCTCCAAAGGTCATCTAGTCCAACCCTCTCTGCAGTAGGCAGGGGCATCCTCAACTCAACCAGTCTGCCCTGTTGAGCCACACTTTGAATATCTCCAGGGATGGGGCCACAACCTCCTCCC
Organism: Dryobates pubescens; assembly: GCF_014839835.1. Classification (NCBI taxonomy): domain Eukaryota; kingdom Metazoa; phylum Chordata; class Aves; order Piciformes; family Picidae; genus Dryobates; species Dryobates pubescens. Next base: position 55,001,597 of record NC_071657.1, on the reverse strand, counting down.
TGGGCAACCTGTTACAGTGTTATGCCACCCTCATAGTAAATAACCTGTTCCTAACATCCAATCTAAATCTACTTCTCTAATTTGAAGCCATTGCTCCTTGTCCTTTCTAAACAGTCTCTCTCCATCCTTCTTACAGGCTCCCTTCAGGTACTAGAAGGCTGCTATTAGGTCTCCCTGAAACCTTCTCTTCTCCAGGCTGAACAAACCCAGATCCCTCAGCCTATCCTTATAGCAGAGGTGCTCCAAGCCCATGGTCATTTTAGTGGCCCTCCTCTGGACCTGCTCTATCAGGTCCATGTCATTCCTATATTGAGGGCTCCAGACCCAGATGTAGTAGTCCAGGTGAGGTCTCACCAGAGCAAAGTGGCAGAATCACCCCTCTGGATCTGCTGGCAACACATCTTTTGATGCAGCCCAGGATGTGATTTGCCTTCTAGCCTACAAGCACACGCTGTAGGTTTCCTGTCCATGAGCACCCCGAAGTCCTTTTCCACAGGGCTCCTTTCTATCACCTCATCCTCCAGTCTGTATTGATAGTGAGGAATGTTCAGGCCCAGGTGCTGAACCCTGCAGTTGCTCTTGTTGAACTTCATGAGGTTCACCTGGAACCACCTCTCCAGCTTGTCCAGGTCCCTCTGGATCACATCCTGTCCCTCTGGTGTATCGACAGCACCACTCAGCTTGGTGTCACCTGCAAACTTGCTGATGGTGCATTCAATCTCGCTGTCTATATCACTGATAAAAACACTAAACAGTACAGACCCCTGAGGACACCACTTGTCACTGCTCTCCTTCTGGACTTGAAGCCATTGCGCACCACCCTCTCGATGCAACCATCCAGCCAACTCCTTATCCACAGAACAGTCCACCTATCAAACCTGTATCTCTCCAGCTTGGCTAGCAGGATGTTGTGGGGGAGCATTTCAAAGGCCTTGAAGAAGTTCAGATAGATGACATCCATGCCTTATCTACTGACATAGTCACTTTATCATAGAAAGCCACTAGGTTAGTTGGGCAGGATTTGCCCCCAGTAAAGCCTTGCTGGCTGTCTTGAATCACCTCCCTGTCCTCCATGTTCCAGCAACTGTCCCTTTCTTAAAGGCACAGCCTAAAATGGTCACAGCCTCAACGTGGCTTCTAGGAGGATCTGTTCCATGATATTCCCAGGCATAGAGGTGAGGCTGACAGGTCAGTAGTTCCCAGGGTTCTCCTTTCTACCCTTTTTTAAAATGGGTGTGAAGTTTCCTTTCTTTCAGTCACCAGGGACCTCACCTGATGGCCATGACTTTTCAAATATCATGGAGAGTGGCTTGGCAACCACATCAGCTAATTCCCTCAGGAACTGATACTGAGACAACAGTAAAAGGAAAACTGCTGCCTTCTGGAGAAGGATTAACTAAAATAAGTATCTAGCAAAAGACACTTCCTTCCATTTATCCACCACCAGAAAAGCACAAAATATGAAACAGCCACACAAGCGTAAGCATAAGTGTAAGTTTCAGAAGGTTTGCAGTCTTATTTATACAGCATATCAAACTTCAAAGTCTTAGAAAATTATCTGGACATGACCAAGTGAATAAGATCTAGCTCTTCCATAGTGGGCTCTCAGTGCACAAAATCTTCCAACTCCCTAAATGGTCCTGCTCATAACAAGAATTTGAAAGCGCAAGAAGCTACTAATCCATACCCACAGAAACAGAATCTGAAGGCCATTACACCTGAAATCCACAGTATCTTGTCTAACTGGTATTGTTCACACATAAACCTCCCCAATGCCCACCCTTCAGCAGAATTCTCTATTCACCATCCCACAAAACACTGGAATACTTTACATATGAACACTGATCAAAACAAGAAAGAAAAATAGAAGTGGGGCTGGACTCGGTCTCCTGAAGTCCCTTCCAACATCCTGTGATTCTGTGACAATGGCTGGGAATTGAGCAGTCAGACACAGCAGATCAAAATCTCCAAACCAAGGATGTTAAACAAGGTGATGCTCTCTTCACTCTGTGATGCTGCCCTGCAACACATACTGCAGGCAGGTTAGCTATTACGTGGGGCTATTTCAGAGATCTCAGCATGTATTCTCTGGTTTTAGGCATGTAATTTTGAAGAGAGCAGGAATCAGGCTCCACGTGTAGTTAAGAGAGAAGTTCTTCCAAAGGTCATGAATGAGAACACTACTTCTCTTCACTGTAGCAGAAGCTTAAAGCTATATGCAGTGAATTGCACCTACCACCACCTCCAAAGTGACAGGTGATCTCGGAGGTCACCCAATGAACATGCATAGGCATTACCACTGGTCTGACTCAGCAGAGCAATGAAGCACACAATTAACTTTCATCTTGTTGTGAAATGACACTGGCCTCAGGCCTGCAAGCCTGGCTGAAGAGGTATGGACTTTCTAAGGTTTCAAGGGGAAGCAGTGAAGAAAAACAGAAAAACTAAGGGAAGCAACACACATGGAATAAAATGGGAAATCTCTTTCTCCTTCTCTGCACTTCGACTCAGTTATCAACCCAAGCCTTCCTTTGTATTTTAAAACTTTTAATTCTATCCTCTACATTAAACTCTCGTATCTATTTGCATCCAGTTTGGAAAGTATGATACCAAAACTCCACCAGAAAGGGATCCCCATCTCCAGTATGACCAGAGCCAAGATTTACTGAAAGTTTAGAAGTTCTGGTTTAACTTCAAAGAACCAAGAGCAGGAAAGTCAAGCATTTTCTCATAGATAGGTAAATCTCTGATACAGAAGCACTTACTCACAGAAGACCAGGGTTATGCATCATTATTTTCTACAGCAAAAGCCATTGTTCCAAAAAACAGATTGCAAATCCATGGTCTAGACATGCTTCAAAACGCTTTACAGCTTGTCCAGCCTAAAAGTCTGAAAACATTATTCCACTTTTATCAATATGCAGCTTTTAGTCACCAGTGGAAAGCTGTGTCCATGCATCCAAGAAGTACTTCTGATAGCACTCACAAAATTCTGGTGCTGCAGAAGATAAATTGACTATCTGGATTTATTGAGTCAAGAGGTGAGGCTAGAAGAGCAAAGCCAAACTACACTGTTTATAAAGAAACTTAGGACAACTCACAAATTCTGAGCAAGTGCTGTTCAATACAAAGCCCCTAGGAATAATCAAGCAATTAATTACTTCTATGGAAAGTATCGGGACTTCTTTTTCCCCCAGTATCACTTCCTGTGCAGTAAAAGGGTGGTACAGAAGAGACTGGATTCAATCTACTAAAACCAATACTATTTGGATATGTGGTATTGGAGAAGAAGCAGGTCTACTAATAGCAATAGAAAAAGGAGTCTTACCTTCATCTGTGCATGGGGAGAAAGTATTTCCAAATCCTTGCTTTTTTTGTTTTAAGGACTGTGAGGCTGACAGTCCAGGGGGCTGTGGGACTTGCAATAAAGGCTTTCCATTTGTAAACGCTTGTTTCTTAGGACTTAAAGCAGGAAGGTGAATGGTGTTGCTCTCAGGAGCTACCCCTCCTCCAAGGGGCATCTTTAAGTGTAGGATGGCAGACAAGTTTCCAATATCTGGGCTTAGGGTGAGGCTATTTGAAGATGGGCAGGGTGTTCCCACATGAACCTTGATAGGTGGGATCTGCTGTCTACTGATCATCCCAGGTCCATGAGGAATACCTGATGTCCAGTGGCTCATACTGCATGATCTCTCATTCATTTTTAAGAAGTGTGTTTTTAAAGACCCACAGCTATAACTGATATCAATCCAGAGGCATAGTAATCCATTGGGTATCATATGCCTGTTTAAAAAATACATAATAAAAATAATTTATATTGTAGTAAATTATACACGAAAGAAGACTGCACATGACTGCTAACTTTGTGAGATTACCTGTTACAAGACAAAAGAACAAGCACTATATGGTCTGAAAAAGAACAAAGCCAAACAATAATTTTCCTAACAGAGGAAAATCTGCCTCTTCTGAAGCTGAAGTCTGCAGAAAGGTCAACTGCCTTCACATTAGCTAAACCGGCCATGAAATTAAGTGAATGCTGATCAAGTACAAGGCAGCAGCCAAGAGTGAAAAGACTGTGACAGGAAGTTGTCACAGGATGACAATAGCAATCACTCCTTTTTCTGCCAGCTCCTCAGTCCGTTAATTAAAGTGATGCTCTAAAGCACATACAGTAATCTACCACTATGCAGATATAGATAAAATGGGAAAGAGATATCAGTTCATGTTTAAAAGGATGTGCATACAACAAAATTAAGAGGGAACAGCAACACCACAGATATGCCCCCATGGTCCATCGAACTCTGTGGCACTTCACAATAGGAAAGTACAGCAAGAAAGCACAGCACAGAAGTATGCATAAACGTAAGTGCAGTAATTTCACAAGTGCATGTTTATTGCAAGCCTGTAGATGTGCCATAGTTAAGTGTAATCCTATAGTAGCAAATTTTCAAGGCCATCTTCCAAATTATACCAATAATTTTTTATCTCTGATTTTTGTCATTTATCTTTTCCTGTTATTTAAATCTTAGAAGCAAAACTGGCAAGGAGTTTGAGAGGTCAACTGAGCCACAACCTGCTTCAAGGCAGAACTGACTAGATCTTTCAATTTCCTGACATTAAAACATATTTGTAGCCAAAAACTGTACTTGTCAGTGCAAATGACTAATAAGATTGGGGAATTTCATCCTTAACTCAGCTAAACAACACTTACTCAGTATTCATCACTAAATTCATATGTTTATCATTAAGCATGTAATTCATAGAATCATACAGTCATAGAATCAATAAAGTTGGAAAAGACCTCAGATATCATCAAGTCCAAACTAATACACCATGACTATATAACTACAGCCATGTCCAAACCTTTTTTGAACACCTCCAGGGACAGGGACTCCATCACCTCCCTGGGCAGCACATTCCAATGGCAAATCACTCTCTGTGAAGAACTTTCTCCTCACCTCAAGCCTAAACCTCTCCTGGTGCAGCTTGAGACTGTGTCCTCTTGTTCTGGTGCTGGCTGCCTGGGAGAAGAGACCAACCCCCACCTGGCTACAACCTCCCTTCAGGTAGTTGTAGAGAGCAATGAGGTCTCCCCTGAGCCTCCTCTTCGCCAGGTTAAACAACCCCACCTCCTTCAGCCTCTCCTCATAGGGCTTGTGCTCGAGATCTCACACCAGCCTCATTGCCCTTCCCTGGACATGTTCAAGTGTTTCAGTGTCCTTAAACTGAGGGGCCCAAAACTGGATAAAGTACTCAAGGTCTAATCAGTGCTGAGTACAAGGGCACAATGACCTCCCTGCTCCTGCTGGCCACACTATTCCTGATACAGGTCAAGATGCCACTGGCCTTCTTGGCTACCTGGGCACACTACTGCCTCACATTCAGCCAGCTGTCAACCAGCACCCCCAGGCCCCTTTCTGCATGGCAGCTCTCCAGCTGCTCTGACCCCAGCCTGTAGCACTGCATGGGGTTGTTGTGACCCAAGTGCAGCACCTGGAACTTGGACTTGTTGAATGCCATCCTGTTGGACTCTGCCCATCTGTCCAGCCTGTCAAGGTCCCTCTGCAGAGCCCTTCTACTCTCTAACAGATCAACACCTGCCCCCAGCTTGGTGTCATCTGCAAATTTACTGATGATGGACTCAATGCCCTCATCCAGATCATCAACAAAGATATTCAACAGGATGGGGTCCAGCACTGATCCCTGGGGGACACCACTAGTGACTGGCCGCCAGCTGGATGTGGCACCATTCACCACCACTCTCTGGGCTCAGCCCTCCCAGCCAGTTCCTAACCCAGCACAGAGTGCTGCTGTCCAAGCCATGAGCTGACAGCTTGGCCAGCAGTTTGCTATGGGGGACAGTATCAAAGGCCTTGCTGAAGTTGAGGTAGACTACATCCACAGCCTTCCGCACACCCACCAGGCAGTCACCTGATCACAGAAGGAGATCAGGTTGGTCAGGCAGGACCTGCCCTTCCTAAAGCAGTGACGGCTGGGCCTGATCCCTTGGCCATCGTCCAGGTATGCAGTGATTGCCCCCAAGATGGCCTGCTCCATAATCTTGCCTGCGACTGAGGTCAGGCTGACAGGCCTGTAGTTTGCAGGTTCCTCCATCCAGCCCTTCTTGGCCAGTTTCCAGTCATCTGGGACCTCTCCAGTGATCCAGGACTGGAGGAAAATGATGGAGAACAGCTTGGTCAGCTCATCTGCCAGCTCTCTCAGCACCCTAGGATGGATCCCATCCGGTCCCATGGACTTGTGAATATCCAAGTGGCTCATCAAGTCCCTAACTTCTTCCTCATGGATTTCAGGGGAACTGCACTGCTACCTGATCCCATCAATCAGTTCAGGAGGCCAGTTTTCCTGAGGTCCTCCTGCCTTACTACTAAAAATGGAGGCAGAGAAGGTATTTAGAACCTCAGCCTTTTCCTCATCTTTAGTTACAATGTTCCCCTCCAGGTCCAATAAGGATTGGAGGTTCTTCTTGCCCCTCTTTTTGGCATTAATATATTAATTAAAATGCTTTTTATTGTCCTTCACAGACGTGGCCAGCTTGAGTTCTAACTGGGCTTTTCCCTCTCTGATTTTTCTCCTACATGATCTAGTAACATCCTTAAAGATATCACGAGTTACTTTGCCCCCTTTCCAAATGTGATACATCTTTTTTCCTCTTAATTCGTTCAAGAACTGCTTGCCCATCCAGGGCGGTCGCCTTCCCCACCAGCTCATCTTTTGGCACATGGGCATAGCCTGTGCCTGTTCCTTCAAGAGCTCCTGTTTGAAGTAGGTCCAACCATCCTGGACCCCTTGATTCTTAAGTGCTGCTACCCAGGGCACTCTCCAAATTAGTTGTTTAAACAAGCTGAAGTTTGCCCTCTAGAAGTCCAAAATAAGGGTTCTGGTATTGCTCCTCTTTATTTCTCTGCATATTGAAAACTTCAGTATCTCATGGTTGCTGCACCCTAGACAGCCTCCCACCAGCCCTTTTCTATTTGAGAACAGTAGGTCAAGCAGAGCCTGACCCCTGGGAGGCTCACTTAACAGCTGCATCAAGTAGCTGTCCTCCATACAGTGTAAGAACCTTCTGGACTGCTTCCTCTCTGCTGAGATAAGTTCCCAGCAGATGTCTGGCAGGTTAAAGTCACTCACAAGGACAAGGTCTGATGACCTTGAGACAGCCTCCAGCTGCTTATAGAATATTTCATCTGCCTCTTCATCCTGGTTGGATGGTCTATAACAGACTCCAACCAGAACATCAGTTTTGTTAGCCCTCCCTCTAATTTTAACCCACAGGCACTCAATCAGTTCATCCTTAACCTCAAGTTACGTGGTATCAAGAGATTCCCTAATATACAGGGCCACCCCTCCTCTTCTCCCTCACCTGTCTCTCCTAAAGAGCTTGTATCCACACAGTGAAGTACTCCAATCCATGTGAATCGTCCCACCATGTTTCTGTAATGGCAACTACATCATAGTTTTCCTGATGAAACAAGATTTCCAGTTCCTCTTGTTTGTTCCCCATACTGTGTGCGTTGGTGTACATGCGCTTCAGCTGGGCTGATGATTTCTCAACTGACTCTAGTTTATGTCCCTCTCTTTCCTCTCCAGAGAGACTGATTTCATCACCCACTCCCTGCAGACCTAGTTTAAAGCCCTCCCACTGACCCTTGCCAACTCCAGTGCTAGAGTCCTCTTGCCCTTTCTAGATAGATTTACCCCATCTAGGTCCAGCAGGTCAGGTGCAGTAAAAGTTGCCCCTTGATCAAAGAACCCAAAATTCCACTGCTGGCAACATCCCCTGAGCCATTTGTTGATGGCATGGGTTCTCCTGTTCCTCCCAGTGTACACCCCTGCCACTGAGGGAACTGAGCAGAACACCACTTGAGCTCCTGCCCCACCAACCAATTGTCCGAGGGCCTTGAATTCCTTTTTGATTGTCCTGGTGCCCTTCTTGTCAATCACATCGCGTCCAGCTTGGATTATCAGCAATGGGTTATAGTCAGAGGGCCGGATTAGCTTGGGTATTCTCCTGGTGATGTCCCTTACCCAGATCCCAGACAGGCAGCAGACTTCCCTCTGGGATGGGTCAGGACGACAAATAGGACCCTCTGTTCCCCTCAGGAGAGAGTTTCCAACAACAGTTACCCTCCTCTTTTTCTTTATGCCACTAGTCCTGATGGTTGGTGGGGACTGATTTGCTCTAGGCATTACTTTGTTCAATCATACACTCAGTACCTAATTAACCTGTTCAGGCAAACAAATTAAGTTGATAGGAATAAAACCAAAGTATGGCTTAAAGTATGGTTTTCATTCATGTATACACTGAGGTTTTACTTTTGATCTTGATGAAGCAAAACACTGACCTGTAACTTCTACCTTCAGTACACAAGATTTTTAACACTGAAGCCAGTAAGCTTATAACCAATGTATTAATGACTGAATTTAATGTAAAACCTTCATACTTAACCCTTTGCTTATGATAATTCTGCAATGTCTCAATTTTCTCTGTGAATGGGGAAGAAAACCAACAACAAAACCAAAAAACCCAACACTGACCACTAACAATGAAAGGCTTAATCATACTATCTTCAAAAGCAAGGGCAAAATTGCTGACATTAATAAAAGAGATATGCCCCAACCACATTTAAATGGTCATGAAAGATTTAGTCTACATGCCATTTTTCACTGTTATGGTTTTATATTAGGGGCATAAAAATTGTAAAGCACACCAATTAAAAGCAATATTAATTACTTTCATGCCTGGCTGAAGCATAAATCACTCCAATGCAACCAAGGAGAAGGAGAGCTGAATGTTCTTAAATTCTCAGAGTTTGTTTTAAAAGCAGAATGTACTTTGCCCTAACACAGATTACTAGATCCTTAGAAAAGGAAATACAAACAAAGGCAGTTGCTCTTATGGCAAAGCTATATAACATTTTACTACAAACTGTCTACAAATAAAACTAATTATTGGCTGTAATTCTTGTCTGCAGTTTTAGCTACATTAGAAAAGCAGCAATACAATCAAGAAAAGATTATACATGGCAAATGCATTAGCTTTACTCAACAAAAGCACCTTTAGTTTAATCAACAGAAGAGTGTTTCTACATAGCTTATACAGGCCTACCAGCCCTGTAAAATCCAGATCAATATGCAATTTGTGTTGTTAGCAGGTTGGTTTCTGTTTCTTTCTTCTCCATTAATATTACACCTTACAGCGAGTAACAGTGTTCTATGCTATAGTCATCTCGAGTTTATCATGGGCTACTGGTGTTCTTTTACACTCAAAGAAAGACCTCTGCGCCCATCATTTGTTTTGTCTTGCTAGAAAGTTGTATTTTGAACCAAATGACCTGGAAGTACAAACAAAAACTTTTTAATGAGAGCAGAAATAAGTAGTTTCTCCACAGTTTCTTCCTGTGGTCTTCTTCCTGATTCTACTGTGAAAATGTGTAACATTAACATGCAAATCAGTGCTTCTTTTCTTAACAGTATTAAAGCACCTTGGAAAGCACAACTTTTCTTTCTTTTTTTTTTAATATTTTTATCTTGTGCTATTGTCAACATTATTTACTTGCTAAATAGTGGCTATTCATTAATCATATTTGTTTATAAACAACTTTCAGCATAATGTCAAGACACTCCCATATCAGAGTGGCCAAGCTGATTCGAACCTGATTACCTAGAAGTGCAATAATGCATATATTAACTGGCCAAATGCCTACTGCACATGAATTATATTGAAAGTCTGACCGATTTTCACGTCACGTCTATGAATAGTTTCCAGCTACACAGCTACCTGTAATAGTAACATGGCATGGTAAATTTCTAACTGAAGTGATCTTGGAAATTGTAGGAATACAACACTAAATACAACAGCTTGCTTAGAAATAAGCTTAGAAATCCTCAGCAGGATTGAAGACTAATGTACTAAGTCAAAGCACACACAAAACACAGGAAAGAATACTATCCTGAAACGGAATGGCTGTGACGACAAATTCTTTTGCTCTACTAAAGGAAAATCCGCACATGCCACCTTTTAATGAAACATTTCCGTCCATCAGTGAGTAGTGTTGCAACCTTTCACGTTCCCACAGACATTAAAGGAAATACAATGATGTTCACTGCTTCTAAAATCTCTTTTTTAAGCTGAAATCTTTATGACTCTGCATCTATCAATAACAGCATAATACCATAATTACTCAAAATCCGTAACACTGATCCATAAATTCACTTTCAGAAAGCCATGTAGTACAATTCAAATTCAAGCTGAAGCCCTGGAAAATCCAAACACTAATCCTTCAGAAAGCAAAACAAAAGAAGAATTCACAAACCTATGCCTGCAGCACAGTATGCCACATAGTCTGCTTTTACAGTGTGGTTTTGCAAAATAACCAGAATTGGCTTACTGCTTCATGCAATGAAATAAGAAGTAAGATACATTTCAACTTCAATAGAAAACTAATTACTCCACTGCAGAGATCGGTTTAAGGAATTGTAATAAATCCCAGCTCACATTGGATCTACACACACTGTCACGAAAGTAATTAACTGAATCCACACACACTACCACAGAAAATAATTATCAGATCGTGGCACTTCACACACAGGGTAGCAAGCGCTATCCCAGACCAAAGGAGATGACTGAAGACAGTCCCCTGCTTTCTGTTCTTCTGCTGGAGACATCTCACCTCTACAACAGTTGCCATACACTGCTGAAAGCAAACATTAACTGTAACCCCCTCTCTTGGGACTGGGCACTCCAAGACTGTGAATGCCTTCCCTCACCTACACTGCAACCAGACGCAGCCAAGCCGCTCTCCATGATCTCTTTGTCATAAGTCCAGGAAAATACTTACTTCCTACCAGAGCTGAGCTACCACAATGCTAACCAAACAGACTACCTCCCCTATAAGCTTCTCTCTCCCTTCCCAACCTTCTCTCCTTCTGTGGCCATGGTATTTGGAGCACCACCTGTCAGTGATACCATGGTGAAATAGTCACTGCCTCCCCTGACATCATATTCCTGATGAGTCAATCTGAATGGACTCAAGAACTGTGATGGAGAGGGGGAAAGTATGGCCAACAGAAGCCATAGTGATGCCTCATCTCAGCCTCACTGACTACTCAGTGTCTTACAGAAATGAACACTTAGGTACTCCTTCTGTCCTTTGCGTCTCAACTGCTTGTGACAAGGACTCACCCTAACAGAGGTGTAAGCCACCAACTTAACCCATCTTCTAAAAAAGCACACAAGCACATTGACAAACACCAGAAGTGCTGGTATGACAGCTTTTGTGGAGTTATCTGCCTATAGCTCACAGACCAAACCACAGTAATAAATGATAAGAAAGGAAAACTAAACAGAGATTTGATTGGGGGGGGGGGAAGAAGAAAAATAAAAAAGATAGCTGAGAGACCAAAAATAGGCTTGGAACGGTACACACACCACTACAATAAAGGAAGATGATGTGGCTTCAGAACTGAAACCACAAAATAGGCTTTACACTCAAATTACAGAGAATCTTTTCCCCACCATTCATGCCAGCCAGCATCTCAGAAGTCATGCACTACTGAGAATAATAAGTACCTTGCATTAGCATCCACTGTTTTGCTCATTTGCATCCATTTCTTGACAACTGTACTCTAGGACTATCACAGAGGACATCATTACAAGCTTCAATGCTCCGAAAATGCCACGTTTTTCTCAGGGTAAGGTGATCAGCTAAGAAAAACTGCAAAAAGGGGTCACACAATGTGGGAGCTTCTAGTTCTCAACATCAACAAAATGTTTTCTTCATACAGTATCAATGTTTAAGGCAAACAAAAGCTAAAGGAGGTCCTCTACAGCACTGAGACAACCAGCCCCTGAACACAACTGCGTTTCTCAGAGCTAGCATAACGAAATATACTAATTAGTTATTACTTGCATCACTATAATTCCTAGGAAGATTAGTCACAGAAAGGAATGCCTTTGTGTGTGTGGCTGTACAAACACAGAGCAGAGCACAATCACTGATAGTGCTGCAACTGCCATCAAAAGGGTAGCTGTTATCAGAGGACAGGATGATGTATATCCTAGCATAGTTGAGAGAAGGCATTTTTACCACTTTGTCAGAAAAAAAATCTCAGGTTTTTATTATGGTAATTATGATCTCCTAAGATTTTCTTTTTTTTCTATTAGTATCATAAGTATTCAAGCATGCTGCTGCAAGTGGTTCCTGTAACTAAGCATGAGCTTTCCAGGAGCAACATTATTCTCCTAAGGGCTAGCAACAAACTTCAGATGCTTGAAAAATCCAACACAAATTGGGCAGTGCCAACTACTAGAGTCAGAGGCATACTTTCTGATGCTGTCCATAGCAACTGCATCCTGATCCAGTAACCAAAGGCTCTTGCGAACTGTGACTTGTGTGCCTCTGACACATGCACTGCCCTGCCTGTAATGACTTTGGACTTTTCAGGACTGCAACTACAAGTGCTAACATTGCAGTGTCAGCAATGGTGAGAGCTTCGGTGCACACACGACGTGGGAAACTACCAACAGGGTCCCCATGCAAGCAGGTGGGAATGCAGGGCAGAGGTACAGGGCCTGCCCTGCCCTGGTGCCCTCACGCTGACTGCCACATGCTGCTGGGCAGACAGCCGGGAGACAGCTACCACCACCCTTGCTACACTTACGGCCATCGCACAGACCTCTCAGCTAAAGTATTAGCATCTTCAACCAGGGCCAAAAATCAAGCCAAGGTCTCAGGAGACCTGCTGGAAGCCATGAATTTCAAGTCTATTACATTTAAGAGGCTGGCGTTACTAAGAACACACTAGTCTGCAAACGAGGCAGAGCTGTCACCTCACCGGGCACGACATGTCTGAGTTTTTTTGCCCACGGAGACAACTGTCTGGATGACAGCAAGTCCCGGACAAGACATTACTCGGCATCGGGGCCGCCGCTGGGCACCCCCGTGGGCCGCGTACCGCGCCGGCCAGCACGCCAGGCCGAACCCGCGCTCCATGCCCGCGCTGCCCTCCGTACTGTCCTCCGCGCTTCCTGCGCTGCCCACACCGCCCCCGCTACCCTCCGCGCTGCCCACACCGCCCGCGCTGCTCACACCGCCCGCGCTGCCCTCCGCGCTGCCGCGACGTGCTCCCGCGGCCAGAGAGGTGGCCGGCGGGCAAGCTCTTCGCTCCGCAGCCTCTTCCTGCGGGTATCTATCTGCGCTTATTCATCAGCGGGATGACAAATTTCCCGGGCGGGCGTCTGTCCCGTCCTCCCAGACAGCGCTGCGTCCACATCTCCCCGGCAAGCTCATCGGCGAGGTGAGTAACAGCGAAGTAACTTCACCACAAGAGGGACTGTTTTGCTTTTTCTTCTCCTTCCCCGCCTCCCTGCTCTGACACGGAGGCCGGTACCCGCCGACTCACCCTCTCCCCGCCCGGGCCGGCGGCAGAGGACACGGAGCGAAGAGGCCGAGCCACCCCCAGCGACAAAAACATGCGGGCAGCGGGGCCGGGCAAGGAGCTGCCGCAAGTACTTCACCTCTCTTCCCTCACCTGCCGTGTCCCCCGCGCTAGCTCTTCGCCGGGCCGGGCCGTGCCCCACGGCTGTCATGTGCCCGCTGTCCCCAGCGGCAGCACCCCCGGCCGCTGCGCCGGGCTCCCGCTGCAGCCGGGACGCCCCTCCCCGCCGAACGGTGTTCGCTCCGTCAGGCCGGGGCAGCGGGAGGCCCCGCCGCCCTGGGGCGCTGTGGAGGCTAAGAGCGGTGGGGCTGCGGAGCCGCGGCGATGAGCTCGATCAGTAGTTCAGAGGGGCTTGTGGAAAGCTCTGTGTGTGTGTGTGTGTGTGTGTGTGTGTGTGTGCTGCAGAAGCACTGAAGGGTGTGACACTGCAGGGGATGGAGGTGGTTGCGTGGGGGACCCTGCCTGGGCGATGGGGGGAGGCTGGCCAAGGGCGGGAGGGGCCATGTTTAGATGCTAGCTGGGGGCTGCAGGCTAGCTGCAGGAGAACCAGGGAGCTGCACACGGGATTGAGAAGGGCTGACTGCATTGGGAACTTGTAAGTGAGCCTTCAGACGATCTGTTTCTGGCGTATATGGTAAACTAGAGTTATGGCACGGGAGCAGGTAAACAAGGAGGACAGTAGCTTAGGCATGGGAGAGAGGGTGAAGAGGCTTGATGCCTGGTGGCACTTTTCTGTGCACATCATAGAAATGTGTAAAGGCAGGAGCTTCTCTAAGGTGGGGATCCTGATTGCAAACAGCAGTGAACTAAAAATGGGATAAAGAAAAGTTGGAAGGGAAGTATTCAGGACAATCTGCAACTTCCATTCCTTCACCCAGAAGGGTCAGGGAATATTTAGCCCCCGAGGCTCACAATCAGCATTTTGCAGAAACAGTTGCAGACCAGAGGTATGTGCCACCAAGAATACCTACTGTTCTGGAGGAGTTTCTTATCCATGGTGGGCATGGCCCGAGAGTTGAAACAGGTTGGCTGGTTCAGTTTGGGTCAGTTGGAGAAATGAGAATCTAAATGATATCAAGGTAAGCAGCCAGCTGAAAAGCCATTCTCAGAAAGCAGCAAATTGCCCTATGACTAATGAGCATGAACGTGCAGACTTCATGGCAGGACACCCTGTCAGCAGAGAGGTGTCTGAGCAGGGATGCCTGTCTGCATGCGTGGGTACTCGAAGAGTGCAGCCCTCCATGCAAAGCAAGATCAGCCCTGTACTTAGAAAATGTGCTAATCTCAGGTCTGCAAGAATGCAATTGGCCTGTGACTGTCCTGGTTGCTTCTTCCAAGAAGATGGGGAGCATGTATCCCTGCTGTGCTGTTAAGAGCCATTAAGGGGAGAGATAAGAAGGAGATGGGAGTGTGCCTGGAACACCAGGATCCTTAAGGCCAGCCTTGAGCTCCTTACCTAAGTTCTTCTGAGCTTAATGCAGCTGTGGAGTTGTTAAGAAGACAACATTGTGGAGATGTCGAGGCTTCAGGATTCCTTTATAAGGTTACACTGCTTTCTAGTCTTTTTGTTTCTAAGTGCAGTAAAGCACTTCCAAATAAAATTACTATATATAACATATTTAAACTAAAGTTGGTTGAAGCCCACAGAAGTATCTTGAGAAGGGAGCAAAGAGAACAATGAAGAAAGACCTCATGCTACCCAAGTTAACATTAGACACTGTAACTAATATCTGAAGAACATCCCTAATTCTTGATGTGCTGAAGAAGTAAGTGTCATTTATGCAAAATAAACTAGATAAGACTAATAATTATATTAAAAGTGAGCACACTGAAAGTTTTCTTAGTGGGTAACAACACTGATTGTTCATACCTGTCATACAGATTACATACCTCTCATGCATGTTCATGCTCATCAATGTGAGCCCATACTCATTCTACACATAAAGCATCCACCTTGAGGATTAAAAAGGTATGCCTCAATCCTTCAGAAAATTACTACTCTTTATTGTATTAAGCTTGGTTACTGGACATTTTCTCCCTTTTGCATGTATCTAATAGAGGTAGTGGATTCAGAAAAGAGTACATTAAAGTTCATGGTCTCAGAATCCACAGCAACACCTGTGAGTTTATTCTGTCACCTAGCCAAGATCTGAGGGTAAGAACTGGGTTTTGCCACTTCAGTCCCCATTAAATTTTTCTTAGGTCAGTGAAGTATTTTAGTTGCCTCTTGAGGAAATGTATATTTATGTGATACATGATGATACAGCAAGCCTTTAAATTAAGCCTTCAATTTACACTCTGTCAAACACAGGAGTGTGTCCCCCCCCCCTTTTTTTTTTTAGAAGAAGTGTGCTTGCTCTTCTTTTCCTCTGTTCCCTCCACTACCTGTTATATGGCATTAAAATAATAGTATCTGTCAGTTCCATTCCATTCTAACCTGACTTTGATTACATTATGCCATTGGGGATTTTTGTCCAGAAGAGTGTTACTACTAGGCCTGTGGGAAAAGACACCTGCTCATATAAACCCTTGTCTCATTTCATAGAGAATGACCATCTTTTAGGGTGAGCCTTGAAAGCAGATAGTGAGTAGCTAAAAATGTCTGAAAAGAGATCATTCAACAGAGAGAGAGAAAATGCATGAAGTGGAGATTATTTATTTCATTTACTGGCAGTTTTGGAGTGCTTTTAGATAAGGGAATGACTCGGGGCAGTGAGGCATAATCTATGGAAAATCAGGTTACTTCCTTCAGGGGCCAGAGGAAAGGACCCATTGTAGCAGAGGGAACAGAGAACAAGGAATGTGACAGCTGCTTTTTGTTTTCTTCACTGAGATGATAACACAATTTTTTTTTGCATTTCTGTATCATGACTGAAAAAATGTTTTGAACCCCAATACCTTGGAAACAGTGGCAGTCATTTAAAGTGGAGGACAGGGTGGCCTTTTAAACTACAAGAGAATGTAATAGAGTATCTATAATACTGTGGTACTTGGTTAGAGAAAGCTGAATAGAAAGGTTTGCCTCTTGATGCCTCATACATACTGACTATAACAAACCAAAGTTTGAACATTGCCTCCTCAGACACAGATATGCAGCTTTGTCAAGATGTTTTTGTGACAACCACTAAAAAAATCTTGCTAAGTATTTTTATTTAAATCTTTAATTTTTCCTAGGTACTTCCATCTCATATTTATTCAATATTCACTTACTCTGTAACTGAGAACAATATTTTCAGTACTTGGATGACATGATAAAAAAAGTAATCACTGAATTTTGTCTTGAATAACACAATGTCAAATAGGCATCTGGCACTGATGCTAATATGGGCTTTCCTGGTTTAGCTGCAATAGCAAGTCTTGCATCTCCATCTCCACCATCTCAGCTTAGACCAGCTCTCTGCTGAGAAAGTTCTGCAAGTTTGCTCTGTTTCACATTATCCACAGCTCAGCCTCTCAGGGATTATAACTACATCTGTTCATTATGAAGGTGCATCAAAGCAGGTGGGACCTGGATATCAGAGGTCTGGAGAAACAAACCAAGTATTGCAGGTGTAATAGGGCCAGGGTCTTTTTCTTCACCTTCCGTTCACAAGTCAGAGGTTGCATTTACCTGCTACTGAGACAAAGGAGGGCTCTCTTGACAGAATCACAATGCAGCGGAGCCATGGAGCTTTGTATAATTATTTTTCCTATTTCTATACCTGGTTTTCCTAAATAGAATCATAGAATGGTCTGGGTTGAATGGGACCTCCAATGGTCATCTAGTCCAACGCCCCCCTGCAGTAGGCAGGGGCATCCTCTACTAAACCAGGCAGCCCTGCTGAGCCTTACTTTGAATATCTCCAGGGAGGGGGTATCAATCTCCTCCCCGGGCAACTTGTTCAAGTATTCCACTACCCTCATAGTAAATAGTCTGTTCCTAACATCCAATCTAAATCTGCTTTTCTCTATTTTTAACCCATTGCCCCTCGCACTATCACTACAATCTCTCTCCATCCTTCTTGTAGGGCCCTTTCACGTACTGGAAGGCTGCTATTAGGTCTCCCCGGAGCCTCCTTTTCTCCGGGGTGAACAACCCCAGCTCCCTCAGCCTGTCCTTGTAGCAGAAGGGCTTCAAGCCCCTGATCTTTTTCATGGCCATCCTCTACCTGCTTCATCAATTCCACCTCTTTCCTCTATTGAGGCTTACAGACATGGATGCAGTACTCCAGGTGATGTCTTACCAGAGCAGAGTAAAGTGGCAGGATTATCTCTCTGGATCTGCTGACAACACATCTTTTGATGCAGCCCAGAATGTGATTTGCCTTCTGGGCTGCAAGCACACGCTGTCTGCTCATGTCCATCTTCTTGTCCATCAGCACCCCAAGTCCTTTTCCACAGGGCTGCTTTCTATCACCTCATCCCCCAGCCTGTATTGATACCAAGGATTGTTCCAGTCCAGGTGCTGAACCCTACACTTGCTCTTGATGAACTTCATGAGGTTCACCTGGGACCACCTCTCCAGCCTGCCCATGTCCTTCATTAGTAGTGGGTTTTACTTGCTACACAAGACACAAGGCAACATACTTCTCCTTCCCTTTACAACATACTAACACTATGAAGACCATAGCCCTAGGATTTCCAAAGCTCCTGACAGCAGCTGGAGATCTTTGCAACAAATTGGTTCCTCTCCTTGCAGCTGCAGCACTGTGATCTGAAAGATTGTATAAAGACTGTTCCATTCAAATTTTTAAATGTGGGCTGGCCAATGAAGAGAAAGATGTCCATTGAATACATACTTTAAAATGTATGCATTCTGCTTCTCAGAGAAATAGAGTTTGAATTTTCTAATATACAGACAACAGTGGTGCAGTAAACAGGACTCATTTAACTGAAAGGTAGACCAAATTACGTATGGTACCACCATTCAAAAGAATGAAGGGTCCTTATGTAACAGTATGTGGTGATACCATGTAACTGCTATGTAAGATCAGAAACTAAAGTTATTAGAGGAATTCTAATTGCAGGGGAGTTCTGGGTTCCTACAATGAGGAATCATAGAATCATGGGATCATTCAGGTTGGAAAAGACCTGTGACATCATTAGGTCCAACCATTATCCCTACTCTATCAAGTTCACTAGTAAACCATGTTGCTGAAACTGATGAGTGAAATAATTTTTTCAGCCCATAAAAATTTAATCAGGGAGAAGACTTAATAGCAGCAATCCAGTTTAGCTAGCATAGTCGGATATCAATAGTTAACTGACACTTTCACTAGATATTCCATACCCTGGGGTTCAGGTCACAAGACATGAACATCAGCAAAGATGTGAAGAGAACAGAGGGACTACAGATGCCTGAGAAATTCAGTCTTCATGCCTGAACAAGCTTTGAAAGTCATATCAAGTTTTATGTGGACCAAATCATAGGAAATGAAACATGCTTAATTTCCATTTGGAGAACCTAAGGCATTTCAGTACCACGAGCTGACATGACATCCATTCTGTTCCCTAGTATTTACTGATGACTGACACAACTAGAAATAGCCATGCAGGTAGGACACTAATTGAGGGTGAAGTAAGAAGCAAATAAGGAAATTTCCCACAGTTCATCTAGAAACCTTAGAAGAAAATGCTGCAATAACGTGGAAGTGCTGTTTGTTTGTCCTACAGCAAGATTTTCTGATATTAATAATGATATATTTTATAGGCCTGAGCAATTTAAGATTGAACAGCTGATAACTGCAATGCTGAAATTCACTTTTCTAGTTTGTACATACCACTGCCACTTTTATCTGACTCTTGTTTCCCTACCTACTCACTGCAACACTGATTCTTAATGTTGAATTATACTTCATATCCTGTAACAGGTACCTGCATGTATGTAGTTAGCTTTCATCACAGTAGTGTCTTAGGATTTCCACCCAAGTAGGTGTTAATGTAGTTCAGAAAATACTGGTGCAAAGTACATTAAGAAGTAAATCCTTAATCAGATGTTGAACAATTCACCCCAAACCTCCAACACCCACATGCATGGCTACTCATGGAGATATTTGTTGCTTCGTTACCTGTAATGGGTGTCCCATGACAATGTTCTACAAGCAACAATAGAAGCTTCATGAATGTGTCTCCTCCAAACTCTTTTCTGAATTCCATGTTTGTCTTTGGGAAGAGGTACACTGATTGCTGCCTCAGATCTTCAGAATTCTGCTTGCCCATTTCACACCATGTCCAGTTTGGCTGTGCCCATGTGGTGTAAGTTTTGTCCCAAGCTATAGATGGGAGAACAAGAGTGAATTGTCACTTTATTAAACTGATTGGAGATGACCAGTCACCTTTCCTGTGTTTAAATACAGCAGAAGAGGAAGACGTGTGCACTGTGTAGGTCACTACAATTAGTAGTGCTGTATCATCCAATCCATTAGATGAAAAGTTTGAAGTTGTAAATTAAATTTCTTGCTGGTTTAGGGGCAGGGAGAGATTTTCTTCATTATAATTGAACATTCTTTCTCAGGCTTGTCCAAATCAATGCAAAAAGCCAGGTAAAAGGTGTCTTGACTTAGTACTTTCTAGCTTGTCTGTAGGAAAATCACACAGACTCTCTTTTTTTTGTTGCTGTTCAGTATGTATTCAGAACAGGAAGATGTGCAATTTAAAAAAGCCATGTGAATAATTTGGTGCTATCCTTTTTTTGGTTCAATTGCACATGCAGTTTTAACTTTTTACTCTGATCATGTGTTTCACTGTCAGAATTTCTCTCATGTCTTTGGCTTCAGCACAATTGAATATACATCCCAAAAGTGTATTTTCCTTCTTAGGGTCAGATAGAGGAGCTACAGTATTTACTGAGATTAAATCAAGGTCCAGATATAAGGCTGGTCACACAGCAGTTTGTGTGAAGCTTGTGTTTAGACCTATGTTATAAATAAGATGTCTGTATGCTAGCCAGGTGTCAAAATGTTGACATTCCTGTTGACACTCTCACAACACTACAGACTCATATTCCCAGCCTTGTCCACATAACTGTATACACATATCTCTACATTTAATTCTCTGTAGATCTTAAAGTACAAGTATATAGCTGATTAGAAACTCAGATCCTGAGTCTTGCCTTGATTATGTGTAGAGCAACACGAATGACTCTGGTTTTGTCAGTTTTTAAAACGGACATAAAACCAGCCATAGTGATCTAATACTACAGTCTTTACTAAATTGCATTTCAGTTTTGTATTTGTTGCACAAATAACACGTAGTTATTGTTAATTTCCTGTTATACTGTTTTGTTCTTGTTAAAAGGACTCACTCTAACATCGGTCTGCTTCTTACTATGCACCCTTTACTGCAGGTAAAACAGAAGATGTTGACAGCTGAAATAACAGGTGTAAAACCAGTGGACTTTTTTTCTTTTTGGGTGGTTTTGTTGTTGCTGTTGTTGATATTCAGGCATAACAGACTCAGGAGTCACTTTTTGCTATTATGAAGTGGCTGTATTCAAGTATTTTGTTTTTTTTCAAGAATCTGCATTTCACTATACATGTATACATTTTTTCTATACTTTAAAGCCTCTAAAGCAAATCATCAACAGGGCAGGGGAGGATGCACAGGGTATTAGAATCATAGGATGGTTTGGGTTACAGTTAGGGTTAGAAAGGTCCTACCCCTGTGACATGGGCAGGGATATCTTTAATTAGATCAAATTGTGAAACCTAACTTTAGACATTTCCAATGCCATGTCATCCGCAGCTTCTCTAGCCAACCAGCTGCGGTGTCTCATCACCCTCATTGTAATAAATTTCTTCTTTGTCCAACCCAAATCTTCCCTCTTGCAGTTCAAAAGCATTGCCCATTGTCTGAGGTAAAATATCTACCTGTATCCAGGTTTCTCATTCATGTATTGAATGGCCATGATAAGGTCTCCTGGACTTGTCTTTTCTACAGTTAGAACACATCCAACTCATTCAGCCTTTGCTCATGGGAGCAATGTTCTATCCCTCTGATAATTTTGAGGCCCTCCTCTGGATCCAATGCAACAAGTCCATATCTTTATCGTGATGAAGACTCCAGAGCTGGACATGGTACTCCAGGTGAGGTCTCACCAGAGCAGAGTACAGTGGCAAAGACACCTTGCTTGATATTCTGGCCACACTTCTTTTGATGCAGCCCAGGATACAATCTGGTCTCAAGGCTGCAAGCGCACAATGACAGCCCATGACCAGTTTTTCATCCACCAGTACACCCAAGTCCTTCTCAGGGGCATTCATCCTCCAGTCTATACTGATATTGGGGATTACATCAATCTCATACTTGGCCTTATTGAACTTCAAGAGTTTCACACAGGCCGACTTCTCAAGCTTGTCAAAGTTTCTCAGTGTAGCAACTATTCTCTCAAATGGATTGACTATTGACTGCATGACTCAGCTCCTTGACTTCCTTCATTTTATCTTACATCACAGAAAGCCTGAATTTCATCCCAAAGTGAGGTCTGCATCAGTGTAAAAGAGCCAGAATCCCCAAAAAAGAGACACATCTAGAAGGAAGGACAAATATCTGAATGGTCAACTATACATTTTCTGACTGCTCCTCAGCAGGCCTCTGGAATGTATGTGCTTCACATCCCCACAAGGAAATTACATTGCTATGATTCAATTTGTCTATCTAGACTATAGGCTTCTTAAGGCAGGAATACATCTTACTACATGTCTATGGGGTCACTTTGAGAGATGGTAAAGCTTTAATCACAGCACTTGCACATGGGAAAACTGAGTTCCATGGTCTCTCCAAGCACTGGCTGCAGAGACCTGCCAGAGCTAAAGCTGAGGCTTCATCAGCTCAAGAATCAAAAATATGCTAAACCAAACACTGTGAGGCATTAACCTTTAGTATAAACTTTTAAAAGACTGTTGTCTGAATTTGGGTTTTTTCCCTAAAGTTTATCTCCCAGATTCACAGATTGCACTGGGTTGGAAGGGACCATCAAAGGCCATTTTATCCAACCCCCCAGAAGTGAGCTGGGACACCTCCAACTAGATCAGGCTGCCCAGGGCCACATCAAGTCTGATCATGTCTCCAGGGACAGGGCCTCAAGAACATCCCTGGGCAACCTCTTCCAGTGTTTTACTACTCTCATTGTAAAGAACTTCCTCCTTATGTTCAGCCTAGATCTGCCCTGCTCCAGTTTGAAACCACTGCTCCTCATCCTATCCCTACAAGTGCCCTTCTTAACATCCCTTTCCCAGTCTTCCTGTAGGTTCCCTTCAGAAAATTAAACTCATTATTAAACACAATCACATTGCAGTTAAGTGAGGGCTAAGATTTGACAGATATTTTTTTTTTCTAAAATGAAATCTTAGGTTCAATCCAAATGTTGAAATTAGGTTTTCAAAGGAACTACTTCTAATCAGAAAAAAAAATTTATCCCATTACTCTAAAGTATTACCACACAATAAGAATCTTTCACTGCAACGCATAGAGACAAGGTCAGTCACAGACATCTTTGCAACTGCAGATCATATTAAGGTAGAAGAAAATCAGAAATTAAGATTGTGTAAATTTTATTCTAATTTGAGTTCAGGGTGCATCTGCAAAAAGCAGAATGATCCAGAGTCCTTTTTCCCCCCTGTCTCAGAGAAGTTAGGTCAAAACACAATATTTGCTGGTGTCTTTGCTCTCATGTGGACTCTGTCTAGGAAAAATACATGATGTTTTCATTTGTCACTGTGCAACAAGGCACGATGTACAAGTACTGTTTACAGCCTTCAACCTGCATTCAGTGTTGGCCTGATGGTATTTTGAAAAAGCACTGGTTATCTCAGAAGTGGGTTTGCACTGACCTCTATAGGACGGACCTGAGACTGGGTTCATTCTTGCTCTGGGCTTACTTAAACAATTGTCTTGAAAGGTAAATGATGTCAGTGATGAAAAAACCACACAGTTAACAAGTATATTTAAGTGGGGTTTATGTTGAGATCACATTGGTTAGTGGCACTACAGGTGGTGAAAGGATGTTCTCTACTTACAAATCTAGAGTCTGGCTTAGCCTAGCTGTATTTACATCCTCTGCAACCCTAAATTCAATACTGCAGTCTTTTCCTTGAGAGCTACCAATGAACAGAGCTTAAATACCACCTGGAAGATCAGCAGGAACAAAAAAAGCTGTTTTCTTGCACCAGCCCTTATCTCACAAGTTTGTATCATCAGGCTTCACAAAATACATTGTTATTCCCACAGGAAACTAGATAATCGTTTTGCTAAAACAGGAACCTGCATGTCAGGAAGAAGGACCTCCTGCACCACACAGGAAACTAGTGCATGAATCTTGTTGGAGAAGACCTTTTCTTGAATGAAACCGTGCTTTGCAATCTCCGTCAATAACCACAGCAACACCAGTGCTGTCCACCTAACAACCTGGATTTCACAGCCTACTATGTTTTCCCAGCTGCCCAGAGTCCCAGATGAACATTACCAATACAGCCCAAAGACTTACATCATCAAACAACTCCAATCTCCTCCTCAGCCATGAAGGAAGAAGCCTACAATAACATCCACTCAACACAGTGCTTACATGGCTTCTACTACATGAGCAGTTGCCTCATGAGTGCACCCTAAGCAAGTTCAATGATGATACAAACTGGGGGGTGGGGAGGGCAGGGTGTGGAGTGTGGCTGATACACTAGAAGGCTGTGCTGCCATGTAATGAGATTTCTCCTGAAGGGACAAAAAGCTTCAAAAATGCTCTGAATCAGACAATGGGGCAGGAGCCAGCAGGTCTGGTTTTTCAGGAAAATGCCCACGTTGCCCAGGCTTGTCTGAACATGCCCTGGAGTCCAAGTGGGCAAGGTGTGTGTGCCTTTGACCATGTTTGGAGAAAACTCATTCTGTAGGTTGAAGCATCAGGTTTTTATCTCTTAATCTTTGTTATCATTTGCCATCATATACCAGCCCAAAGAGCCAGCACCTTGCCTTGCAATTGTCCAAAATCTGAGAGAAGTCACAAGCCTCGCTTGGAATCTGAGCTGTGCTTCAGATTACCCAGACAGACTGCAAGACCCCTCACTGTAAGCGTTATAAAGCTCAGGAGCAGAGAGAGTGTCTTGCCGGGTCAAGAGACAAACCCCAGGAGGAGCTGAGAGTCCCCAGGACAGTTATGTTTTATTGGAAGAAGCAACGAGCATCGCTGCGAAGAGTGCAGCTGAAGAACCTCTCCAAACAGGCAAAGCTACAAAGCTGACAAGCCCTGCAAGCCTTGGCAGCAACCTCTTTTCTACAAAGCCGTCGGAGACAAACCCCGAATGTGCTACAGCCGACAGAAAGTGAAACTGTGTTCCTGCAGCTCTCATGTGGTTGATGCCTCATGGTACCACGATCAGTGAGTAATTATGAAACCTGATTCTTTATAAGCATCTGCTAAAGGTCTGTTGCCCCAGAGAATTCTAGAGTTCACCCCCACCTTTGTGGGCAATCTCTGGCATGTTGCCGACGTTCTCTTTTTTCTTTACAGTCTAAATTGCTGTTTGTTGTTTCTGGATTTCTGATCATATTGTTTAAATTGTTACATGTTCCTGCTGGTGAGGTATCTGTTCCACAACTGAATATTTTGAACCACTGAATAGGTTTTATTAATTTTTCCATGGAAATTTTTTTCATTAATAAAGTTATTAATATTTTTATTAATTGTTCTGCCTATTGAATATTAATAACCTCCATACAATCGTAACAAGGTGGAGAGCTGGCAAAGGTCAACCTCATGAATTTCAATAAGGACAAGTGCATAGGCCTGCATCTGGAAAGGAATAACACCAGGCACCAGTACAGACTAGGAAAGCAGCTCCATGGAGCAAGACCTTGGAGTCCTAGTGGACAGCAAGTTCTCCATGGGACAGCAATGTGCCCTTGTGGCCAAGAGGGCCAATGACATCCTGGGGTGCATAAAGAAAAGAAGTTCTGGGGAGGTTGTCCTTTCCTTCTGCTCCACCCTGGTGAGACCACACCTGGAATATTGCATCCAGTTTTGGGCTCCCCAGTTCAAGAGATACCTGCTGGAGAGAATCCAATGGAGAGCCACAAGGATGATTAGGGGATGATGAAGAGAGACTGAAAGACCTGGAGCTTTTTAGTCTTGTGAAGAGAAGGCTGAGAGGGGATCTGATCAATGTCTATAAATACCTGAGGGGTGGGTCTCTTTTCAGTGGTGCCCAGTGATAGGACAAAGAGCAATGTTTACAAGCTAGAACACAGGAGGTTCCACCTCAACATGATGTGACACTTCTTTATGGTGAGAGTGATGGAGCACTGGAGCAGCCTGCCCAGAGAGGTTGTGGAGTCTCCTCTGGAGACTTCCAAAACCTGCCTAGATACATTCCTGTGTGGGCTGCCTGTTGAGGTCTATAAAAGGATATATTAATGTTCAATAAGCAGAGTGATTAATAAAAATATTAATAATTTTATTAATAAAAAAACCCCCACCACTAATTAAAACCTATTTACAGATTGTTCGGTTGTGGACCAGATACCTCACCAGCAGGAACAAGTAACAATTTGAACAATATGTACAAAAATCCAGAAACAACAAACAGCACTTTAAACTGTAAAGAAAAGGAACCTTGGCAATGAAGCCGGCGACTGCCCACAACTGGGAGGGGCGGGGGGGGAGGGAACTCCAGAATTCCCTAAGGCAACACCAGATCTACTAACTTCTTCCTCATTGTCTGATTCAGAGCAATTTTGAGGCTTTTTTGTCCATTCAGGACGCTGCCCTAGGTGATCCTGCTTTGGCAGGGAGGTTGAACTCAATGACCTCAGGAGGTCTCTTACAACCCCTAACATTCTGTTGTGTTCCTCTCTAGCTCCCCAGTATCAGACACTATATAGTCTCTGCCCAAGCACATCTCTATTCATTCTCCCATTGGAAGCAGAAAGTGCTGCATCCATCTGCACCACTGCTGAACAGTCAATAAGGTCTTCACAAAACTATTGCTCATCTACATTGAGACCTACAGGCTAATTACAGTATCACAGTATCACCAAGGTTGGAAGAGACCTCAAAGATCATCGAGTCCAACCTGTCACCACCAACCTCATGACTAGACCATGGCACCAAGTGCCACGTCCAATCTCCTCTTGAACATCTCCAGGGATGGTGACTCCACCACCTCCCTGGGCAACCCATTCCAATGACAAATGACTCTCTCAGTGAAGAACTTTCTCCTTACCTCAAGCCTAAACTTCCCCTGGCACAGCTTGAGACTGTGTCCTCTTGTTCTGGTGCTGGTTGCTAGAGAGAAGAGACCAACCCCTTCCTGGCTACAACCACCTTTCAGGTAGTTGTGGAGAGCGATGAGGTCACCCCTGAGCCTCCTCTTCTCCAGGCTAAACAATCCCAGCTCCCTCAGCCTCTCCTCACAGGGCTTGTGCTCAAGGCCTCTCACCAGCTTTGTTGCCATTCTCTGGGCACATTCAAGTGTCTCAATGTCATTCTTAAACTGAGGGGCCCAGAACTGGACACAGTACTCAAGGTGTGGCTTAACCAATGCAGTGTACAGGGGCACAGTGACTTCCCTGCTCCAGTTGTCCTGGTTAGAACAGAATTATATTTCAGCGTAGTCTGTCCTAAGTAATGGCATTTTATGAAGTTAACAGCATGTTTTCACAGACACTGTCTGCTTCTAGAACTGGTAACACTCAATGTTTGTAGGTACTACTAAGGACTGGTATGCAGAAAGGTTCTGGTTTATAAATGCTTCTAAAGAAATAAAGGTCACTGCCAAATCTTGTGTACCATGTTGGGGGTGCAGAAAGCATGAGGCCACACCTGCAGGGAGAAGCAGACAAAAGAGGTGACCCAAAACTGACCAACAAGGTATTCCCTTCCACATATGTCATATTCAGTATAAAGATGAGGAATGATGAGTGTCAAGCTCTTTTCTTCAATGGCTGGCATCTACGGAGGATTCTGTCCATTCTGCCCTCAGTCCCAATTCTGTGTGTTCCTGAATCTGGTTCCTATCTGCTGCTGAGTCTGGGAATTCTTCAGTGCCTGCCCACAGCATCAGTAGTGATGATGCTATCAGGGGGCTGGGTTTGATACTGGTTTTATGGGATGTTTTATATTTCACTTTATTATTATTATTTTCATTAAAGCTGTTACAGCTTTACTTTTCCATCTGTAAGTCTTTCCCCCTTTTTGCTTTCTCTTCCCCTTTGGGAAGGGAGAGGTGTTACTAGAGAGCATCTGTTATTCATCTAGTGGCCAGCCCAGCCCTAACCTTCCACACCAGTAACTGCTGTCTACTTAGTAATGAACTATCTGCCAGAAAGATTAAAAGATTTGCCTACACTGATGACATAAAGATATAGAATTCATTTAATCACCCCTGCCATAAAATGATCTGTCCCTAGAAGTTATTTTGGTAGCATTTCCTGAAAAACAGGAATGTTAGCAGAGCAGCAGTAGCAACTTCTGGTGTCTAAAATGATCTGAAATGTCACAAGCTGCGAGCTTGCTGAGCCAGCTGTCTGTCATGGTAGGGCCAAACGGCTCCAGCACAAACCCAGACAGACCCTCATGTGTCTAGACATGGTTCCCCTCTCCCTGCCTCCTTCCTGCAGAAAGTCAGGGTAATGTGGGAAAAGGAACAAAGGGGAGTGGACCATGCGTGTCTGGTAAACAACCTGTATCTGGGGTAAGGGCACTTGTACTGGTCACTGCTCCTGCCTGTGTTTCTGCCTTTTATGGCCACAGCCTGGCAGAACCCCTTTCTCATTGGGTAACTATCTGCTGGCTTCAGTTGTCCTACTGGCCCAATTGAATCTCAGGCAAGATGTATATACAGGCTGATTTCTAGTCACCTTGCCTTGATCAAGCCTTGTCTTGCTTGAACCTGCTTGGACCTGTCTGGCTTGAAGTTGCCTTGAGCTGCATTGTGTTGAGTGCCTAGTCCAGAGCCTGGGATATAGCCACAAGCCTACACACTGCAAGCTACAAGAGAAGCCATAAGCCTTGGAGCCAGAGCCAAACCTGGTTCCCCTTGCAACCAGGATTTTGCTGTGCCTCAGTTTCTCCAGGACAAAGCAAGCACCCATCACGAGAAGCATTGTAACCAGCCCACCATCCGCTGAAGCCAGACCAGCCATTGAAGACCGTGTGGCATTCTTGCCAGCACCAGAACAAGAGGACACAGTCTCAAGCTGTGCCAGGGGAAGTTTAGGCTTGAGGTGAGGAGAAAGTTCTTCACGGAAAGAGTGATTGGCCATTGGAATGTGCTGCCCAGGGAGGTGGTGGAGTCACCGTCCTTGGAGATGTTCAAAAAAGGATTGGACATGGCACTTGAAGCCATGGTTTAGTTAGTCATGAGGTATTAAGTTGGATTTGATGATCTCTGAGGTCTTTTCCACCCTTATTGATTCTATGATTCTATGATTGTCGAGTCTCCCCCCATGTGGCCAAGCGCCATTTCGCTCCCGGGGATTGAAGCTCTTTCTAATACTCGTACCAGTTTGCATAAAACTGTTAGACTTGCTAGAGTTGCCTATATACTGTACATTCCCATTGTAAATATATTCTAACCATACATCAAACCTTTTGGTACGTTTTGGCAATTTTCATATTAATAAAAGGTTATTAATATCTTTATTAATATTTGCCATATAATTTTTAAATTAAGGAATTCTATTCCGTAGCTGCCTTTCAGACCAGGTGCAGTTTTTATTGACTTAGGGCGTGAACAAAGGTAGTGATGAGGTGATCAGGCGATAACCAAAGACAATATTTTACTTATTTTCTAACCAAAATGTAGAGATCACAGTATCAGAGTATCACAGTATAACTGAGGTTGGAAGAGACCCCAAGGATCATCAAGTCCAACCTGTCTCGGTAGACCTCACAACTAGACCATGGCACCAAGTGCCACGTCCAATCTCCTCCCGAACACCTCCAGGGATGGTGACTCCACCACCTCCCTGGGCAGCCCATTCCAATGACGAATGACTCGCTCAGTGAAGAACTTTCTCCTCACTTTGAGTCTAAACCTCCCCTGGCACAGCTTGAGACTGTGTCCCCTTGTTCTGGTGCTGGTTGCCTGGGAGAAGAGACCAACCCCTTCCTGTCTACAACCACCTTTCAGGTAGTTGTAGAGGGCAATGAGGTCACCCCTGATCCTTCTCTTCTCCAGGCTAAACAATCCCAGCTCCCTCAGCCTCTCCTCATAGGGCTTGTGCTCAAGGCCTCTCCCCAGCCTTGTTGCCCTTCTCTGGACACGTTCAAGTGTCTCGATGTCCTTCTTAAACTGAGGGGCCCAGAACTGGACACAGATCTACACAAGGCTAGCAGCAATCACCTGGCACATGTTAGTATATTAATACATTTATAGTCAAATAATAACAAGTTTTCTCTTCAGCAACATAAGATCTGAGATGTGTTTGCATTACTAGTACTTTTCCCTTTAAACAGCTTTTATGCTTCATCTAGACAATCCATCTGAATAAACCCAAACTATGGAAGAGATAAATCTGTTCTTCCACTTTAAATTACTCTCCACTAAACACAGGCACCTTCCTGTTGTTTATTTTGAAATTTTAAAAAAAGGAAGATACTGTGGGAGGCCTGCTAATGTAGATGTCAGAAGTTGGCTGAGGATTCACAGACAATACAGAGAAATGAAATATGACATTTGGGGCTATTCAGTCTGAAGAAGAGAAGGCTCCGAGGAAACCTAATCATGGCATTCCAGTATCTGAAGGGGGCTAGAAGAAAGCCGGTGAGGGACTTTTTAGGGTGTCAGGTAGTGATAGGACTAGGGGGAATGGAGAAAAAACTAGAAATGGGTAGATTTAGATTGGATGTTAGGAAGAAGTTCTTCACCATGAGGGTGGTGAGATACTGGGACAGCTTGCCCAGGGAGGTGGTAGAAGCCCCATCCCTGGAGGTTTTAAAGGCCAGGCTGGATGTGGCTGTGAGCAACCTGATCTAGTGTGAGGTGTCCCTATTCATGGCAGGGGGGCTGGAACTAGATGATCCTTGAGGCCCTTCCAACCCTAACAATTCTATGATTCTATGACAAGCAACAACAATAAAAGCATACCGAGATACTTAGCTGGGTCTTCTTTGCTTGCCAGTAACCTGAACCAATTATGTTAAAATATGTAGTATTTCACCAGCGTGAAGTTACACACTACACTTCCATCTGCGGAAAGCTCCGTCACACAGCATGGCTCCGCAGACACAGCAAGGGCAGTAGAAGCAACAGGTGCCATAAGTTAACTTACCACAAGATGTCACCAGTGTCAAATATAAAAATATATATTAAAAAAAAAAAAAAAAAGGCAAAACAAAACAAAGAAAACCCAACACAAAAAAACCCAACAACAACAAACAAACAAACAAAAACCAACAAAATTCATGGGCATATTTTGCAAGAAGTATTTGGAAAGCTGATTTACAAAATAGATATCCTGTCAAAATCATAGAATTATAGAATGGTTTAGGTTTAAGGGGATTTTAAAGATCACCTCGTTTCAACCCCCCTGCCATGAGCAGGGACACCTTCTGACAGACCAGGTTGCTCAAAGCCCCATCCATCCTGGCTTTGAACGCTTTCAGTGAGAGGGCATCCACAACTTCTCTGGGACATCCTGTTCCTGATCCTCACCACCTTCATGTAAAGATTTTTTTCCTAATATCTGCCTAAATCTGCTCTCTTTTGGTTTGAACCTGTGCCCCCTTCTCTTATCAGTATCTTCCCTGATGAAGAATCCTATTAATTCCCTGATACGATTCCCCGATAAAAAAGCATCACTGATGTAAAAAGTGGGCCTGTTAAAGAAAGAATGTTTATGATGCATGCAAAACACTGGTGGAACATCAAAGTACAACTTTGCTAAAATCTCATCTACCACTGTTACAAAATTAGGCCAAAATTATTATAAATGTGTTTGCTTATTATACCTCTTGCTGGCTACATGCACATTGTCTCAGTAATACTACCGAGAAACAACACTAGAATAACTAGAAAAACACTTGAAGTTTAAGAATTTTAGGCAGGTGAGAGGTCTTTGTAAACTGAGAGGGGAAACAGATTGCCATCTGCCTCTGATTTTAAGTAGAAATTGTCTCTTAACTGCAATTTGTGTCTTTGAAAATTTACCTTGACAGTGCTGTGAAATTAATTAATTTTGAAAAGGGAAAAGCGAATTCCTGGAGCAATTTTTAGCCATTTTTCAGCTGTGCATCTTGACACCTCTGTTCACAGTACTCATTCAAAACAGTTAACTCCTGTTCTCTTGACGTGTTTGCTGGTAAATACTGCTTTCAGTGTTGCACAAATTTATTTGGAAGGCACAGTGTTGCACAGCTGTGGAACATCTGTCCTGAGATGTTCAACATGGTCACTATGTTGCAAGTATGCATCTTACAGTGAGGCATCAAGCAATCAAAAATTGCCTCTCAAACTGAGTCTCTGTATTTTTTGCAGATTAGCAGGGCAGAACATACAAGTGTCATGAACTTCTATGGAGAGCTGCAGAGGTGCCTTTTTTCTCTGACATTTGTCTTTTTCTGTCCTATGACCTGGTTTGGAGTTTTCCTTAAAATGTCTTGTCCAGATGCCCCAGTTACAGCTACATTGCATAGAGCACAGTCAGACTGTTGCTACTTCTCTGTACCAGCTTGATGTCCATTATGTCCTAATTACTGCAACATAATTCTTTCCATGGGACCTGGCATTAGATCTGTTGCCTCCTTTGTTATCTACTAAGGGGCTATTCAGAAATCAGGTTTGGTAACTGCAGTTGTCATAGAAGGCTATAATATAAATATTAGCAATACTGGAACTAATTGCATTCAGGTGAATAGTGAAGTGAAAGTATCAGCAATATGAAAGCCCTCTTGTAATGTCTAAGCATAAATATTCAGCTCTGCACCGTTTAACAAGGCAGTAACAACAAAATACCTGGGTAGTGTAAAGAGGATGTTCAATGGAGCAGTAACTGCTCTATTGTAATTAATCCACCTCACTTTTTATCATAGAATCATAGAGTTGTTAGGGTTGGAAGGGACCTCAAGGATCATCCAGTTCCAACCCCCCTGCCATGGGCAGGGACACCCCACACTAGTTCAGGCTGGCCAGAGTCTCATCCAGCCTGGTCTTGAAAACCTCCAGGGATGAGGCTTCTACCATCTCCCTGGGCAACTTGTTCCAGTGTCTCACCACCCTCATGGTGAAGAATTTCTTCCTAACATCCAATCTGAATCTACCCATTTCTAGTTTTGTTCCATTCCCCCTAGTCCTATCACTACCTGACATCCTAAAAAGTCCCTCCCCAGCCTTCTTGTAGGCCCCCTCAAGATATTGGAATTCCACAATAAGGTTTCCTCGGAGCCTTCTCTTCTCCAGACTGAATAGTCCCAACTCCTTCTGTCTGCCCTCATAGAAGAGGTGCTCCAGCCCTCTGATCATCCTCGTAGCCCTTCTCTGGACACACTCCAGCACATCCAGATCTTTCCTGTAATAGGGACTCCAGAACTGGACACAGTTGAGGTCTCACCAGAGTGGAGTACAGGGGGATAATCACCTCCCTTGACCTGCGGGCTATGCTGCTCTTGATGCAGCCCGGGATGTGATTTGCTTTCTGGGCTGCAAGTACACACTGGTAGCTCATGTTGAGCTTCTCACCCACCAGCACTCCTAAGTCCTTCTCTTCAGGGCTGCTCTCAAGCCAGTCCCTGCCCTGCCTATGCCGGTGCTTGGGATTGCCCCAACCCAGATGCAGGACCCTGCACTTGGTCTTGTTGAACCTCATGAGGTTGTCATGGGCCCAGCTCTCCAGCCTGTCAAGGTTCCTGTGGATGGCATCCCTTCCCTCCAGGGGGTCTGCTGCACCACACAGCTTGGTGTCATCAGCAGACTTGCTGATGGTGCACTCAATGCCACTGTCCATGTCACCGACAAAGATGTTAAACAAGACTGGTCCCAGTCCTGATCCCTAAGGGAAGGAACTCCACCTGTCACTGGCCTCCACTTGGACATGGACCCATTGACAGCCAGCCTTTGGGTGCAGCCAACAAGCCAGTTCTTTATCCACTGAATGGTCCTTCCATGGAACCTGTCCTGCACCAGCTTGGAGACCAGGTTGTTGTGCAGGACAGTGTTGAAGTCTTCTCTCAGGTCCAGGGAAATGACATCAATTGCTTGGCTTTCTTCTATTAATGTTGTGACCTTGTCATAAAAGGCCACCAGGCTTGTCAGCAGCATTTGCCCCTGGTGAAGCCATGCTGATTGTGCCCAATGGTTTGCATGGTTTAGTTGGTTGGGTGGTGTTGGATGATAGGTTGGACACGATGATCTTGAAGGTCTCTTCCAACCTGGTCTATTCTATTCTATTCTATTCTATTCTATTCTATTCTATTCTATTCTATTCTATTCTATTCTATTCTAATCAGCTCTCTGTTATTCTTCTGCCTCAGCAGTGCCTCCAGGAGGATCTGCTCCATGATCTTACTGGGCACAGAGGTGAGACTGACTGGCCAATAGCTTCCTGGGTCATCCCTCTTTTGCTTTTTGAAAATGGGGGTTATGTTTCCCCTTTTCCAGTCAGTGGGGACCTCTCCAGACTGCCAGGACTTTTGGAACATAATAGAGAGCAGTTTAGCAACCTCATCCCCCAGTTCCCTCAGCACCTGTGGGTGTATCCCATTGGGTCCCATGGACTTGAACACTTTCATGTTCTTCAGATGGTCATGAACCTGATCTTCACTCACAATGGGCAGTTTCTTTTTCCAGTCCCTGCCATTATCTTCCATTATTCTGGGAGTGTGGCTGGAGCCCTTGCCAGTGAAGACTGAAGTAAAGAAGTAATTGAGAACCTCAGCCTTCCCCATGTCACTTGTCACCAGTTCACCTGTTTCCTTTCCGAGTGGCCCCACACCTTCCCTAGTCTTCTTTTTACCATTACCATACCTATAGAAATGTTTACTGTTCCCCTTGATCTCCCTGGCTAGATTTAATTCCAACTGAGCTTTAGCTTTTCTAACCAGGTCTCTTGCTGCTCAGGCAGCTTCCTTATATGTTCCCCATTCCAGATGTCCTTTCTTCCACTCCTTGTAGAGTTTCTTTTTGTGTGAGTTTCTTTCTGTGTTTTCATCTACTTCATCTTCCTGCTGTGCATATGATAACATAAAGCACAAGCTTCTCACCAGTGCTACCATTCACATTATGATGTAGTAATAACCTCAGTTTGGAGAATGTAAAATAACAGTGTAAAGAGAGCTTTTGCTGACATTAGTGACAGGCACAGAGAAGAATGCAAAACTCAGATCCAGTCTCCACAACCTATTACCTACAACAATTCTTGGCTTAAGCCAAGACAATCAAAAGGTTTTGTGATGTGCATAGCTATTTTCTCAACAACTCAATGGACAGACTGCTGGTGTTATGTCAAGACATATAATAGCTTGATTGCTATGAAGTTCTTTTCTTTCTGTGGTGTAAGAGAAGATGCATTACCATCTTCTTTCCTGTTGGGCTCTTCAAATATGAGTTGATTTGTTTCTCTCAACTGTGAGTTAGTCTATTATGCCAAATGTATTCACCTTCCTAGGTTTCAGGGGTTTGGTTGGGTTTTTTCAAAAGTGTTTTTTTTTTTCTGAGATAAGGGGTAAAGCCTTGTATGAGCCAAAAGCCAGGGACCAGGACACTGGGTGGCTAAATTGCTGTCCTGGGTTTGGCTGGGACAGGGTTTATTTTTCACTAGTTGCTGGAAGGGGACGCAGCCACAATAGCCCAACCAAACCCATCAGTGTGATACATGATACCATACTGACCTCAGGCTCAATTTATAAGGGGGAAGCTGGCCAGAGGAAGGATATGCAGCTTTGGGCAGGCAGGCTGAGTTCCTTCTGGGGAGCAGTTGCATTGTGCATCACTCACTTCATGTATTAATTCATTAGTATTGTTGTTATTACTGTGGATTCCTCTGTCTTGGTGTTTTTCTGTTAAACTCTTCTTACTGCAATCCATGAGGTTTTACCTTTTTCCTCTAGTTTTCCTTCCCATTCCAATGTGGAAGTTAGAAGTGATCAAGCAGCCAGGTGGTGCTTTGTGGCTGCTAGGCCTAAACCCACAACAATCATATTGTCCTTCAGTTCCAGACAGTGATCCACAAACTCAACAGCAGCTTCTGCAGTGCCTTCCTAGGGCCATGGGCACTGGACAAACCTGGCACCTCTGGAATTCCAATGGAGAGACTTTCCCTTTCGGGTGCTGCTGGGCCAGCCTGTAGCTTACCTGAGGTTCCTGCAGTAAGAGCCTTTTCATCTCTCCTGAGTTGCAGCATGTTTGGAGAGGTCGTGGCAGAAAAGCCAGTGCTATTTACACTCATTGCAGCATGCCTAGGGCCCATACCTTTCACTCCTGCCTGAGCCTTTTGCTAAACCTGGGTAGGAAGGACTCTCAAATCAGGGAAAGTGAAGGAAGACCAACCACCTCTGTCTGCTTCTCCTGATCCTGTAGTGTGGGATGGGATGGGATGGGCAGGGCAGCTCTCTGACAAGATGTGCTTTCCCAGGGTCTGCAGGAACATGCTCATTGTGTTGGGGGAACAGTCCCATTAGATGCTACAACTGAGGGAGGAGGTGGTGCACCTGGATGCAGCAATCAGCACTATTTAGCTAATCCTACATTTTGGGAAAGAGGGACGGCATGACCTCACACAAGGCCCTTCCTTGGTGAGCCTCTCCTGCTCAGCTTACACTTCTCTCTTCCTGTGAAGTCTTGCCATCACCCATCAAGGACAGCTGCCCTGTTCTCCCTTCAGGGTTTATCACTGACCTGCAGAGATCATCCAGCAGCTCTACATAGCTCTGTAGTGTGTTTTGATTCCTGTGTGATCCACCCTTTGGAATACCTTTGTACAAATAGAGTAGCCGAAGCCATCACTGCTGCTTCTCTTGTATCCTGTTGTGTCGGTAGTAAGCCCTGAGATGTCTCTCCTCAGGCCACTGGTTCTGTTCAAGGCCATGGCACTGGGCTGGTACCTGAAACTTGAGATCTCACATCAGGCTTGGCTTCCTAGAAAAGACAACTTGTTCTCAAAAAAAGGCTGGGCTGAGCTGAACTTCCTGCCACCACCCTTGGCCACTGTTGTGTGAAGGGGCTTCAGGACCTGATTTCTGAGCTACATCTCTGACTGTCCCTCTCCCAGTGGGGCAGCAGAGGATGAGGAGAGGCTGCAGAGCTGTTGGCCAAAAGGAAAGGTTTCATGTAAGTCCTGCCACTAGTGCAGGGTACCAGATGTTTCCCACTAGCTAGCTTTTATCCTCTTTCATGGGCCAAGAGATCAGCCCGGTGCTTCTGTCCACTTCTCAACATGGCATTTGTTTCAAACACAAGCACAGCCCTCAAGTGCAGTCCCACCTCTGCTTCCACGTGCACATGAGCACAATGGACTCCACCACAGTCTTGCATTCATTGCTTTTGCTCTCTATTTTCAGCTTCCCCAAGACACTGCTGCCTTTTCCAAGGGTTTTGGAGCAGAGTGTTGATCCAGTTGCTCAGAGAAATGTGATTGACAGACATCACTGTACAGCACACCTCAAAGGTAGCCTCTCCACTAGGGACTGTCAGTAGCGTCCCTTGAGATTTCACCATCT
Organism: Dryobates pubescens; assembly: GCF_014839835.1. Classification (NCBI taxonomy): domain Eukaryota; kingdom Metazoa; phylum Chordata; class Aves; order Piciformes; family Picidae; genus Dryobates; species Dryobates pubescens. Next base: position 54,964,522 of record NC_071657.1, on the reverse strand, counting down.
CTGTAAGCCTTTGCTAGGTACAGCCATCTTCTCTTTTCTCATCCCATCCTGGCATGTCCACTCCTCTCTCTCAGCCCTTGCCCCACTTACTTGGAGGACTTTGCTAACTTCACCAAACAATTTAACCTTCAAAGATGTATGTCTGTTGTCTTGGGACTCTCTGACCTTTCATCCCTGATAAGGTTCCCCTGGAACCTGTTATCTCAGTACACTCTTATCTTAATGCAGACAGTATTAGCATAAGTTTGTCAGTTCCTCTTTCCAAGACCATCTTATCCTAAGGGAAGCAAGGTCAGCCTAACTTAATCAGTCTTCATCCTTCTAGACATGCCTCAGCACAGGCATCTCCTCCCTGCACTTGTTCAGAGCAGATACAGGTGGGTGCTGATGAGTCAGGATGAGCATGGTGGAGGCTGGTGATGCTCCCTGCCAGGAGACTCTCTGGCTCCTCCAAAGTTGCTGCTTCTCAGCTTTTAGGACAACATTCCCCTTTTCAGGGCTCTGCCCTTGGGCATGGCTAATCTCAGGGGATAAGCTTTTCAGGAAAGAGATTATCACCCTGAAAAACAAGAGGCTCCTTGAGATACTAGCTCCTTTTAGTGAATTACCACCATCTGCTAGCACAAGCACATAGACATAGAGGGTGAGATTTAGCATCTGGGGCTCTTCCAACCAGACAGCTTTACAGCTCTGGGCTGCATCAAAAGAAGTGTGACCAGCAGGATGAGGGAGGTGATTCTCCCTCTCTGTTCTGCTCTTGTGAGACCCCAACTGGAGTATTGTGCCTAGTTCTGGTGCCCCCAGCATAAGAAGGACATAAAACTGCTGGAGCAGGACTAGAGAAAGTCCACGAAGATGATCAGAGGGCTGGAAACCCTACCCTATGGGGACAGGCTGTAAGATTTGGGGTTCTTCAGCCTGAACAAAAGAAGACCCTGGAGAGACCTTATAGCAGCCTTCCACCAACTGAAAGGGACCTACAAGAAAGCTGAGAAGGGACTTTTTACAGGGGCTTGTTGTGACTGGATGAGAAGGAATGGATGGGAGTTTGATGAGGGTAGATTTAATCTAGGTATTAGCAATAAATTCTTTACAGTAAGGGTGGTGAGAAACTGAAACAGGTTGCCCAGGGAGGTCATGGAAGCCCACTCCCTGGAGGTGTTCAAATCCAGGTTGGATGGGGCCTTAAGCAACCTGATATAGTGGAGAAGCAGTTGGAACTAAATGACCCTTAAGGTCCCTTCCAATCCAAACCATTCCATGAATCTGTGAATCTGTAAGTTTCATTTCAGCAGCATCAAACAGAACTCACAGGACAAGGAAGAAGTGGACAACATCATTTTGTTCAAACAGTGAATGTACAATAACATCCATGCCTGACTACACATGAATTTGTCTCTGCATTCTTATTGATGCACAACACTGAGCTGTCATGACCTCTGCTTAAAGGAATAGCACCTGACACACCATCTGCATGATTTTAGAGTGGCCATCTGCTAAGCTCTGCATCACTGCCCAGGCAAGCATTGCACTGGGACAGCTCTGCTGCCGCATTACTAGATAGACACTGAAGAAAGGAAAAGGTATCTGACCAAAAACTGTTAAGAGTAATCTTCCCTGTCAGCTTGCTACTGAGCAGTATTCCTTATCACAGCATCTCTTCTGAAAAGAGATCCTTGGCTGATTTCAGTTTGCTGATACTGCTTCTCTTTCACTTCCAGCAGGGCAAGATTAATCACTGGAATGGGCAGAAGTGCTCACTTTAAGTTTTGGAACAGTTTCAGTGATGGGGAAAAGGGAGGAATCAGACTGACTGCAAAAGTTATAGAATCACAGAATCATATAAGTTATAAAATACCATGAAGATAAAATAAAACCATAAATGTAACACTGCCAAGTCCACCACTAAATCATGTTGCTATGCACTGTATTTACACACCTTTTAAATACCTCCAGGGACAGCAGTGACTCAACAGCTTCCCTAGGCAGCCTTCTCCAATGCTTGGCAACCCCTTTGGTGAAGAATTGTTTCCTAATGTCCAAACTAAAACTCCCCTGGTGCAACTTGAGGCTGTTTCCTCTTGCTCTATCTCTTGTTGCATGGGCAAAGAAGCTAATACCCACCTCACTCCAACCTCCTTTCAGGTAGTTGCAGGGAATTATAGGTCTCCCCTGAGCCTACAATTGGCCTCAGCCCATTGAGCCATCCTGTCCAAATCTCTCTGCAGACCCTTTCTACCCTCAAGCACATCAATACTCCTGCCCATCTTGGTACTGTCTGCAAACTTGTCGATCCCCTCATCCAGATCACTGACACTAAACAGAACTGGCCCCAAGGTACTGAGCCCTGGGAAACACCACTTGTGAATGGCTGCCAACTGGATTTAACTCCATTCACACTGGCTCTTTGGGCCCAGCAAACCAGCACATTGTTAGGGTTTTGTGTGGGGGTAGGAGAACAGTTGTTGTAATTGTTGTTGGTTTTCCCCTAGCAGAGCAATATTTTTTATTATTTTTTGTTAAGCACCCTTTTCCTGCATACATAACAGCTGTGTTTTTTTGTGTGTTTTCCAAAGCCAGAAACTCTGCCCTTTTTCAGTTGGTATACACAGTCTCAAATTACTTGTCAGCACAGCTGCCTGGAGGGTTACACTGAGGAAAAAAAGGAATATTGTTAGATGTTCTCTGTATAATGTTCCCTGTGGCTGTCCCACAGTTACTGAGTAGAGATAGGGAAAACTCCGTAGGTGCTTGCACTATGCTCATATGAGCTCACAGGCTGTATAAATACCAACAGATTTCAGGGTGTGGAGTAAATTGCCTTTACTAGATTGATGCAGCACTGGGGCACACTTGTGTGGTTTTGGGACACTGACATATCCAGGTGCACTATTTATATGACTGTGCATGGATGATTTGTTTGTGGTCTCAAACACTTGTTTTTAATCACTGGCCTGTAATTCAGTCACTGTCAGCGTGATGGTCAGATATATGTATGCAAATAAGATTCATATGTTAATATGTCCCATATTAATAAATTGAGGCAGTAAATTTGCTTTCCTGGGTGCTGAGAAGTCTTAGCTTCTGAAACGTCAAAACACTTTTGCCTCAAAGGGTCCCTCAGAGAGGGTGATGCAGGCTGTTTCTCAACACCTTCCTTGAAGAGCTCTCCAGCAAGACTGTCAGGTGCACAGAGGACTTCCAGGTAAAGCAGAAGGGATGCATGCATGAAGCCACTATATAAAACATGTTATCCAGCCCTGTATTGTGAAAGCAAATTCTGTCTTGTTAAAGGACAGTATGTAGGGGTATTATTCCTTCTATAAAGGCATACGTAACATGACAGAGTCAAGAACCACAGAATCATAGAATCATTTAATTGGAAAAGATCTTCAAGATCCCCTACTTGTAGCTTAAATCAGAAGATTTGCAGAACCAGTCTGAATATAAATCTGAGAGCACAGATTAGTTGATCAGCTACCAGGAGTGACAATAGAATCATATAATGGTTTGGGTCAGAGCATGCTAGTTGCTGTGGCAACAGGGCCCTAATAAACAGCATAATTGCTCTGGTCAGCGAAAAATACTTTCAGTTTCTATGCCAAGTATTCAGTAAAAATCTAATCACCATTTTAAAAATTATGACTAGTGAGTTTCTTACATCTTAACACTGTTCTGTGATGAACTGTCCGTTACGAGAAAGACCCAAGCTCATCACATGTGGCCAATGTTTACATGTTCTTAGTGCTCTAGTTTTAATTCATGGCATGTATATAGTCAGTGCTAGAAAAAAAAATATTAAAGTGACATTTAGACTACTGACAACAAATCTGAAATCCAATGCTTACTCACCTTACTGGATGCTAAAGCTAGAAAATGGCTGACTTGGTTCTCCCTACCTGACATTATTTCATGATACATTTTCACTTACAGTATTGATCTACTACATGGCACATTACTGATATTTTGTTCCCTTGTATAGTCTTACCACTTTGCCTTGTGACTTCATCACTCAGAGCCATACAGTCTCACTTAATTGCAGAGCCAAACTCTCACTTAATTGCAAGCTATTCCTCTGCTGTCATTTTGTTGGGATGTCATGCTGTCATCACATCTCTAATTATGAATAAACCAGATTTTCCTTCCTCTCTTCACAGTTCTTCTGCTGTTACATCAAACCAGTTCCATTTTGCATATGTAATGTTCTGGTTATCCAGTCCATACTTGGGAAAACTCCCACCCAAATAGCTTACATAAAACTTGTAATATCATCTCCTGCCTCTCTCCTCTGCATGTCAGCCCTTTGCAGAAGGGTGTTGTGCAGCCCTCTTCCTGAAATCGGACTTTTGAGGCTTAATGCCACTAACCAGCCTGGTGTGCCAGCACTGCCTGGATAGAAAGGCCATGAGTAATGGCAAGATACATATGAGGATCTGCACTCATACAAACCCCACCAGAAGATTCACTACCAATGTAGAGCCTAGCTCCAAGGCACAAATTAGTAGGAAGTGGTTGTCATCCTGCTCTTCTAGCAGTGGCAGCTCTATGGGCCAGTGACAGGTGGTAGCATTCGCTCTGAGCAGCAGCTAATCCTTCCAAGCATAGACAGCAGACTCAGTTTTTGGAGAAAACAAAACCAAAACCCAACTAACCAAACTTGCTAAAAAAGAGGTGATGATGTTACTCACAACACCCTAAAAAAACCACTAACATACCCACTCATATAAATCTAATAGGAAAAGTCCTGTCTATAAGCTTATTAGAAAGAAAGGTTTCTAAGTAACCTTAACTGCAAGCACAACTTTTCTCGAGTGTGTTTAGAAATGTCAAAGACTTCATCTTATTTAAGTGATAATAATGCATGTATTATATATAATGTTCCTTACATGAAAAGAAAATTTATGAAACAAAATATTTTGCAAGGTAGGGCAGAGTCAATACAGCGTGAAGTCTGCAGACCAACACTTTTGCAAGCTACCCAGAAAACTCTGCTCATGGAAATAATTTTTGAAGATGAAAATTACCACAAATAAAGTGTTTTACACTTTTATACTGAAAAAGGGATTTGAACTTTGATCTTTTAATCCAAAAGTAATCATTAATTTACACACACAAGAAAAAAACCCAACCAGCCAAAGACCAACGATAACAAAAAAAATAATAATAGTAATAATAATAAAATTACAGCTGATGAGAAGGAAAATGCTTAAGGCAAGACTTTTATATTGGAAATAGTGTTTGGGAAAAAAAAAATAATGAAAAGAGATTAACCCCGCTCTATGATCATACAAAGTTCTTCAAGGGTGAAAGTAAACCACTAAGGTGATGCCATATACCAAGGACACTCCTCATAGAAGAGTAAATCAAAGGCGAGAAGAGGATGCAGCTATATAGCTGACATATCCAAAACCAGGAAGTTCAATTCAAGTAACTAACAAAGCCTCATTTCTTACAGATCTGTGTTGTGTAATGATTTTTTTGTTGTTGTTGAAGGTAGAAAGCTTCAGCTTGCAAACCCATCTGCCTGGTATCTTTCATGGTAACAAACATGGAATAAATAAAGAAAAGCTTTCATTTGTTTTTTGAGCGAAATGAACTGATCACCAACTTAATGGCATCTGCTGAGCAGTAGGTAGAAAGAAAGAACAGCAACATGACAACCAAATGGAGAAAATAATTTCCTCCTTCCATTCTTTTCCCTTCTTTCACCTTTTGCATAGGCACCACACAGTATGGCAAAATCACACCTCGTCTTTGCACTGCTGTGGTACCTCTGCAAAGTCCCTGTGACCACAAACATTGAATATATATAATCTTTAAACTGCACTAAAAAAACACCAAACAAAAAAACTAACCTCTGCTAGAGAGAAAATTCCATTCTTATTTAGATGCCTACTGGTCCTGTAATTTATCATGATCGAATTTTATTTAATGGAAACACCAGAAGAATCTGGATAGGATTTCTGAACTTGTTTCCCTGGTCAGTCAGCTAAAATACTTTCTGCATGATACATTAAAGAAGGAATGAAAGAAAGAAGCCATAAGTAGGAAGTAGAAAACTTCCTTTCCAAGACTTGTGGCTTCCATATTGAAAATACTGGCTATTAGTCTATTCATTCAATTTGATTTTGGAACACCTGAGCCAGCAAAAGGCAGGCTAATATATATGTCACTACTGAACTGAGCACTGCTATCCTTTGCTTCTTTTGTCTTTCTTCCGAAGCAAATACATTTAAAATGCAGAGTCTCATTCTTTGTCCTCATTCAGATAACTTGGTAACAGAAGGCACAAGGTGCAATGCAGGCGGCGACAGACAAATAATATGTATTCAGGTCTGGTTTTCCACAGTAAAGGGAAGCTCACTTGGCTATGCACTATTTTCCTGTCCTTCTGTTTCCAGCATCTTCCTAAAATGATCATATTTACAAATAAAAGACTGGAAACTCCTCTTACTCCATAAGTTATCATTTTGCTGGGTTAAGGGGATCAGGAAATTCAGACAGGGTACTAATACCTACCTCATCACCTCACTTAGATGACAGCCTTCAGGCAAAACATGTTTCAAGGTGATACCACCTTCTAAATGCTCCTGTGCAGAATAAGCCTGCCTGCCCACTCTAAGACACTACAGACGGCAGGTAACAGCCGAATATCCTTGAGAGAATATCCACTATCATGCTACAAGTAAAAGAAGCACAGTTCCACCTTGAGCTTATGAGATGCACACAAAGGCAGCTGAAAGATGCAGAAAGGATGCTGTAGACCGTCCTTCATTTCCACACTACATACCTACCTGTGGCTTAGAAACCAATAGACTGAAGTTTACCAAGTACTGACCTTTTCTCCTGCTTTCCCATCCATGGAATTTTAATCAACGTCTATAAAGATCAGAAAGGTTTACCTCAAATAAATGCCCCTATAGTTGCAAAAGTAGTATTAATTCATATCAGCCTGAACCAAAGTCAGCCATGCACACCACTCTCTGGAACAGTGTTTTCTTACTGGATTAAGAGTAATTGGTTTTAAAAACTGAGCAGAAGCCACTGCAGTACCAGGGCAAAAATGGATGTGCATCCTCTAACCTTCAGAAAATATCTTACAAAAGCCTAACACTCCTGTCTCCAGCTTTCCTTAAGTGGCTTTGACCCTGTATTATTTTCTGTCAAATCATCAGCTCTTTTAAATAGCACAGCTTTCACCTGCTACTCTTTGCTCTTAAAGCACTTTGCAGTTAAGCTATTTAAGTTCATTGATGCCACAAACATGCTCCATAGAACATATTTCTAAAATTCTCTAAAGACAAGAAGAGAAATAATAGTGGCCTAAACTATATGCTGGGGACTGGTCACTTGCTAATTGGTGTGCCTTTTCCCATTCTGATGACCTGACTTTCAGCTTTTCTAGTTTTATTCAAATTTCATCACTCAAGCTGAAACTATATACACAAGCAGTCTTTCAAGGACAAGCAATTTCTCCTAATTTTAATGACAAAATTCTCTTGGAAGTGTCCTGTTATTTCTATTGCTGAAGTTAAAAATGCTGTCAACACATCCATGAAAAGCTTAGAAGTCCTCCTGGAGCAGAAGGACACCAGAAGAGAGGACAAAACAGCTGTGAGTCTATTGCCAAGTCCCAAAGGCATGCAGTGGCAATGTAAGAGTTTCTCACAGCTGCAGCTGAAATGTTTAACCAACTTGTAAGCAGGGAAATTAAACTTTCCCACTCCAGCCAGTCTTAACAGGTTCCTTTTCCACTCTGAGACAGGTAGAATAGAACAGAATAGAATAGAATAGAATAGAATAGAATAGAATAGAATAGAATAGAATAGAATAGAATAGAATAGACCAGGTTGGAAGAGACCTACAAGTTAATGCTCTCTTTCACACCATGTAGAAGATGGCATAGCAAATTCTCCCCAGGAAATAATGGCAGCTGATAAAATTAACTCTTAGAAATGCTGTGCACAGATAGCATCATATAATTATCTTATTGGGTATATTTATGTCTGTGAAACCAATGCTCCAGACCTGTGAATAACATGTGGCACTGTCATTAAAAATGATGCAATGATATATATGTAGAAAAGAAAGAAATCAAAGTCCAGTGAAAACTAATCCTAGAAGCTACTGGTTTTTGAAGACTGATTGTGCAACTCTAATAAAACTTTTGTCAGATTCAGTTACATAGCTATAATCAACAATTTGGGAAGCATGGTGTTTAGTATATTTAAAGAAACACAAACTCTTCTGTTTTGGTAATTGAATCCAGCTCTATGTGTAATGTCACACCTGTACAAAATAAAGCGTCTTAAGGCTGGGAAAAGCCAGTTCTTGTTTAGACAAAATTGTTCCTTTGAAAAGCTTCATAAATTGACTTGTCTTTACTTAAGCAGAATTTTGTAAAGGCCTGAAAGGCACAAGAGAAAATGTGCTTTCTCTCATAAAATGCTGCACTGTCAGTTAAAACCTTAAAGACTAGTATGCTATTGCCATGTGATTTCCCTAAGGAATCCCTGTATTGTAGTGTTTTCACCCAATCTGAAATAAGTGGGGTGCCATTTCTGAAATTAAATGAGTGGGAGGAAAGATCAGTGATGACCAGGAACTGACTTGTGGACTGTATGGGGTATATGAAATGTCTCTTTCCAGGTCTGCCTTCATCAATGAGCTTCCTGTCTCCCAGCAGTGTGCTTCTGCCTTTTCTGCCCAGCTGATGGAATGAAGAAGTAAAAGTTTTGCTGCTGTTAGACACTGAGACGTACTACTACCACCTGGAACTCTCAGAGACTGTGGAGGTTATTTGCACCTTGGCTAGGGCTCATTCCTATTATTTTATCTTTTCAGTGTGACTGCAAAGCCATTTGTCTAGTCCCAGCTGCCATTCATCCTGCACCAAACCTGTGTTGTGAAGCTTGTAAGGGCTATGTAGCCCCTCTTACTCACTGCAGTGAAGCTTAAGGTGACCTTTATGAACATGAACTTCATGGTGTACACTCTAAATAAAAAGATAAAAAGAAGTGCTAAGTGATCTTAATGAAATGAACATTTTTAATCTCTCTCCACAGACAGCAGGTTTTGAAGCCAGTTATTACTGTACATGTAGTAAATCACAGTGGATGACTGGGTACTGCCCAGATGGTACTGCTGTACCCTTACCTCCTGCTAAAGCTGGAATGTGAAAATAGCTTTATTAGGACAAATATTGTGGGTTGATTTGTGGTGGGTTTTTTTGTTTGCTGGTTGGTTTGGTTTGGGGTTTTTGGTTGGTTGGTTGATTGGTTTGTTTTTTTTCAAGGAATAGGGATAGAGGCAGATTTGGAAGAGAGTGGGCTATCCTATTAGAGAATTTGTCCTCCCTATTGCAAGTATTTATTATAGAGCACAGCTCTGGAGCAGAATTAGATATTGATGTTGGGGGGCAGGATTGCTGCAGATGACTTTTACTTTCTCACATAAGCATATGTACATTGTCAATTAAAACAGTCCTGTGCAGCAGTCACCCAGATGCAAAAAACCTCAATTTCTCCCTGCTTGGGTAATTGATTAGAAGGTGGGGAGAGGAAGGAGCCTTTATATTTGTGCTGCCATGATGGCATGATAGGAGCTGAAGAAAGAAAGTATTTCATACTCACAAACTACTTTTGATTTACTGCATTTGTGCTTCATGGTGAACCTGGCATTGTGACTACCCCCATTTCATTTGTGAAGCCTCCAGCAGAAAGTCAGCACAATGCCCACAGCTGCTTCCTGCAGTCAGCCACTGGCCCTGGTTTTATGGCTCCAGCAAGCTGGGGGAAAACTCCAGAAAGTGAAGGGGTAAGAACAGTAAGAATATCACGGCTGCTGAATATCCTTCAGCACTGCTGCAAAGAGCAGCTTGGCACAACTAGCCTGAATCACTGCTTCTTTCATGCAGTGAAACACACAGTGTTCACTCTGAACACTCTTTCCCTGGGAGGATAACTGAGTCCTCAGTCAATCTGTGATTCTAAGATTACAGCCATCTTCTTGCAGACAATTGAGCGGATGCTTTTCTTTTCATCATTTCTGACAGACTTCCATGGGAAATGAGGTTGGAAGGGCTTCCTCACAGATACTCCAGAACCTCCCCTTCACCCTGCAGTTTGCACCCTGAGCCTCCAGTGACAGCAAGGAATTACTCACTGTGCATCTGGCCAGGATACTGCTGGCTTCTCTCCTCTGTCAGTGCTCCCTGGGCTGTTGGAGGGGCCTTTCTCCTCTTCATCTTGAGGAGAAACAAAGATCTTCAACCTTATATCCCTTTCTTCTACTGTGGGAGTGTTGCCTGCTCAGGGGAGGTCACTCAGGCAAAAGCTCCAAAAGTACTACTGGAGAATGAGGGCACCTGCCATGAGCACACAGCCCACAGGACATGGAGAACTGGAATGGTCCTTCCAGCTGGAATGGTCCTTCCAGCTGGGAGATGGTGGCTCAGAATGCTCTAGGGCTGGGCAAGGCCACCACTCTCATTTTCTCCAGCAGTGCAGTATGATGGCCCATGATGGCTGGTGTCCTTGGCCTCCTGAGAGGGAGCATACCTATGGGAGAAAAACTCAGTGCACTGTTTTGCAGTCCCTTCATGCCATGGAAGCCAAGACCCAGGGCAGAAGTCAGGCTTTGGGAAGCCTCCCAGGAGATGTTCCCACCGTGGTGAAACAGGGCAGAAGAAGCAGCAGCTGCCAGGCAGCACAGCTCCAACTCCTTTCTGGCCCTTATAGCACCAGCCTGCCCCTGCAGCTTGCACCAACACAGTCCCATTGCCCTGCCAACAGAGGACAATGGAATTGGAACTGAGACATCAGCCCCCCAGCCTCCCCCACCCCGACCTATGAATTAGCTTGATGGCAATGTAACTGTGAACTTGAACTTGCCTATTCCCACATTACATTCAAAGGCAAATGAATCATGACAGATATGTATGGTGGGGTAAATTGAAGAAAATACAACATGAAAGGTCATCCTCTCTCAGGAAAGAGACAAAACACAATGATCAGACGAGCATTTTCAACACAATAAGCAGCATGATATGTCCAGTTGGAGATACTGTAGCCTAGTTTTCAAAATGCTGAAGATGAACAAGTCAAAGGCAGGCATGGTGCAACAAAATACAAGCCAACCTATCTGCTGGTGAGAACATAAAACCTAAGGAATTTTGAACTGTCTCTGGCCAGGTCCCTATTTTCCAACTATTTAAAATTCCAAGGAACTGAGTTTTTAGATTCTCACTCAGTAATAATCTATGAAATGATAACAATCAGAAACAGTCACATAATTTTAACATGGCAGTTCCTAAGAAAAAGTATAAGACTTATATTATTGTTGCAAAAAAACACTGAAATTATTTTGCTAGTTGCTGTTTGCATTCTTATGTTTATCATACAAAAATGTTGGCAAAATGAATTATTAAAAAATGCCATGTAAATAATAATAAATTAACCAGCAGAGGAAAGAAAGAAAACCAGCTATCTAAGAGCTTTTCATGTTGTTATTGCAGTCTTGTGCTGTGCAGGCTTGAATCTAAATTATAAAAAAAATAACATTTGGTGTGATATGTGTATATAAAAGTTTCACTGTCAGAAATGTCAGAAATCTCACTGACCACAAGGAGATTAGTTCTCTGTAATATGAGAAATCAGAATATTAGGATCAGTCTCTAAGCACACACAAATCGAATCTAAGAAAATAACGAAGAAAAAAATAAAATGTTAGAACAAAATACACAAAAATATGCAAATACCCATCCTGTATCAATAAATTAGAACAATGCCAAGCAATCCATTTTATTAAATGTGCACTTATTCAGTGAGTGTGTACTCTCAGCAAGAAAACAACGAAGGAAGCAGTAATACCAGTTTGCCTCTGTGAGGGAGCTGAGGCAGAACATTGTTCTGTCTTCTAACCTTCTTGGTTAGGACTTCTATTTCTTAAGCTTTGCCTTCTTTGTCAAGTTCCCTATCAGCTTTTACTGCTATTTTGTTTGTGACCACATTGATTTGCTGCATCCCAGTAGGCACATGAAAGCTGCAGATGTGAAAAAGGCATTGAGACCTTGACGCACGCAACAGCAGAAGGCCACCTGAACCCAGAGACCAGAGAAAGGCTCCCACGAGGCCCCATACTGATAGCTGCACATGGCCACAACCCTGAAACTGACTTGTCAGTTTGCAGCAAATTAGCAAAACTCATTAAACACTCACTGATAAGGTAGTACACAAACAACCCAGCTAAGGAACTTTCCATAATGCCAGTGCGATTGCTATTACACAGAAGGCATCTTCAAACAAAAATTTTGTACTTAATTACACACAACAGCTTCACAAGAAAAAGAGTGATCCTGGTATATTTTTAGGTTTTAAATTTGCTACTGTAGGCCATCCAAAGCATTTCCTCACTCCACTGGCAGAAAGTATAAAACTTCAAAGAAGATTAAAGCCGTGGTCTGCCTATAAATGCCACAGGATTTGTTAGAGTCTTTTTATATGTAAGTGATGACCCCAAAAAGCTGAAGAAGGTTTTGGGTTTTCTAGTCAGTCTATAAGGGAATTTATGCAGGGTTTTAATGAGCAAGTCTAGAAAGGTCTGGCACTATTAATTCTATTCCACAATGATTCTCCTTGTGATCCAGGAGTGATTTCCTCAAAAGTAGGATCATATATTCCAACTTGACTTGACTTTTAATAATAACATTCCAAGATTGTCTTCCCTACTTACAGCTATAAATTATGGCAAGCATTTGTAGGAACTTGCAATTTTTCTTTCACTCCAGACACTGTTTTTCACGTCCCATCAGAGGAGATGCTCTTGCCTATATCTCTTTGTTGACTTACTCTCACCTAAAATATTTATCTCATTTGCTACAAAAACAAAGTTGGTGAGGGGCTTGGAACACAAGCCCTATGAGGAGACACTGAGGGAGCTGGGGTTGCTTAGCCTGGAGAAGAGGAGACTCAGGGGTGACCTTATTGCTCTCTACAACTACCTTAAGGGAGGTTGTAGACAGGCAGAGGTTGGTCTCTTCTCCCAGGCAACCAGCACCAGAACAAGAGGACACAGTCTCAGGCTGCACCTGGGGAGGTTTAGGCTGGAGGTCAGGAGGAATTTCTACACAGAGAGATTGATTGCCCATTGGAATGGGCTGCCCGGGAAGGTGGTGGAGTCGCCATCACTGGGGGTGTTCAGGAGGAGTCTTGATATAGGGTGCTTGGTTGCATGGTTTAGTTAATTAGGTGGTGTTGGATGATAGGTTGGACACGATGCTATTGAAGGTCTATTCCAACCTGGTCTATTCTATTCTATTCTATTCTACTCTAAAGTTTTATTTTCTGATACAACAGGCTCTGTTCCTGACATTACATTTGTATTTCTAATGCAGAGTGTACTTTACTTTCAAGAAAACATATGGTCTCAATCTGAAAATAACAACATCTAAGGTTAATCAGGATTTCTTTAGATCATTCAACTGGAATAGCCTAAAGACACCTTAGATGATAAGTCATTCCTCAGTATCAGCCAAACCTGTGAGGACTACCCTTGATGTGACTGCTACTTTGACAAAGAATGTATTTCACACCTTTCTAATGGCTGGTTGTGTGTAAACATGAGAGACTTCTACCACAGTCCTATCTTAATGTAGTCACCAGATCCAGAAAATCTGAAGAGATGGCAACACCTCTATTAAAATGCTGAAGCAAACCTGCATCTGGCCTTCATCTGTTCTTTAGCAAGTGAAAAAAGAACAAAAGTAGGGGGACATGCTGGGGCCGTCTCACAAACTGGGCACGTGGGAAGAGTAGGGCAGAGTTCAGTCTTCATTGCAGCATACACACACACATACATATGTGTGAATTTATAGACATATAATCTGCAAAGATCTTCTTGATTGCTTTCTGCTGCTGTCACAGTAAGGGACTGCCTTCTGTGGGTTTTGGAATGCTGACACTGAGCAGCACCATGGGTTCACTTTCACACAGTCTTTTGCTAGCACAGGACAAATTAAACTGTTAACTTGTTAAAATACTTTTACATTTCAGTCAGTTGAAAACCTTACCATGCACAGATGCTTTAATACAGTTGAGTCCTGATGCATGAAAGGACTTTATGTCCTCCTGGATGACAAAGTATTTCCATTGCTACTTCTCAGAAAGTTTTGCCTCTCTAAAGGCTATTGTCAGCAAGATAAGTCTATTCTCACAGGAAATTTCTGTGAGAATGGTGAAAATAAACTGCTGTGAATAAACTTCATCTAAACTAAAAGCACAGGTTGAAGTTCTACTTGCAGCTCGTGATTAGAAGTTTCCCTCTGGCTGGAAATGTCAGCAGCTTCCAGTCCAGCAGCATTTACATTACAACATGGTGTAAAAACCCTAATATTTTAACACTTAAAAAATTAAAAAGATAATTTCTTACGTTTTTTTCTCTATTTCCTATTTTGGAGTTTACTTATCTCTAGTTAAAAGATTTCTTAGAAGCTAATTATCAGGTAGACTAAAGCCCTAAGGCAAAGCCTCAGGTCTTTGGCTACTGTAACAAATAAACTAGGAATTTTTACCTCCTATACAGCACTGTTTCCTTACCAGTGTTAGATGGACCTCTGGTGAGGTCCATCCTCATTTCACAGGCCTAAGACCTGAAAAACCAGAAAGGATAAATGGGACTGACATAGTTACAAGGTACAAGACACTAAGAATGACATTTAAGTCCTGTGTATCCCATAAGCCCCATGAATTACTATCAACAATAGCCCTTGAATGATATGCTGAAACAATGACTATACCACTGTACAAACTGCTTGCATAATTTGCACTGCCACACAGTCTCTTGTATACTAACAGCTGCGTGGAAGATTCACTTCTGATGCTGATTGAGCATTCACCTGACTCCTCTGTATCCATTTTCCTTTCTTGATCCTAGCAGGCTTTTTCTGCAGGTGATGTGCTAAGACAGATGTTTGTCCACTTAAGGCTTTCATTCAATCACAGAAATTTGGGAATAGAATAGAATAGAATAGAATAGAATAGAATAGAATAGAATAGAATAGAATAGAATAGAATAGAATAGAATAGAATAGAATAGACCAGGTTGGAAGAGACCTTGGAGATTATCGAGTCCAACCTATCATCCAACACTATCTAACCAACTAAAACATGGCACCAAGCACTCCATCCAGTCTCTTCTTAAACACCTCCAGTAATGGTGACTCCACCACCTCCCTGGGCAGCCCATTCCAATGCCCAATCACTCTTCCTAACATCCAGCCTAAACCTCCCCTGGTGCAGCTTGAGACTGTGTCCTCTTGTTCAGTGCAGCTGAATCACTGCCCCATGACTAAACTTCAAGTCTCAAAACAATATTGCCTCCAAACCTTGGGAAAATTTCTAGTATCAGCTATCTTCTTAGAGCCACAGCTGCTGGTGCTCATTTCATTACAGCTCAGGGAGGGCTGTAGTTTGTCAGTCATGTCTTCATCTGAATTTGTGAAGACATGCTAACACAGGGCAATCACCCTCTTCTTCATGGGGTGATAAATCCTTTGATGGCTTTCCTTCTCTAGCTCTTAAAAGAAATTCTGTCATTCTCAGATATGTTTCAAAACATGGAGAAAGGATACACAGAATGAAAACTGTAAAAGGCACGTCTATCTTCCTTCAGCAATCCTTCATAATTATGGGAGGGTGAATGGAAGGAAGTCTTTAGAGGAGGGCAGGGGTGTTTTCTTAAGACAGAGAAGCTGATCTGCTGCTTCTTGTCCACTTTCTTTTTTTCTGCTGTGTGCTGTTCCCTACAACTCATAATCATACTCTGGAGCCCCACAGTACACAGTGGAAGTGTAATACATGTGAATATCAGTCATGAGATAAGCAAAGGTCACAAAAATATTTTTAATGAGGAAATGTCAAAGGTTCGATCTTCCCCAATATATTTGCCCCATTAACACAAGAAAAGAAAAACAGCCTCTTCATTTTCCACTCCTGCAGCCCTATTAGATTGGGAGGCTGTTTCTAATTCCTGCATGATTTTAACTGCCAGGTAACACTTCACAAGTTTTAATTTTACTAGTCCTTCTAGACATATTTTGTTTCCCAGTCTTTCTGAAAAATAGAAGTATGACTTAATGGCATAGTTTCAGTACCTTTTATTTCAATTGGGCTTATTTTGAAGATCCATAGTAACCACAGCATCAAGCATAGTACTGAGTATGTTGCATAAATTAAATCTCAGAACCTAATTACACAACTCTCCCAAATCTCCCACTTTTCTGTCAGTTGTAATCATATATATCGTCTCCCAGATAAAAGTAAATATGTGCATTGAACTGCAACATGGTATTACCACTAGAGACTAGAATTCCAGTGTTCCTGAGTAAATCCAGCAGCTCTCCTTTTTTATTCTCCAAATCCACCTTCATGTTCTCATTTCCTGACCTCTGCCATCAGTCAGTACTTCTCTATCCCAACAGCAATGCAAGTTTCACATATTACTCCATATTTCAGCCCAGACTGGCTGACAGAAAAAAATGTTATTACCTCTTTTAAAGACAAATAATATCTGCAAAATCATTTCAAGAATTAGTTTCCTCTCAAATTTCTTGCACTGTCTAGGTAAGGTACTTGGGGCATAAAGGCCAAAAGGGCCTTCACCTGATTATTATTTAAATATTGCTATTATTATTGTTATTGAAGTTCCTCAGCTGTAGAGCAGGACTCTATCAGAAAAAGCAGTTC
The DNA here is from genome assembly GCF_014839835.1 of Dryobates pubescens. Lineage (NCBI taxonomy): Eukaryota > Metazoa > Chordata > Aves > Piciformes > Picidae > Dryobates > Dryobates pubescens. The sequence goes on along the minus strand of NC_071657.1, from coordinate 54,947,780 downwards.
TTTAATACAGACTGAAGTGATGTCCCTATCACACAGACTTTACAGACTACAAAATAAGACTGCCAAGTGTAGCTACAGTTTTCCAGTTGTCTGCAGAAGAGGACAGCAAATCAAAAGTGTTACAAAATCATGAGTCATTCCCTAGAAAATGGTCAGACTGGACTAAGGATGAGATTTTTTTAAATTGTGAAAGATGACCTCTGTTACTTTCAGAGCATTTACAGTGCATTAGCATTATATTTTTTTCTTATATATTTTTCTCTTTACACACTTCTGGACTTTTGGGTTAACATTCTCATGTGCTCACGCAACTAAAAAAAGCTGAGGCTTCGACACAGCTTTCAAGAAACCCTTGTGATAAAGACCTAGTCATAATTTTGCAATTCAATAATTGTTTAACTCTGTCTAGAAGGGATGGCAAGGACACTGAGCGTTTTCATGTTCTTGAACCAGGAAGAATGTGATACCATGTTCCTGTGCTTTTGAGAGTTGCATAGCAAATAAATCTGAATGCCTTTCTCCACTTCATCCCCCAGTGTTGTTATATCAATGGTAAATTCACCTTGAGCAATTCTTCCAGGACAAGATGTAAGTAGGCAAGGACATTTATTACATTATACAGCAAAGTTATAGTCTTTTTGAAAGCATAGGTGTCACATCTTAATTGGCTATTTTCTACTGGAATGCATGTAATTAAGGCATACAATAGGTTTAAAAAACCAAAACAATATTTTAACACATCCAACCAAATTCTGCTTAGTTTCTCTCCTTCAGTCACAAGGCGTCTACGTTCTTCTCCGAGCCACAGACCAAACTTAGCCTTCTCTAACTCAAACAAAGGAAATCTTCCCCTACATTTCCCCCTTTTTGGTTTTCTAACAAGAACACACCATTAATTGACTTTTCTAACATTTTTCACATGCATAAAAGCAAGCAGGGTAAAATTAGCAATATAACAAAAGCAATTAATAAGACTAGTTTTGACAAAAGATTTTATCCATCCAGGTAAGACCCAGTCCAAAAAAGGTCTGGTCCTGTTAATCTCTGCTTTTCAGTCCATTAGGGTTTTCACTTGCTGGGGGATGGAACTAGATTTGTCAGTAAGATTCGTACATCATTTCTTTGGGTATGTGAATTAACCCATTTCCTCGAACTTGCTCAGTGTTCTCCAAATTAGTGTTCACCCACTCATCTATTTCAATGTGTTACCAAGAGACCTGAGCTTTAAAATAATTTTGTCATTTGCTATCATTACCTTCTATCAAGAAAGCTTTCTGCTTCATTTTGTCTTCATTAAACTAAGTGTCCAAATGGGGTGTGGGTGAACAGAGACCTCCAATTCCATTTATGCCACTTGTGAAGAGTGGTTAACTGTCTGCAAGAATCAATAACTTTATAATTACATATGTATTAGAGGAGCTACATATATGATTTATGACATAATGAGTCATTCTGCAGAACTGCTGTAGCAACAGTAGAATATTATCCTGTACTGTGCCTTTTGTCCACTGTCCCTTTGTATTAATGCAAATAAACTTTCACATTATGGAGATAAAACAGCAAGGCCATATTATTATCTTATTTTGGGGAACAATTTATTATTATACTACTGAAATGTTGTTTGTTAAGCATACTGTTACTGCTCATATGATAAGAACTGATTTCCAGTACAATGAGGGTGCAGATTCCTCACACAGTCTTGAAGGTCAGATGCCAATGGTCTTGCTGTGAGGTCGAAGTGCTTCATAGATGTGCCAAAGAGCAGTATTAAGTATCTTTCTTCCTTTGCAACAGCCAACAGCAAATCACATCTGCAAACAATTATGCCTGTTCCATGGTCCAAAAATGTTGGAAATGTGTATTGGGTCCAGTTCAAAGTTGGTGAGGGTTTGGAGCATAAGCCCTACGAGGAGAGGCTGAGGGAGCTGGGGTTGCTTAGCCTGGAGAGGAGGAGACTCAGGGGTGACCTTATTACTCTCTACAACTATCTGAAGGGAGGTTGTAGACAGACGGATGTTGGTCTCTTCTCCCAGGCAGCCAGTACCAGAACAAGAGGACACAGTCTCAGGCTGTGCCAGGGGAGGTTCAGGCTAGATGTTAGGAAAAAGTTCTATACAGAAAGAGTGATTGCACATTGGAATGGGCTGCCTGGGGAGGTGGTGGAGTCACCATCATTGGAGGTTTTCAGGGAAGACTTGATGGGGTGCTTGGTGCCATGGGTTAGATGTTTGGGTGGTGTTGGATTGGTTGATGGGTTGGACGCGATGATCTTGAAGGTCTCTTCCAACCTGGTTTATTCTATGTATTCTATGTATTCTATTTATTCTATGTTCAAACTCCTATTATGTCACTTGGCTTAAGCAGTGTACATTTCTGAATCACCAGGTTCAAGGTATTGCAAAAATCAAAAGGTCTGCCAGTATTCCAGACTGCAGATGTATTTATCTTTTCTGTCTGACCATATCTGAATAGAATAGAATAGAATAGAATAGAATAGAATAGAATAGAATAGAATAGACCAGGTTGGAAGAGACCTTCAAGATCATCGCATCCAATCTATCATCCAACACCACCTAATCAACTAAACCATGCAACCAAGCACCCTGTCAAGTCTCCTCCTGAACACCTACAATGATGGTGACTCCACCACCTCCCCAGGCAGCCCATTCCAATGGGCAATCACTCTCTCTGTGTGGAACTTCTTCCTAACATCCAGCCTAAACCTCTCCTGGTGCAGCTTGAGACTGTGTCTTCTTGTTCTGGTGCTGGTTGCCTGGGAGAAGAGACCAACCCGCACCTGGCTACAACCTCCATTCAGGTAGCTGTAGACAGCAAGAAGGTCTGCCCTGAGCCTCCTCCTCTCCAGGCTAAACAACCGCAGCTCCCTCAGCCTCTCCTCATGGGGCTTGTGTGACAAGCCTCTCACCAGATTTGTTGCCCTTCTCTGCCCTTGCTGGACACATTCCAGCAAGTCAACATCCTTCCTAAACTGAAGGGCCCAGAAATGGACACAAGATTCAAGGTGTGGCCTAACTAGTGCAGCATACAGGGGGAGAATCACCTCCCTGCTCCTGCTGGCCACACTGCTCCTGATGCAGGCCAGGATGCCATTGGCCCTCTTGGCTGCCTGGCCACACTGCAGGCTCATGTTCAGCCTACTATCAACCAGTACCCCCAGGTCCTTCTCTGCCTGGCTGCTCTCCAACCACTCTGACCCCAGCCTGCAGCACTGCATGGGGTTGTTGTGGCCAATGTGCAGAACCCGGCACTTGGATGTGTTAAATCACATCTGGATCTATCCATCAGTTGAGGACAGCACCTTTATGAATGTCTACAAACATTTAAAAATTGGCTACTGAATACAAGTTTGCCCATGAAGAGAGCATCCTTCCACATAAACCTCACCTCTGCCATGCTGATATTATCTCCCAGGCATTTATAAACGCTTTGCAGAAATTCAGAGATTTTTAGTTATCACACAAAATGGACTAATTTCTTATTCTACCACAACTCATTCTCAAAAGAACTCTTAAAGAAGGGTGCTGCAAGAAATACATGTAATTCTTTCTCATCCTTGACATTTTGTGTAATTAAGAAGGAAAACTGCAGTTGTGTTGGTCTCTTTTCATGGACACCTAATTAGCTGCACAATCAAGAAAAAGGAAGAACCATTCTTAAAACCATTGCTACAATATGTACCTAGATGTAGGTAGCTGACAGCTCATGATCACTTCACAGCTATGCTGTCATACTTTCTAGGCAAATGAGATCCATGGGACTTGTGTCTGCTTTGATGACTTTCAGAGCATAGCTTTCTTTCAACCTTCTGTATATAGAACACAGCTACCATTTAAATATCAATCTGTGAAACACACTTTTATACCACCTTCCCACTCTGCTTGACAATCTTCTAACAACATAAAAGGAAAATATATAAGCATTATATAAAATGTTTGCACTACATAAAATGAAGGAAAAAATTCAAAGCGTTTCTCATTGATAGGAATTCCTTTAACTGTCACATGGGTACAGTCTCATCCACCTTTCATCAAAAACTATGACAATGTTCACAGTCTTCTAAGGGGGCCAGGAACACAACTTAGGAAAAAAATGGGAATTATCTAGAACATAATGTTGCAGATCCATGGTATAAAACTATAACAGGTGCACCATTGTCAAGGAATTCTAATATGTTTTCACCATTACTCTTACATGCTAGTTGGACACAGCTGATTTCTTCTGACCTCACAGTGAAAAATGGCTGATAAAACACCTATGTTTAGATAAGATTGAACAAAACTGGGTTGTGTTTTTTTTAGGGAGAAAAAAAAAAAGGAAAAAATATTCAACATGAGAGGGCTATAAACAAGCTGTTAAAAGTACCATTTTCAGCTGTCATCTTCCTTCCAGCTGTGATACCACTGGCTCAGACATTTTTTTAAAGACCCATTCATCTGCCACAGGATTTAACTTAATTTAAAAGAAGAAAAGAAAACGAAAGGGGAAAAAAAAATACCTCCTCTTCTTGTGGATTTTATCACAGTATCACAGTATAACTGAGGTTGGAAGAGACCCCAAGGATCATCAAGTCCAACCTGACTTAGGCCAAATCCATACCACTTTACATACACGGAATGTATTTTGACCAATAAATCAACAATTCTGAAAAAAAAAAATCAGATGAGGAAAATACAAAGCAGGACGACTCAAAGGCTTAGAGTGGATTTGGTAAGACAGTAGAAAATCCTATGTACAAAGAAGATAAAGTAGCTACCAGAAATTATAAGTAGGTAACAAGGATCCATCTGTGTATTCAGAACCAGTAGGTCACAAGGTATAAGTAGGTAACAAGGATCCACCTGTGTAATCAGAACCAGTCACTGAAACAGAAATAGATATGCCTTTAAAATAATTTTAAAAAAAAAAAAATTAAAAAATAAATTTGTTTGGATTAGATAAATACACCAATAACAGATCTACCAGATCTAACCTACATTGGATTAAACAGGTCTCCATGTGCAAAGACATTACGGCCATGAAAGCAGTATCTGCATTCCAGGTAGCTTATTAGCACTTGATTTTTTGAGATTTCTAAATGCTGTTGCTTTATCAAAGCATTTAAAAACATGCAACACCAGCAGTTTCAGCAGTTCTCTCTGAAATGATTTACTGTGGTCACCACAAGTTATGAGGAAAAGGCACTTGATTAGTTTTCTATGGATCAAATCAGCTGTCACCAAAGCTTAGGCAAATGCTAATAGGCTGACCTATGTAGAAAAAGTTAAAGGACTAAAACTCATGTGTTTTCTCCTCTCTTAACTAAAGTCTCTGAAGATACTTTCTCAGGAGTATGAAGAAGCAAGCTCTCACTTGCTACACTGTGCACTACACTGCTGTGCTACGTATTCCTGTTGGACAATGCTGAATGTCTCGGCCCTGAAACACAAAGAAAGCTGAAAACACACGGAAAGCTGCAAATATTCCTAGCCTGTGAAATTACTTGATATGTTCCACAGTAATTGACTTTAAATGTTTAGACAGTTCCACTATTGGAAATGCAGGGTTACATATATACCAGGTCAGGTTACAACAAAGTAACCTAGCCTATCTTAGCCTTCAAGGAAAAAAGAATAGACACATAACCACATGTCACTTTTCCCTAAGTAAACATTCACTTTCAAGACTGATCGGTACGCTTCATTAACTAAAAAAACCCACAACAACAACAAAACCCCACACCAAACACAAAGAAACACCAAAAAAACCCCACCACATATTACATGGTAAAAAATAAAACCTTATTTCCATGCATACAATCTTACCATGCATTACTCTGAGAACTGGACACTGGAACAGGTTGCCCAGGGAAGCCCCATCCCTGGAACTTTTTAAGGCTGGATGGGGCTCTGAGCAACCTGATCTCCTGTGATGTGTCCCTGCTCATGGTGGGGGGAGTTTGGAACTGGATGATCTTTGAGGGCCCTTCCAACCCTAACAATTCTGTGATTCTGTGAACTGTGTAATGGTGAGCAATAAAGTTAAAGAATGCATTTCTATAACCTGTACACATTAAGTGAATAGAATAAACCAGGTTGGAATAGACCTTCAAGATCATTGCATCCAACCTATCATCCAACACCACTAATCAACTAAACCAAGGCACCAAGCACTCTACCAAATCTCCTCCTAAACACCTCCAATGATGGCGACTCTACCACCTCCCTGGGCAGCCCACTCCAACGGGCAAAAAAAACCATTGTTGCCAATGCTGACTATATTTCAAGTTGTCATGGCAGGGTATTGGGAAAAGTTTTCAACTAGCAATAATCGCGCCTTGGATTAACCTCATTGGCTACGATACTGCCACTGCACAAAGTGCATTGACATTTTTTACACATGAATTTCCAGGATGTCTTGAAATCCCACAAAGCTAAAAATAAACAGAATTTAGATTTTTATTTACTCAGCAAGCTGTGCTTGTTAGCTATACAAGCAATGAGTCGTACAAAGTATTAGTTCTTTTGGTCTTTTTCCATAGCAGAGTTCATTTTTAAAATAACTTCAACATTTCAAGATTGATCCATGGGCTTGGGCTACCTTTAATTCTTTTCCACTTTAGTGGGGACACTTTTATTGCTTTTTTCTTTCTTTAATAGCTCCCCATAGAGAAACTGCCAGCTTGACTCTACATCCAGGATTAAAGCCAATTCCTGTCATTCTAAAATAGGAAGATCAAATTAAAAACAGTCTGCTCATCAGGTTGTTTAAAATATTTCTCCTGCCTTAGTATTTTGTAAGAGGCTGATTTAAGTTTCACTGGCTGCCATCAATTACCAACTTCTTTTTTTTTGTCAAGGTCATACCACAGAATTATATTTGATGAGGTGAAAAAAGGCAAGTCAAATTATCAACAAAAAAAAGTCTAGAATTTTAGCCTGTTTAAAAAAAATATAGGGACAGAAAAGCCGAAACATTGTACTTTGAAAGGAAATGAAACATGCGTAGAGATCTTCCATACAATTCAGTATCTATTGTTCTATTGTTGCAGAATATAACTCTATAGCCCTCATAACTAACATACCATAATTGCATTATGTTTTTTACCTAAGGTTGCACAACTACTTTAAGATACTGCGATCTCCAGGAAGGCATGTGTCAACTACAATCACATTGCTTTACAACAGTAGGAGGCAGTTTTTTGTGTTAAGAATGCTGCAGACAATTGTAGCTCTCTCATAAAGAGGTACTGTGGAATTGTTAATATGAGAAAAAGGATACTTGAAGCACTAGGGAAAACACACAAACCATGGAAACTCCATGCAAGAAGTAAACGCTAACTTGATTTTAGCTAGTTTGCAGGAACCATTGTATTGCAGTTATTCCTCTAGCTCACCAAATGAGAGCAAAAGCAAGTTGTAAGGAAGGATACATAAGAAAGTGAATAGACAGAAAATAAAAGGAAGGCCTAAACTCTGAAGTCATCTTGCAACTGATTTTACTGCCACTGTCCAGAGAGACACCATCTCCCAACCTCCTGGAACAAATCAGACCTTTTACTTATTGAAAGCAACATCTGAGATTCCCAGTATTTAGGGGAGGAAATAAAATACACTAAAAGTTAGACCCTGTGGCTTCAAGGACCAGGCCAGAGCTCTTCTGTACAGGTTAAGACTGGTCCTACCCACACTTGAAACCTTACGTACATTTTTCTTCTTCTTCCATGACCCTCCTACATAGCCACATTTCTGTACAGAAGTCATAGTCAAGTTTCTTACTGTTGCTTTGCATTAGCTCTTTTTGGGTTGCCTTTTCTGTGACTTTGTTACATTACCACGTATGCCAATGTTCCTTTTAAGCAGTCTAAACCTTTTATGATTTAATTAAACTAATATACTGGCTCATTCGCTCCCTTTCTACCACTATGCTTCCTTTTATTTTTTTTAATTAAATTTTCTTGATGGTGACAGCTACAGACAAATTACTGCAGTTGCCCAACACATTTGAAAAATAAGGCAATTCTTTTTTGAGAATCTTTATATAAATTCATGCAGCTGGCTCTAGGGTTTAACATTTGGTATAGATGATGGCTCTTGCTTCTCATCCAGGTGGATTTCAGTGTTCTTCCCTGCCTCAGCAAAGTACTCTTTCCCCAAGCTGTCACACAGAATGTCCAGATTCATGTGAAGAGGAAATGTGACAAGGTTTCAATTGCAATTTTTGCTGATCTACCTCAGGCCTTAGTCATCACAGACAGAAATCATGCAAACTTCACTAGTGTATGTTTTGGAACAAATGGTCTAAAACATAATTAAATAAGGTAAATTAAACTTCCATTCTACATTCTCCTTTATGTCGTTCAGTAACACAATGTAAGTCTTTCTTTTTTCTCTTTCTTTCTTTCTTTCTTTCATTCTTTCATTCCTTTTTCTTTCTTTCTTTCTTTCTTTTTGTTTCTTTCTTTTCTTTCCCCAGTGGATCCCAAAGGCTGGAAATCATAATCAACAAGACATTGAAAACCCTACCATAATCCCACAGAGAACTGGGACTGCATATTATACACACTAATCATTGTTACGGTTGGGGAGGAGGAAGGAGGCCATTGTCAAGGAGCTGCACAGGGAAATAAATGCTTCTTCACAATTTCGGTTATTTAAACTTACCAGGATAAACCCCAGTAGGGAAATCTTACAAGCCATTTCTGTACTCTTTACCCCCATTTTTCACACTAGGCTGAATATTTAATTTTAGAATTTATCCAGAGATTGTTTCCAGCACAGCCACTGGTGGTTTTCCAGCAGCCACAAACACCTAGGACCAACTTTTCTGCCTGGAGGCGCAGGCCTCCTACACCCCCTTGCAGAGAGCATGGGGGTTGCCTAGCAGGCGTTGTTTCAACACATGCAGTGCCATGGAACAACTCCTCTGGCAGGTGGATTGTTAGGCTCGGGAGTGGTGCGTGCGTGTGTGCGCGCTGGCTGCATACCTCTTGGCACCTCACCAGCCACAGATGAAAATCGGGAACCTTCTGCAAGGTCCACCAGCCACCCTCCCCTTTCTCCCCTTGCAGGTGAAGCGCTATGGGCAGCGGCCCCGACAGTCAGGCGAGAGAGGCTTTGCTGTCTCTAGGAGGACGCCGTGCCCCATGCACTGTCCCAACGAGCATGTGCAAAAGGCCAGCAAGAAGTCACCGACATCTGAGTCTCACCCCGCGGACTAGACGCGCAGACAGCAGGCAGCAAAGCAGCGCAGCTAGAGGGAAGCAGGGAGGTAGAGGGCGGGCGAGCCAGCAGGCCTAGGGGCGGGCGAGCGAGCAGGCCTAGGGGCGGGGTCTCCCGTTGCCAGGTGAGGTGCAACGTCTTCGCCTTCACTCTGAGCGCGCAAGCAGCCGGTGCAGTACAGCTCGGCTCGGCTCGGCACCGTACGGCACGGCACGGCACGTCGCGGCGCGGAGCGCCTCACATCCATCGCCCCCTCTGTGGCTGCTGCTCTTCTCCGCTATGGCGAATGCGCGCAGAAAAGGATGCGGCTGCTCAGGCTTCCTGAAGAAGAACTGGCTTCTGCTCAGCACGGTCGCCGCCGTGCTGCTGGGTGAGTGAGAGGGAAAGCTGGGCGGCAGGGAAGGGGGCATGGCGCCGCTGCCCCCCGCCCGGCCTTGTCCCGCACATTACGGCCCTACCCGTCGCACGGCCGGCGCAGACCCTCCACGCCGGTGCCGAGGAAGGATGGTGGCCCCTGCGGCGGGCGAGGGGGGCCGGCTGCCCTTCCCCGGCGTCGCACAGGCCGGAGCGTCGCGTAGCTGCGGACCAGGTCCGCAGTGGCATGGTGCCGCGGCTGCCAGTCCAAAACGGGGTTTCGTGTGGGTAAGCGGCAGTCCCCGGCGGCCCCGGGCCGCCAGGTTGGCAGCAGAGTGCCGAGACAGGGGGTGCCCAGGGCTCTGTGAGCCGGGCCTTCCCTTAGCATGCATCCCTCCAGCCTGTGTGACAAAGGTCTGGTTAATTAGTGGGGTAAAACCGTGTGATGAAAAGCCTGCAAGTGCACCGGATGACCGTGAGCGCTTCGTGCATGGACACTGCAGTCTCCTCCGCCGACCTGTGGCAGGCAGTGCCCCGGGCCTCATTCGCACACCTCGAGGGGACGGTAGCATGCTGCGTTGGGATTAACCGCGGGATGGCATGGGGGACTCGAGACGCCTGCGGTTACTCTGCAGGTTGGAGTCCCGCTGAGATAGAGGCTGCTGGGCGGGAGAGTGGCTTTGGGACACTTCTGGTGGCTATACGAGCAATGCAACTGGAAAAGTTTGGCAATGCAGCTCAGCTTTCAGTCGATTTTCAGAGATGTCATTGTAAAGACAGGGGGATTTTTCCTCTGCTTGCCAACAAGTTTGTGAAGGAGAAATGAGTCAAATGCTATCTTATTAAGGACAGATGTGAAAAGGGCCAAGCAAAGATGTCAAAAGACTGGGCCAAAGGGACTCTTCCATAGGACATAGGTCCTAGTCATACACCCTTTTCATTTGCTCCTGGCAATTCTGATGCCAAGCAGGGCAAGCATCCTTCACATTATTGTTTCTGTAGAGCAGTGCTGCTTTAAGTACTTCATTAGCTGTTTGATGGGTGACTTCCAGATAATTTTTCTGCTGATGTGAATTTTGTCTGGAACATCTATTTCTGTGCCTGTTTGTTCAGGACAGAATTATTCTTTTGGAATTCCACCCATCCATAAACTGGTCAGAAGTGGGCTTAAGAATACATCTGCTTTTTCCTCCATGAGTTCAGTATTTTAAAGGTCTCCATTTTTCATCTCATAGTAAGTGGATTTTTGTGAGTTCTGTATACCAAGTGCAAAAGACCCACTTTGAAAATCTGGCTATACAGCTGGAGGAGTGTCTGTGTATGTGTTTGTAGTTTTGTGTGCATAATTGGTTTTCCATCTGTTTCTGTCAGATACTCTTATATAGGTTGACATACTTTCTTTCTAATTACAGCAGCAGTTAGAAATATTCCCCTTTCCTTCAATGAATGTAGGTAGAATTAAAGGGTATGATGTAAGCCAATGAGCTGATAATTGTGAAATGAGATTTCCTCGAGAGCCACAGAACCTCACAATCTGGGGAAAATTTGACCCTAATCTTCCTCACACACAATGGGAATTCACAGTGAAGGAGTGGCAGGCATCCAAATACCTGTCTTCTCTACTTGCTGCACTGTAATTAACAGTGCAGAACTCAGGGGAGCTTTATAATATGGCAAAGGGAGTATTCTTGAAGACCAAATTACGTTTTGCGGGTAACTATGTATCTGCTGTATTATCAGCATTTCTTGGGGGTTAAACAAATTGTATGAGAACAGTGAAGTCCTTGTAAGGATGGCTCAGTTGAAATGCATGTTATGTTTTTAATACAGCTTGAGGAATGTTTGTAGTATACCTGGAGCCACAAACCTTTCATAATTGAATTTACTTTTTTTTTTTTTAATATATGCTGGGAAGCTGCTCTGAGGTTTATCAATCTACTTAGTTTGGAGGAATGGTTTAGCTTTCATGAACAGAAGCGTTATCACTTACTGTTTTGAAAACAAGATCACAGAATCATAAACAGCTTAGGCTGGATGTGTTTAAACTTTTCAGAAAAGGATTTGTGAGTGAGGAGTGGAAATATCAAATACAGCAAGCTGTGAAAATCTACTGTGAAAGTTGTCCAGCTGTGCTGCAAAGTGCCTAATAGGCCAGCACTGTCATAATGGTGTCATGATTTTTGCTCATCATTATTAGAGGCATGTTTAGCATCCTTATGCTTATCTTTATAGCATATATATAAGCATATATGTCTTTATATATGCTTATCTTCACTAGTACTCTTATTAAGCTGAAAAGTTTTTCTGCTTACTTGTTATGTGCATCTCTGATGAGACAGAAACAGACACCCCTCAGAATTCCAAACCCTTCCTCAAGACTAATTGCTTTGTGTGTTATATTTGAAGCATTCAATTATTTGCCTGTCATTTACATTTTCAAAAACATTGGCATTTCTGTAATAGTAGCTGGGAGAGGGGGGAATTATTTAAAATCTGTTGACAAAATATCTTAAGAATGTCACATCTTTTTGGTGAAAACACCTGTATGTACTATTCAAAGAAAAAAACCCCATCAACTTGAGACTCAAGATTATTTTTCTTACCATAGTAGACATTCTGCTTCAGATCACTGAACTGATGTGGAGACATCTATGAACTCATGTTTGACTTCTGAAATTGACTGAATTTCAGACCAAGGGCTAGTTATGAGGCTTGTGGTTTGTGTCATTTCAGTAAAGATTTGCCTGAATACTGGGCCTAAGAAGCAAGTCCGTTGTTCTTTAGCCCTTAGTTCATACTCAGGGCATACAATAGATCATCATCTGTGCTGACCAGTGACTCAGAGGTGAGATTTGGGCTCATCTGTGCCCAGTCTGTCAAACCACCCCTCTCCAGGAGGCAGAAGGGCAGGGGAATAGCAGCCTCATGCAGGTAACTGTGAAAGAAAGGATATCTTGCATCTTTTTGCTTTGCTGGCCTTGCTAAGCCCAAAGCAGCTTAGATAACAAGAGGCGTTTAAGAGTCAATTTACTTCAAGTGCTTCTTCAGCCTTTAATAAAACTATATTGCTTTCCATTTGTACAATCCCATCAAAATACACCAGAAATGTCCCTGAAATTTATGCTCCCTGAAACAGGTTTCCAAAAGACAATTGCAACGTCAGAGTTTAAGTCACACTCCATAGGATTCTCACTGAGCATCTATTTTTTATTGTCACATTGTCTCAGAGAGGTCACAGCTGCAATGCAACCAAACCAGTCATGAAGGTAAAAGGCTGATAATGTGTAAATGCTTGTTCAGTCATTAGTCTGCAGGTCATAGCCTAAGAGCTTGTGGTTGTGGGCAATTCTTCAGAACAGCATTTTTCTTACAGGGGAAATCAAAGTGCAAGTGATTTGAGAGAGCATGCACAAGTTGGTTAATTTTTTAAAAAAATATTTATATTTTTCAAGACTATAAGTGTGATTCTGAGGGATTCCATCTGCATAAATTTGCAGGTTACAAGTACTTTTTTCTTGATTAACAGAGTGTCTGTCGCTTCCTAAACAAACTCGAAACTTCAGATGCCTGTGAGCCTGAAGCTGTTGGTTGTTGGGGGGTTTTTGTTTGGTTGGTTGGTTTTTCCAACAGCACATGTGTGGGATAGTGTTATTGTTCAAGTATTAGTGAGGAAGACACAAGAAATGTACTGTGCTGTAGCTCCCAATCAGATTGTGAATGGCAAATCGCTTTCTCCAGCCATTCATGAATGATGCTTTTCAAAGGTGCTGCTTCTGTAAGAGGCGGTGCTGAGCGGTTCTGTACTTCCACCGTTAACTTCCGTCCTTATTTTCCCCCGTGCATATGCATCGCTCTCGTCCTTTCCGCTGCAATCCTCCATTCTTGAGAAAAACGGGGCTTTGGCGTCATAAACGTGCGGGCCCGGAGCAGCGGGAGCTGTCCAAGGTGGCCGCAGGAGAGCCGCGGACGGGGTGGCCGGGTAGCTAGCGACATACAGAACTGGGGGAATCGGTGGTTAAGAAAGGAGAGAGTGGGTCAGCATCTCCACCATACCTGAACATCTGATCTTTGCACCTCTCAAGTGAAGTTTATTAGTCTCTGCAGAATTGGGGACCTTGTTTTTGCAGTTCTTGTTGGAGGATTGAGGCTGGCATTAGACCTCTTCTTCTCCCTCCATCTGGGAGCAAGATTAAAATGTACATCATTCCTATCTGTAATACCAGCATTGTGAAGCTTTGAATGATGTGGCTGTAACTATTTGCTGGGATTTTATGGGTGCAGTAACCATTAGAGCTTCTGTTTAGTACTTTATGACATCACCTATGTGTATGCCAAAATATTCTTCTCTTTAGTTGTAATGCAAGTTATTAATAATACTTCCCTACTAATGAATAGCAACTAGTAATACCTCACAGGTTGTTTGACAAAAATTGTCAAGCATATTGACACCTGATAACTGAAAGATTGGGCTTTCTCCCTAACCAGGTATGAAGAGATTTGACCGCTGCTTTTAAAAGCACTAGTTCTTTTAAAATTCATCTATGTCAGGGCAGTTGCAGTATATGGTAGTATTACTTGTGGAAGCCCATGAGTGCATTCTTAGCAGAATTAATGTCTTGCAGGACAAAAGCAACAACAGAACAACTAGTAACATGTCACTCTCTTGATGGCCTCTTGATTCGCAGAAGGCCACCTTGAATCCAGGGAGCTCACTGTACTCCTGAGGTTGGGAAGTTTGTTTTGCCAATGCAGCCTGCAGCCTCTAAGCCTTATAAACCTATAAAAGTCTTTCAGTTTCTCCCAGTAAGTTGTTTCTGTCTGTGGCAAGTGTAATTTAAAATCAAAAATCCCATTCTGAACATAGAGTAAGACCACTGTTTTACATTTCTATTTCTTTGTGCTTTTACCAAAAAGTGGCCTGTTAGCTTAGTTTAGGTGGTCTTCAGTACCATTTCTGTTTGCACGATAGTATGAAGGTTACAAACAATGAAGCAGATTAATTGCCTCTTGAAACATGCTGGTGAAAACAGAGCTCTTCATAGCAGGGGAGAAAAAAAAAAAAAAAGGAAAAGGGAATATACTGGAGCAAAGGAATTATTACCATCTCAATTTTACAATATTAGCAATTCAGTTTTACAACTATACAAGCATAGCTGTAAACCAAACATCTAACTCCCTTATTGAATTCTGGAGCACAACATTTTATTAATTTGAAATTCATAGCAAGTGAAGACCAGACATCCTGAATCAGCTCAGATAGCATGTAAATTTAAACAAAGACTCTTGTTTTTTCCCTGGTGGGATTCAGAGTGACATAGATGATACTTGTGGCTTTTTATGCTTCTTCAGACAGTCGTGACGCTTATCTGTGTACTATTTGTTGTTATAATGCGTATAGTTCAATATAGGATGAGCTCTTTTTAGAAATTAGGAAGACAAAGTGAAATGCAGAATGGCTAACAGTGTCATCAGATTTTTTTGACATACCATTGAGGATCAACCATGCTCTGAGAAAAAAACCCAGTCAAAAAAAGAAACCAATGATAACTGAAGTGTGGTGCCTCTTTGGTCTTGAGCTGTTTTGAAACAAACAAACCCTCTTCTGATGTGAAAGTGCTTGTAAATGTATTTTGTGTCTTGTTTTAATATAAACTATGGCTAGAGCCGAGCATTTAAATAAAGGGGGCATTGTAAGGGATGATCCTACAGTCCATTTACACTCTACAAAGCCCCAAAGATAGTGAAATGCATTTTCCCCTTTGAAACAATAACACCAGTACTAATATCAGCAAAATACTTACTGTTTTATGTTTACCAATATTATGTAAGGAAAAATACTACAGTGTAACTACAAAAATTTTTTTGTTTTCTGTTTACATCATAAAGCATAAAGATATTTTCTTCTTATATACTGCAACCAGTAGATAATGTTCTTGTTAAGACTGCTCACAGACACTTGCACTGTTTGCAAATCTACCTTTTTTTCAAACAAAAGCCTCATAGAATCTGTGGAAATTGTTCTTACTTACAGCCCCACAACATTATATCAAGCTGTGACATCATGTCTGAACCATATATTATGCTGGAGACATGGCAGAAGCAACCATGGCATGTATGTGTCTGGATGACATGCAGAGGAGAAATGCCACAGTTAAAGAGGTCTTCCCAGTTACAGATGGGTAGGGTGAAAAAGAACAGTTGTGGGTTTAGAAGTAATAGATGAAGGGGGTCATGAGAAAGGTCTGCAAAAGAAGAGCAAGTTACTGTTGTCCCATTAAATTTTTATTTTACTGTGAAACACAGGAATACGAAATAGACACCTCCTGGATTGTCACACCTACTCTACTGTTGCTTCAGTTTGCACCATTTAAGGTGAACATCTGTAACATATGCTCCCCTTTAAATCTGTGTAGGCTTCTTGGCCAGGTGGCCAAGAAGGCCAGTGGCATCCTGGCCTGTATCAAGAATAGCATGGCCAGCAGGAGCAGGGAAGTCATTGTGCCCCTGTACTCAGCACTGGTTAGGCCACACCTTGAGTCCTGTACCTAGTTCTGGGTCCTTCAGTTTAGGAAAGATGTTGAGTTGCTGGAATATGTCCAGAGAAGGGCAATGAGGCTGGTGAGGGGTTTGGAACACAAGCCCTATAAGGAGAGGCTGAGGGAGCTGGGGTTGCTTAGCCTGGAGAAGAGGAGGCTCAAGGGAGACCTTCTTGCTGTCCACAACTACCTGAAGGGAGGTTGTAGCCAGGTGGGGTTGGTCTCTTCTCCCAGGCAACCAGTGACAGAACAAGAGGACACAGTCTGAAGCTGTGCCAGGGGAGGTTTAGGCTGGATGTTAGGAAGAAGTTCTTCACAGAAAGAGTGATTGGCCATTGGAATGGACTGCCTAAACCATCACTGGAGTCACCATCACTGGAGGTGTTTAGAACGAGATGGGGTGCTTGTTGCTATGGTTTAGTTGATTAGATAGTGTTGGATGATAGGTTGGACTCAATGAGCTTGAAGGTCTCTTCTAACTTGGTTAATTCTATTCTATTCTATTCTTGAAGCTGTATATCCTCCTAGGAAGCTATATTCATCAGCCTAATTGTTGAAGGCCTTACAATTTCCAAACCAAATTACTGTCTTTTCAGAAGGTAGGTCCCTTATTCTTTTCACCACCCTACAGTCCTTCTTGCAGCCTGTTCCAGTCTGAGTTCACTTTTCCTGAACAGAACAGGTGCTTTCACCAGGACACATCCAAATCCATAAGGAAATGTAGGTTGTATAACTCCTGGGATGGAGCTGTCATTTTCCCCAGAAAATGCACAGAAAGTAGCAGGAATTATGTAGCTTCGTTGTTGCAACAGCTTTCACATCTGCTAAGAGGAGTACTCCACACCAGAGAAGCTGGTTTTTCCACCTCTGGCTTATACTCTGCCTTGCCTTCATTCCTGAAGGTCCATCACAGAGAGTCACTAATCCACCTGAACTTTTCCTCACACTTCATTCAAGTGACCGTTTGTCATTTGTGTGAAGGAATTTACAATCACTGCACTCTCAACAGGTTCATTGGAGAGAGGGTGCAGGGTTGGGGTCTCACCATGGTGGAAGAATGAGCACACCATCCTTTAATGTATTTCTACTAAATATTTTTCAGTGGACCAAGATTTGTCTTAGGAACTGTTCTTCATACATCTTTGTAAGCAAGTTGGTAGTCTGGGCAATGCCATCATCCAGAAAGTTAGTATCAGTTGCTATGTGTTTGTACACCAGTGACTAAATCCTACCTCAGGAGCTGCTTGCAGTTTTCTACAATCTCAATTTTTTCCATTTAACATCATTATGTTAATTAATGTCCTGGTTTGATTTAGAACAGAACTAATTTTATTTACATTTTACTTTTAAGCTCATTCTTTTCTAAGTAACTGCACTTTCTGAAGTTAATAGCCTATTTTTGCAGACAGTGTCTGCATCTAAAGTGAAAATGCTCGATGTATATAGTTACCACTAAGGACTGGTATGCAGAAAGGCTCTTGCTTATAGTTGCTCCTGCAGAAACAAAGGTCACTGCCAAATTTTGTGTACCATGTTGGGAGTACAGAAGGTAAAAGGCTGCACCTGGAGGGAAGGATTGGGCAAGACTGGTGACCCTAAACTGTCCAACAAGGTATTCCATTCCATGCAGAATACATCACATTCAGTGTGAAGCTGAGGGACGACAAGGGTCAGGCTTTCTTCTTCAATGGCTGGCATCCTAAGAGGGCTCTGTCTGTTTGGCCTTTGATCCCAATCCATGAGTTCCTGAATCAACTTCCAGAATTCAGCTCCTGAATCCAAGTACCATCTGCCATTGTGTCTGGGACTTCCCCAGGGCTGGCCTGCAGCATCAGTGGCAATGATATAATTACAGAATACAGAATTGCCATCAAGAGGGTCAAGTTCCATACTGGTTTTGCATATATTGACATATGTTTATTTTCATTAAAGCTGCTTTGGTTTTCTTTTCCAACCCACGAATCTCTGTCTTATTTTCTTTTGTTTCCCCTTTTGGTAAGGGAGAGGGGTTAAATGAGAGCATCTGTCATTCACCTGGTGGCCAGCCCAGCCCTGTAACCATAACCCCTGGCAATTGGAAGGGATGTTAATTGTCAAGAAGGGTGTAAAACAGTAAAATCCATAATATTACAAAATATTAAAAATAATACACAGAGAGTTTAGTGAGTAGGATAGAATAGGATAGGATAGGATAGAATAGAATAGAATTGAATTAACCAGGCTGGAAAAGACCGTTGAGATCATCAGGTCCAACTCCTCACCCAACACTATCTAATCAACTAAACCATGGCACCAAGTGCCTCATCCAGTCTCTTCTTAATCACTTCCAGTGATGGTGACTCCACCACCACCCTGAGCAGCCCATTCCAATGGCCAATCACTTTCTGTGAAGAATTTCTTCCTAACATGCAAACTAAACCTCCCCTTGTGCAGCTTGAGACTGTCTCCCCTTGTTCTGGTGCTGGTTGCCTGGGAGAAGAGACCAACCCCCACCTGGCTACAGCCTCCCTTCAGGTAGTTGTAGACAGCAAGAGGGTCTTCCCTGAGCCTCCTCTTCTCCAGGCTAAGCAAACCCAGCTCCCTCAGCCTCTCCTCATGGGGCTCCAGCCACTCTGATCCCATATATATGTAAATACTTTTTATATATATATATATATATATATATATTTATATATAAAATGCTTTATATAATTTTTTTTCTGTAATATCGCTGGCTGTCTCTTAACTAAATACACCGACAACTACAGAACACTAAAATAGAGGGTGTAGAAGAAATTGCTTATAATAATTCTTATAAACTTAGTATTTATTATATTTATTATATGTACAAGTTTTTAAAGGTAGTATTTATAATAATTTTTGTTACTATTCTTACAAGTTTATAAGAATTATTATGTGTATAAGTGTATTTAATTAAGAGACAGGCAGTGATATTACAGAAACTCTAGAGAGACCGTGAAAGAAATTGGATTTTCTAAAATATTACTAAAGAACTGACTGTGTTGCCTGTGCTGCAATTTGACAGGTGTACATGGAAATTTTTGTATTGTGTTTCACATCATCAGTGAACTTTTGTTTCCCAACCTTTTCAGTCCTGTGAATCATCTGCTGTAAAGATAATCCAGTTAATACCCAGTATGATAGAAATAATTGTATTTTAGTTCTTGATCTGAACAGCGTATCGCGTGAAATCATGTAGAGCTTAATAGCACAACCCATGCTGCTACAGTGTAATCAAATAATATCAGCTTTGAACCTTGAGATGTGCCCACATTTCTTACTGGAAATTTGCTTTGATATGGCATTGAAAGAATAATTCCCCCGGTGCCTATCAATATTACCCAGAATCACTAACTCCTGTGATGGGGAGTTTCTACATGCTGGAATTACATGAAAACAAGAAAAACAACACAACATTTTTTCAGAGAGGGACGTAGTGTAATTCAGAACAGGGAATTATAGAGCTGTCAGCCTGACCTCAGTGCCAGGCAAGATTATGGAACAGGTCATCTTGAGTGCAATCACACAGCACTTACAGGATGGCCAAGGGATCAGGCCCAGCCAGCATGGATTTGGTGAGGGGTTTCGAGCACAAGCCCTATGAGGAAAGGCTGAGGGAGCTGGGGTTGCTTAGTCTGGAGAAGAGGAGGCTCGGGGCAGACCTTCTTGCTGTCTACAGCTGTCTAAAGGGAGGTTGTAGCCAGGTGGGGTTGGTCTCTTCTCCCAGGCAACCAGCACCAAAACAAGAGGACACAGTCTCAAGCTGTGCCAGGGGAGGTTTAGGCTGGATGTTAGAAAGAAGTTCTTCACAGAAAGGAATGGGCTGCCCAGGGAGGTAGTGGAGTCACCATCACTGGAAGTGTTTAAGAAGAGACTGGATGAGGCACTTGGTGCCATGGTTTAGTCGATTAGATGGTGGTGGGTGATGGGTTGGACTTGATGATATTGAAGGTCTTTTCTAGCCTGGTTAATTCCTATTCTGTTCTATTCCCTATCCCTATCCCTATTCTTCTACTCAGGAGTTCCAAGTTTTCAAATTCAAGATCTGAATTGTGTCAAGCCCACATAAATTTGCCTCAGGTTGCTCAGGTTGCTTCTGGAGGACAGCACATTTTAATGAATTTACAATAGCTTTAGGACAATCTATGGCAATCTCTTTGTGTGCTAGTGGGGACAACCTCAGTGATTATATAATTTGTTTGAACAGGATGTGCATTTCTTTCCTTAATGATTTCCAAATCTGTGCCATGAACTGCAGCACCATACTTGAAGAAATATGTAGTAGTCCTGTAGTTGTTCCCATGCAAATAATTTGCTTTAATCTGTAGTTAACATTTCAGCAACAAGAGTAATACACAGAAAGACTTACTTTAGGTCTAGGGCAGGTTCTGATAAATGCTTACCAGACATCTGCAGCTTTGGAGACGTGCAGAACCTATAGCATAATGGTCTTCCATGATACATATTAATAAGTGGTTCACTTACTGCTCACATACACAGGACAGGCTGGTTCTGTCACCTTACTGCATACAGCTGTCATCTTCTTGGCCCTGGAACACATCAGGTTTGGCACATGTGATGAATCAAGTACAGCCAGTCACAGGCTCTATCTGCTTTTGAAGTACTTCCTCCTCCCCTTTCCCTGGGTAACACAGCCAAAAAAAAGGATCATCCCATAAAGAGAATGCAATTTCTTTGAAGAATTTTCTGTCTGTCATTAAACTTGTAAAAAGACCATGTGCTATCTGGAGGGTAGTGCCAAAGAGTCAAGGTATGTGTTGTTTTATATGAATTCAGACAAGAGAATTGCCTCTTCATGCATTGCAATCCCAGGGACCCAGATTTTACAGTTTGCTTTCTATTTCAGTGGCTGCTGGGAGAGAACATGTAGACAGCATGCCATACAGCATGTGCTGTGCTATGCACAGTTGCAAGGAAATATTTGCTGTAGAAGATTAAATTAAAGACATGTAATTGTACTGTCTTTTACACCTTAAGTGGTGGAATGGATCTTAAGTGGTATGTGTCATTGAGCTATAAACAGAGAAATGCTCTTGTGGTAAAAAAAGTAACCTAACAGCTATGTGGGCAAGGAGGAAGAGTAAGGAGAGGGAATGGGAAAGAAAGGAAAAGAAATTAGAATGGACAAGAAGGGCAGAGTGATTGAAACTGAGGGAAGAGGAAGAAGGCAAGCAGAAAAAGTGATGTTTTGGTCTGAAAAAAAAGAATTGTTTCATAAAAAAAGAACAAAATAAAATAAAGTAGAGGCTTTGTCCTACTTTGTGGTGTTTTGTGCTTGTTAGAAGTAATTGCATGGTTGGTCTGTGAGATGGATTGAAGACTGGCTTGACAACAGAGTTCAAAGGTTTGTCATCAGTGGCACAGAGTCAACCTGGAGGCCTGTGACCAGTGGTGTTCCCCAGGGATTGGTACTGGGTCGTTTTGTTCAATGTCTTTATCAACAACCTAGATGAGGGGATTGAGAGTACCCTCAGCAAGTTCAATGATGATACAAAACTGGGAGGGAGGGTCAGCTGACACCCCATCGTGCTGTGATCCAATGAGATCTGGACAGGCTGGAGAGCTGGGTGCAGGCAAACCTCATGAAGTTCAATAAGGACAAGTGCAGGGTCCCACATCTGGGCAGGAATAACAACAGGCACCAGTACAGGTTAGGGTCTGCCCTCCTGGAAAGCAGCACCACAGAGAAAGACCGTGGAGTGCTGGTGGACAGCAAGTTCTCCATGGGACAGCAATGAGCCCTTGTGGCCCAGAGAGCCAATGGTATCCTGGGATGCATCAAGAAAAGTGTGTCCGGCAGGTCTAGGCAGCTTCTTCTCCCCCTCTACTCTGCCCTCTGGAGACCGCACCTGGAATACTGTGGCCAGTTTTGAGCTCCTGAGTTCAAGAGACAGCGACCTGCTGGAGAGAATCCAACAGAGAGCCACAAGGATGATTAGGAGACTTGAGCATCTGCCCTATGAAGAGAGACTGAGATCCCTGGGGATGTTTAGTCTTGAGAAGACCGAGAGGAGATCTGATCAGTGTCTATAAATATCTGAGGGGTGGGTGTCAAGTGGAGGGGGCCACTCTGGTTTTGTTGGTGCACAATAATAAGTCAAGGAACAGTGATTACAAGCTTGAACATACAAGATTTCACCTCAACATGGAGAGAAACTTCTTTACAGTGGTGGAGCACTGGAACAGGCTGCCCGAGGGGCCCAGGAGTCTCTCTCGGGATGGATTCCTGTGTGGACTACCCTAGGTGATTCTGCTTTGGCAGGGGGGTTGGACTCGATCTCTGGAGGTCCCTTCCAACCTCAAATGTTCTGTGATTCTGTAAGAATTAGTTCCAAAGATGGTGGCATATCAGTAGCATGCAGGCAAGGTAATTATCCTTTTATAAGACTTTTGTTTCTACTTGCTTAGGGCTGCTGTAATCAACATGTTATTAAAAGCACTGATAACCATGTGAAATATGTTTATGGTAGGCCACACTTCTTTTTGTGCATTATAGTTCCTAGGAAGAAAATTTGATTTGACTTTTGGTTTAGTGATGAGGTTCAAAAAGTTCTGTATAGATCCATTTCCAGTTTATTCTATGTATGTTTAGTGGCTGTGGCTGTAATAAGCAAATCTATTTGGGCTGGGGAGGGACTTCTCAGGATATCGGGTAGTGATAGGACTAGGGGGAATGGAATGAAGCTGGAGGTGGGGAGATTCAGGCTGGACATGAGGAGGAAGTTCTTCCATGAGAGTGGTGAAGCCCCGGAATGGATTGTCCAGGGAGGTGGTTGAGGCCCCATCCCTGGAGGTGTTTAAGCCCAGGCTGGATAAGGCTCTGGTCAGCCTGATCTAGTGTGGGGTGTCCCTGGCCATGGCAGGGGGGTTGGAACTAGGTGATCCTTGTGGTCCCATGTGGTCCCTTCCAACCCTGACTGATACTATGATACTTTTCTTCTAAATATGTTTGGTTACTGTTAGAAAATAAAATTTCTTTTATTTGAATACTTCATTCAAGAAGCATGTGGTAGATGCTAGCTCAAATTAAAAAGTGGCTGCATTTCACTGTATTTTAGCATACTACATAAGTAAATGTTGATATAAGTGCTCTGTCTGGAGAAAAGAATATCATGAACAGGGAAGTGAGAGCAATAATGTATTTTCAAGCGATTGTTGAAATGAGGAAGTTATTCTCAATTAGTGCCACTGGATCAATCATATCCTAACAAAACAAAAGTAAAGTAAACAAATATGTAAGTGAAAAAGTTAAGGAAGCCATGTTAAAAGTTTGATAGCATGTGGGAAATTTTGTAGTGATATAAAAAGAAGTGGAAAAGAGAAGGAAAATGGGGTGGCTGTTTCTACCTGCTAGTAATCCTGATGAAGGTACAGTGATCAAACTTCCTAGCGGGCCAAACACAACAATCACCTCCTGGAATGAAAGGCACATGGTTAGAACATGTCCCAGTCACATCTGCTCAAAGTAAAGTGGCATTACACAGCTTTTAATAACTATGCAGTCTAGTTTTACTGCAGTTTAAGCGTGTCCGTACCTTACATTGTATAAATAGTCTGAAGACATGGGAGAGTACATTTATGCTTAGATTCAGCTGTTTACAATGGACGTTTTTAGGATCCAAGCCTGAGCAACTTACTTCAGTATATATAACCATGTAGCAGAAAAGTTTCATCTTACTTGGTCTTATCATAAAATGCAGACTAATTATTATCAGCACACATCGTTCAATCACTGGGATAGAAATAAAGATCATTGTGTTTCATCATTCACTAATCAAATGCATTTACATAATATTGCAGATTCTTTAAGGCTATTAAGATCCAAGATCATTGTTCACTGGCACAGATGACACCTAAATCAGAAATCCTGATAGTGCTTTAGAGCACCCTATTTGCCTGAAAGGTTAACTTGTTAATTTTTCCATCTCTTTATAAACAGGAAAGACTTGGTAGGAGTTTATAATCTTTTTCTTTCAGACTGTTTTTGCAGGTGCAGATAGAGCACAGAAAAGATGGCTTGTTATCTTTTTATGCTCTGAGGCAAGTTCTGTGAAGGTGTCTAGCAGTTTCCACATCAATTAACATCTAGATGGCATGTGAACTAGTACAAACCACAGCCACGATGAACCTTTATAGAAAAGAATGTTACTGAGTTTCTTGTTTAGTAGAGAATTGGGTATGGGACACTTCGCTGTTTCTTTCAGTATCACCAGTAGAGATTAGCTGTCTGTGAATTGGTCTAGATCTGGTTTTGAACCTGTGGATAGTGTCTGCCTCCACAACTTCAGTCATCTGAAGTCGGGAACAACTTGTAGAAGAATGTTTAGTGAAACCTAAAAGCAGCTTCTTGAGCAGTTGTTAGCTTAAATGCCTTATATATCAGAAAAAAATAAAACTAGGGGAAGTGGTGCATTTGGTTTGGGCACTGGCAGCTTTCTTAGGTTCTTCCAAATTTACCTGAGCTACTGAGGTTGGTAAAGGTAGTCTGGTAGCACTTTCTTGTGCTGTTGTAACAATTCTCCTGCAAAATACACACCACTGATGAACTTCAGTGAGGTTATTTGTATCGCAGAATCTCACAGAGTCACAGAACATTAGGGGTTGGAAGGGACATCAAAAGATCTAGTCCAGCCCTGCTGGCAGAGGAGGATCACCTAGAGCAGGTCACACAGGAAAGCATCCAGGTAGATTTTATGAACAAGACCTTTCAGCACTCAGTGAGTAATGAAGAGATGGGCGTTTGTGTGTCTCTCACTGAATCCAGTCAGAAATTGGATTTCTTGATACTCAGTTTAGCCAGTACTAAAGCATTACAAAGTTTGTATGTGAAGCAACAGTCATCATGCTGTCTAAACCCTAATGAACACATTTCCAGTAACAGAGACTTTCATTTAGTATTGCATGTCAAATAGAAGAAATTTGTCTTTTGGCCTGCCATTTATTTTCTTTTGATACAACTCTTACCTGTGGTTAGTGTCAGAGGTTAGTGTTGGAAGCTATACTATCTGAGAATTCATTTAATTCAAAGATAAAGTAAGAAGGTATCCAATGCCATGGCTCAATCACTGATTAAACTTTCCAGTCTGGTCTTTTGTATATCTGCGATACAGTGAGATGAATGTGCAATATGCTAAGTGTGTTTTTGTAGATCAGTTTCCTGGAAATTATTAAATCAATTCAGTGATTGTAGTCACATTCTTTTCTAATCATGTAGAGCAGCCATTATGGAAAGTATTGCTCCTGGACAGACATTTTTTGCTAATACAAATTATCTTTTTGTATCATATCACTCTATTTCTTTAATGTTTGGTTGTGGGTTTGTATTATATTGTTGGGTTTTTTTAAATGCCAGTTACGGGTCTTCTAGAACTAATGAAAACAGGTAAAAAGTCACTGCTAGACTGCACTGCTAATTGGAGGGTGTAATCAAGATTTTTCTGAAGGCATACTTAAAGACATCCTCCAAATTTTGAATTATATGTGTTAATGCTGTGCCTATTAACATACAGAACAGAAAAGGAAAAATCTCTTTTCCATTTCTTTAGAAGCTCCACCATCACAGTAAAAATGAGTCTGTTGGTTGCTTTTATCTTACTGTTCTTCCCCTATTTTTTCCCATGTCTCTGTTACAAGTTAATGCTAATTTATGTCACATTTTTCCTGTGCTTTTTAGGTATTGGAGTTGGCATGCTGGTACGGGAATATGGCAAGCTGTCTAACCTGGATAAATTCTACTTTTCCTTCCCTGGGGAAGTGCTGATGAGAATGCTGAAACTCATCATTCTGCCATTAATTATATCAAGTATGATCACAGGTATGGCTGGAAATGTACTATTAGCTGATGAGATTATCAGTGTGGTTTAGCTCTCTTTCTAAAAATCCAGACCCTTTAAAAACTATTTGATGGAACACTAACAAAAAGTCTAGTTTGCATACATTTAGGTTGCATTTTCTGTATATAATGAGAATGTATCTGGAAGGACTAGCACCATTATCTGGTAATGAAAGAGGTGTGACATAATAACTTACACGTTTATAGATTCACGTATCTCTCCCTCTTTTCAGGAGTGGGTTAAACAGTTGCAAATTGCATCTCAAAGCTGCAACTCCACATTCTCAAGTACAGAGTTAACTATTATAAGTAGTCTTGTGCCGCCATTAAACAAGAAAGGGAGAGCTGATCTCATAGCTTACTATAATAAAAAGAGGAGGTTCCTTACCTACACCTCCCTGGTCTCAACAAGCTTCCATGAAGTACTTTGTGTGAGCTCTGGCATCTGCTCAATCCTTCTGTTTGTCTATTCAATTCACTGACCTGACAGAAAACTATAAATGACGAAAAAAAGAATTAAATCTGTTTGGGATGCTTGGTTCAAAGGTTTTTTGGGGCAGATGGAGGAGAGTGGGGAGGGAAACTGTGGCCAGGAAAGGGTTATGGAAAGAAGGGTAAAGCAAGCAAGCTATTGGCTGGAACCCTGCCATGGCATGCTAGAATTTGCTAACAGCTCATCCAGTAGGGAAAATTTGGAGAGATTTCCCTGGTCAAGCCCAAAGTGGGCTCCTACCAGACTTGTGCTGGTGATCATAACCTTCTGGGCATGGTCATTCAGCCAGTTTTCAATTCACCTCACTGTGCAGTTATCTAACTTATCCTTTGTCCATTTTCCTATGGGGATGTTGTGGGAGATAGTGCCAAAAGGCTTATTAAAGCCAAGGTAGACCACATGACTTTGCCCTTCTGAATTTTAGCACCAAAGCAAAATCCACACTTCGGAGAATATTGTAAAGAATAAAACAAAGAAGGTAATGGAAAATTTAAGGGAATATCCATGATGTGTCTTCAGCTATGTCTGTTACCAAGATGAGAATCTCACAGTTAGTGGTGTGGGTACCTCTCTCTGCATTTGGCTATGAACCCTCCCTGGAATGAAACACAAAAGCATTTTTCTCAAAAATAATATCATCATTGTCACAGAATCACCAAGGTTGGAAGAGACTTCAAAGATCATCAAGTCCAATCTGTCACCACAGACCTCATGACTAAACCATGGCACCAAGTGCCATGTCCAGTCCTCTCTTGAACACCTCCAGGGGTGGTGACTCCATCACCTCCCTGGGCAGCACATTCCAATGGCTAACAACTCTCTCAGTGAAGAACTTTCTCCTCACTTTGAGCCTAAACGTCCCCTGGTGCAGCTTGAGACTGTTCTGGTGCTGGTTGCCTGGGAGAAGAGACCAACCCCCTCCTGGCTACAACCTCCCTTCAGGTAGTTGCAGAGAGCAATGAGGTTTCCCCTGAGCCTCCTCTTCTCCAGGCTAAACAATCCCAGCTCCCTCAGCCTCTCCTCATAGGGCTTGTGCTCAAGGCCTCTCACCAGCCTTGTTGCCCTTCTCTGGACACATTCAAGTGTCTCAATGTCCTTCCTAAACTGAGGGGCCCAGAACTGGACACAGGACTCAAGGTGTGGCCTAACCAGTGCTGAGTACAGGGGCACAATGACTTCCCTGCTCCTGATGGCCACACTATTCTTGATACATGCCAGGATGCCACTGGCCTTCTTGGCCACCTGGGCTTGTCGACTACATGCAGGTCATAAAAGGATAGCACCGTAACCTGCATACTGGGACCAGATGTGTTCCTGATCTCCTCAGGATTTGCATATTATGCAGCCCCTTTTAGGGCTTATATCCAATATTCACGGCTGTCAGACCTGTGTACACGTTTACATGCTCAGTGACAGACATTTAGGGCACCAATAATACTGAAGTTACTTCAGTAAAACTGATGCAACACATCAGCTGGGCATGAATAACTATCTTTTTAGTTTATAAGCTAAAGGGATGCAACTTAGTTCTTCTTTGCTGCAGGCTGAAGGTGTGCACAGAGACAAGTGCAATGGCTTTTTTTTGGTGCATAATTGTAACCAGACCATGGTGCTAGGTCCAAGAGCATCTAGGAAGTTTGGATGCCTATGGGAGACTATTCTGTGAATGTGTGCCACATTAAAATACCTACATGCTCTGGGTGATCCTGTTCTGGCAGGGGGCTTGGACTAGATGATCTCCTGAGGTCCCTTCCAACCCCTAACATTCTGTGATTTTGGTGACTAGTAACGTTTTTGCTCAACAATCACCCAGATGTTTTTGAAAATACAGTGTGTATTTTTCTTTTAGGATTAGAATGTCTTCAAAGGTAATGTCATGTCTTGAAAAGCATCAACTTATACATATGCTTTTGAGACTGTGAGCTGTGCCCAAATGCATGTACCATGATC